>NC_053397.1:96882006-97190009 GCF_905171765.1 Bufo bufo
AGGCCACAATACTGGAATGGCCAGGCAACGGCCATGTGCATGAGCGCTTTGTATGTTGTTCTGGGATGTTTTGTTACCGCTTGCATGAATTTCCACTTCATCCTTTGATGGTTGAGAAAAATAATACATTGTGCCTTGAAGTCATTTTGTCAGGTCATCATCTCCTGGGAAGATTCACGGTGTCCCAAGTGATCTCCATTAGGACGTAATAACTGTCAGTGTTGTTTCATACAGTCTCAGAGCACGGAAAATTGGCCATATAACAAATAACCGGAAATATACTTAATATTTGCTTTAAATGAACAATTTGCTACTTTAATTTCTATATTTTTACTGGCATTGTATGTTATAAACACTTTATTTCTTCTGATCATCTCCACAATGAAATGCATGATCAAATTAAAACAAGGCATTTTACATAATATCAAAAGTTTTTATAGTCTATAACGCATAATTTTATATTTATGGCAGATGTCCATTTATCATGCTCTGTTCAAAAGCAATGCCAGTGGTGACATATTTGCTTTTATTCTTTATTTTAATGATTATGGGTGTTATTTTTGTCACAGACAATTTTTTCTTTTTTTTATTAAATCCGGTGGATGTGCAACTTTTAATTAAAATCGTTTTTGGCATTAACCATTTTGTGCAACTTGATGTCCCAGGTGCACAAGGGTGTATGAAGTAGGTTCATAAGCTGATGTGGCTCCATTTGCAGTAGGTAGCAGCTGAGTAATACAGTGGACACCTATACACGATGACTGGAATTGGAGGGGTAAATCTGGGTCATTTAACACCTCAGATGCAATTTTATTAGGGAGGGATACAGTAATGCTCACACAACACCCTGAATATATTATCATTATTATTACTATTATTATTATTATTATTATTATTATTATTATTATTATTAATAATCTTGCTTGCATCACATTCAAGTATTTTTTGACATTATTTTGTTCTACTGAAAATAAAAATAAAACATAACTATATAATAAACACAATTTACTGTCCTAACGCTCTTGTTTAAACAAAGCAGACCAACTGAAAGTAATGACTTTACAATAATTTATTCATACACATGCAACCACTCACCTCCTGCAGTGCAAAAGCAAGACAGGATATGTGAATGCAAATATTCCATCAGTGTAAATAATGTATAGGTAGCTAGTAAGCTACCCACATTTTCAGCTAAATTAGATCCTTGTGAAGTCTAGCCTCGGGTGTATATCTAAAGATATTTTCATCTTCTCCAGAAAATGTTTTCTGGGTACGGATAATAACTACAAGAAAATTCAATGTAGATAAAAGGATTCTTGAGATTTGTGACCAGGCTGATAAGGCCTTTTTTGTAAATGCACAGAGAAATATGTGTCAGACAGCACAGAACCAGGAACTTTAAATGAGGAAAGACGTCACTGAAGATTTGTCAATATTTGAAACAATGTATATTTGGAAATTAGTTTGAGAAAGTTTAGGCTATAAATATATGATGCTGTGCAGTGAGAATGACTGTATTAATCTCAAAGGATACAACATAACCATGGGTTTTACTTCCTACCACTCTAAACTGGAAAATTATCAGACTATTTCACTTTTTTCACATTTTGTTACGTTGCGTCCTTGTGTTAAAATAAAGAAAAAAAAAATCTATTTCCCCCATCAATCTGCATTTAATCCCCCTTTTACCATTTATTTTTAACCAGCTAAAGGACCCAGCTTCGCTTGGGTATATTTAAGCTATTTCATTTAATGTTTGTGTGTGTCGTTAAAAGATATCAGCACTATCCGCTATAACAGTGACATCTACAGCACCCCTCCTCCTTAACAGTGACCTCCACAGCCCCCTACCCCTTAACCCTGACCCCCCTACAGTGCCTTGTCGCATAAAATTGGACCTCCAAAGCAGCCCAACCACTTAACTTTGACCTTTACAGCAGCCTTCCCCTTTAACAGTGAGTTTCACAGCACACCACCTCCTCTTAACAGTAACCTCCACAGGGGCCCACCCCCCTTAGACAGCAGCACTGTGTATTCAAATAGTTACTTAAAAGATAATAGAAAATGTATAAAAATCTATTATAAATGGAGGGACAAATAAACATGAGATGATAGGTATTGGAATTCACAATGAAAATATATCAAACAACAGCCATATATATAGTCAAAAAGCACTGTCTGTATGGTCAGTAACGCTGATATAATTATGCAGGCATAAATAAATGGTCAGGTTCCCTTCAAAGAATATATCATTTTTTTTTCAAGAAGTTGCAAGTCCAGAAAGTTTATAGTAGCTCATAGACATCCATATATAGCGTTTTCCAGGATTACAACCATCACGTAGTTTATACAGTCATCATAGGGTATATGGCCACACCATGTATGTATCGTGTGGGCTAAAATTTCTCACTTAGTGAGCACCTTCCCCTCCTTCTGTGAGAATTGTCATCAGAGTATCCGTGTATCTTTGTGCGCTCTGTAAGCGGACAGATGAGAGGAGGTAGAGCCAGAGTTCCGTGTCGTCGCTCTGTATGCTCCGCGTATAGATCTCGCGAGATCGGGGATAGAAGATCACGTACCTCCGTTGGTCTCACGATACTTGTGGTGTTCGCTGTGGAGAGACTAATATTACAGTCATGCAACCAATTCTAATTGTTCATAGAGTTCTTTATCGCATGGCCATGCTATTTGTAATCCTCGGGTCATTAGAACTTTGGTATAGAGAACCAGATGTGTTTCGAGGTATTACTAACCTCTTACTCAGTGGCTATATTCCAAATGTTCTGACCCCATTTTTTATACTCTAATTGGTGATGAACAAAACATGGAGTGTTGGATTCCAAAGAAAGCCAGATAAAGTCCATTGCGGTTTTGCCGCGTTATTAATGCGTTTTTTTTTACGGAATGCATTTTTTTTACCATGACTGCTGTTTCAGGCATATAGACATTTTCTATATCTTATAAATCTCAACGTGTATAAGGAACGTCTGATACAAAAAAAAAATGTAGAGAAATATAATTAAAAACAAAGATGAAAAACAAAGTGATGATCACTTGTCAAATGGCTGAAAACATATATTCGATTAAATCACAATGTCCAAAATAACATATACTGAAGATTTTGCTTTTGTTAGATGTAGTGGGATGGGGGCCCATCCCCAAGGGTACATCGCAGTGCTGATAAAAAGCCAGACTTGAGATCTCCCATTGGTGATGGGCACCCACCCTGAGGAATACATTGGATTCATAAGAAGCCAAAAATCTCCAGTCCGGCATTTAGGCCTGCTGGAAGTAGGCTCCCAAACTCATAGATTCGTCTGGATTCAATTTTAGACATTCTATGAATATGGTTGCCTCCCCTTCAGTGTCTGTCTACCTTCTCCAGTGTCGCAAAGGTCAGTTTGGTGGGGTCCTTGTTGTGGACCTCCCTAAAGTGTTTCGACATAGAGTGTTTGTCGAATCCATTTTTGATCTTTGTCATATGTTCAGAGATTCTGGTTTTTAACCCCTTACGGACACATGACGTACCGGTACGGCATGTTTCTCGAATCCTTAAGGTTTAAAACGCGATTGTGGCGCGGCGCGGGTTAATCGGAACAGGGTGCCCCCTGAAATCATTCAGCGGGCATCCTGTCACAACACCGGGGGGGTCATGTGGCCCCCCGTATCGGCGATCGCAGCAAACCGCAGGTCAATTCAGACCTGCCGTTTGGTGCGTTTCCGGTCCATTCGGGTCTCCGGTGACCCGATGAACCGGAAAAGGACTGTGATCGGTGGTGTGATTACACACCACCAATCACAGTCTGAGCATTTGGGAGAGGCAGTGCTGGCTGTGGTGCTGATGGCCGCTGTCCAGGGTGCTGATTGGTGCTGGAGAGAGGCGGGAGATTCAAACTCCCGGCGCACCTCTCTCCCCCCCTCTTCCTGTTTCAGCACCTGCACCGTCCAGCACCGTCCTCACCAGGCTCCTGCGATCCCCCCCATCGGCACCCTCCTGCACCCATCACCCTCCAGGTAGGTTAGGGTCAGTGAGGGAGAGGCACCGTTAGGCAGGGATAGAAGGGAAAAGTTAGTTAGGAAAAAAAAACAAAACACTTTATCTAAATTTATTGTTTTTTAGCTTTGAGACCCTAGACCCCCCCCTGCCAAATTTGCGCAGGCCTACGTACCTGGAAGGGAGGTCGCGGTTGATGAGTCTCTCGTTGCGTTCAAGGGGAGACTCAGTTTCGGCCAATACATTCCCACTAAGCTGGCGAGGTATGGCGTGAAGCTGTACAAAATTTGTTATTGTACCTCAGGGTACACTTACAAATTTTGTGTGTAAGAGGGGCGAGATTCCCGTATTCAACCCCCAGAATGACCCCCACTCTGGGTGTTAGCGGGAAACTCGTGTGGGACCTTATGTACCCAGTGCTAGATAAGGGTTACCACTTGTACATGGATAACTTTTATACTAGCATTCCCTTGTTCAGGTCCCTTGCCGCCAGATCCACGTTCGCTTGTGGGACCGTGCGGAAAAATCAGCGCAGCCTCCCGGCCCACCCCCTCCAGGTACCTATCCCCAGGGGTGAGACCCGTGCCCTTACCAGTGGAAACCTGTTGCTGGTCAGGTATAAGGACAAGAGGGATGTCCTTGTACTGTCCACAATCCACGGTAATGGCATCACCCCTGTCCCTGTGCGAGGTACCGCGGCAACGGTCCTCAAGCCCGATTGTATTGTCGACTACAATCGGTATATAGGAGGAGTTGATCTCTCTGATCAAATCATCAAGCCATATAATGCCATGCGCAAAACCCGGGCATGGTACAAAAAAGTTGCGGTCTACTTGGTACAGGTTGCCTTGTACAACTCTTTTGTACTATTCCGAAGCACTGGCAGCACAGGGACATTCCTCCAATTCTATGAGGCAGTCCTCAAGGACCTGATTTTTTCAGACCGGGAAAGAGCAGGCCGGAGTACCTCGGGAACTGGAGGCACCCGATTCGTCCCTGGCCAACATTTTCCAGGTGTGGTCCCCCATACTGGAAAGAAGGGACGGACCCAAAAAAGATGCAGAGTGTGTCACAAGAGGGGGATACGGAAGGACACCACCACTCAATGTGACACTTGCCCCAATCATCCGGGCCTCTGCGTTATCGATTGCTTCAGGGAGTATCACACTTCCATGGAGTACTACATTTTTATAATCCCCAACAGTCCCCTAGAGAACATAAAAAACTATGGCTCTCAGACTTTGGAGACACGGAAACAATTTTTTTTTCCCAAAAATATTAGTTTTAGTGCAGGCATCCTCAAACTGCGGCCCTCCAGATGTTGTAAAACTATAACTCCCAGCATGCCCAGACAACCTAAAGCCATCAGCAGGGCATGGTGGGAATTTTTACAACATCTGGAGGGCCGCAGTTTGAGGATGCCTGCTTAGTGTCTCCAAAGTCTGAGAGCCATACATATTGGGCATCGCCGCATCCGTAAAAATCTTCTCTATAAAAATAACATTTAACCCAACCCCCCGGATGAACAGCGTTAAAAAAAACGTGTAAAAAAAAGCAATTTTTTGTCACCTAACATCACAAAAAGTGTAATAGCGAGCGATCAAAATGTCATATGCACCCCCAATTAGTGCCAATAAAACCGCCATCTCATCCCGCAGAAAATGAGCCCCTACATTAGATAGTCACCCAACAAAAAAAAAACTGTAGCTCCCAGGATATGGAGATACTAAAATAATTTTTTGGGGTTCCTAAAATGATAATATAGTGTAAAATCTAAATACATTTTAAAATGTAGACATATTAGGTATCACCGCGTCTGTAAGAATCTTCCCTATAAAAATAACATTTGACCAAACCCCTCGGATGAACAGCGTTAAAAATATAAAATAAAAACGGTGCCAAAACACCAATTTTTTGGCAAAATTTCCATTTTAATCCTTTTTTTCCGGTAATAAAGCAAGGGTTAACAGCCAAACAAAACTAAACTAAACTAAACTAAGCAAACATAATTACAAAAAAACAAGATGGCTGCACACCATTATACATACAAACAATAGAGCTTTGTAATTATGTTTGCTTCATGGATATGCACCTGTGATTCTGAAGGTTCTAGTCTAAATTCTCTTGTAGTATATATTGAGGGTAGCACCTCTTTTAGATTCAACACGCCCATCTACCTGGGACTTCTGAGCAGAGTACGTATGTAGCTGGTCTCTACACTGGCCTGAATATTGTAGGTTTAAGTAAGTCCAAAGAGAGGCAGTATATTTAGTGTTAGGGACCCATCTGCGGAAGTCACCTTGACGCCTGGTAGATGGGCCCGACAGATGTTTGAGCAAATATGTGCGCTAAGAGCTTCCATTAACTCATTTATAGTCTGTATTGTACCACTTTTATCTAGAATGACACCCATTTCTCAGCTCTATATATGTTCTGTATGTAGAATGACAACAGCCTCGCCTTTGTCGGCCGGGTGTATTGTTATATTTGCTTGTTTGATAGCCTGTATTTCTTTATTACTCACATTATTCCTATAGGTATATCTATACCTTATTTTACGTAAGTCATTTTCCACACATTTTTGGAATCCAGCCATTTCACGACTGATTTCATTCCTTGGGAATTTAATGACCCTATTCTTTAGGTCTGTGTGTTTCATAGGGTCCTTTGTAACATTTCTTTAATATGTCACTATCAGATTTTTCAGATGGTATTTCTTTAAGCAGAGTTTTTGAATAAATTTCTGGATAACGATATATGTGTCAAATTTATTTATTCTTTCAGTGGGAGCAAACTTTAGGCCTTTATTAAGAAATCCTATCTGTGAATTTGTTAATAGAACAGAGCTAAGGTTCACTACTGAGCTATGATCATTTTCTAGTAATGTCTTTTGTATTGTGTCTTTTTTTCCTTTTTCCTCTTTTTGTCTATTTAATTCTGGATTGTAATATTCATACTGGTGTCTTTGTGCTTCAGTGTGAGAGTGATTGGGAGTGAATTGCTGGTGTAGGTTCCGTGGGTGCGGTGTCCTGCATTGTTTTTCTCTGGGGTTGGTCGGTGTTCGGTATTCTTCTGTCTCAGATTGTATGAGTGTATGGGTGACCTATGTTTGTGATAAATTGTTTCTGGTGATCTGTGTCTCGTGAGTGTTTTGTGATGCGGTGGAGTTTGGTCTAAAAAATGGTGTTCTGAAAGTGACTCGAATCTGTTGGTTACGGGTATAGAGTATTTGTTGGATCCATCCATTTTTTCTTTTTTTAATGTGGAGGATTCTCCTCTTTTGTGCTTTATCTTCATGTGTTTGTGTCGTTATTAGGTGTTTATTTTTGTGTGTCTATAAGTGTTTTTTAGTCTTTTTGCTGATAATCTCCATTTCAATTTTGTCCAGACCTTTGCATAACCTCTCTTGCCATGTTTCAAATTCGCTATTTTTTGGTAATTTATCTACTAGATCTTTTCATTTTCCTATTTTAATTGTTAAATCCTCTAAAATTCGGGATCTCCTTTTTATTACTAGGTGTATCAATGCGGTAGATTGAGTAAGTAGTATATCATTCCATTCTTTATCAAATTCTTCACAATGAAGATCTTGTGCAGGGGTCTTATTTAACAAAAGGCTTTTGGTATTTTACCTAACTTAATGCATTGTTTTAATGAGCGGATTTCCCAGTGTTGTCTTAGTTGTTTATGTAGGAGTCCCTATAGCTCTCTGAAAATCTCTGCCATTGTTCTTTCTCCTTCAATAAGAGTATAGTTTGTGTTGCCAAATATATAATTTTCCGCTTTTAATCTTTTTTATTCTCAGCGTAGCTCCAGATGTCCATGGTCATAAAAATGGGGGCTCACTCACATAAATGCGTGACGGAAAGTGGAGACCAAAAAAAGTAAAGAGGGTGGCTCACCCCTTATTGCCGTGGGTAGGTGCTTAAGCCCAGAAATGAATCACCCTATTCAAATGGTAAAGATAAAAACACTCTATAGGTGGGCAAGCACTCAGGATGTCACCTGGTATACAAATGTATTCAACAAACAGAATTGGTTTGCGAGACTGAAATATTAGTCTCTCCACAGCAAACACCACAAGTATCGCGAGACCAACGATGGTACGTGATCTTCTACCTCCGATCTCGCGAGATCTATACGCGGAGCATACAGAGCGACGACACGGAACTCCGGCTCTATCTCTTCTCATCTGTCCTCTTACAGAGTGCACGAAGCAACACAGATACTTCGATGACCATTCTAACAGAAGGAGGGGTAAGTGCTCACTAAGTGAGAAATTTTAGCCCACACGATACATACATGGTGTGGCCATATACCCTCTGATGACTGTATAAACTACGTGATGGTTGTAATCCTGGAAAACGCTATATATGGATGTCTATGAGCTACTATAAACTTTCTGGACTTGCAATTTCTTGAAAAAAGCCAGATTTATTCTTTGAAGGGAACCTGACCATTTATGCCTGCATAATTATATCAGCGTTACTGACCATACAGACAGTGCTTTTTGACTATATATATGGCTGTTGTTTGATATATTTTCATTGCAAATTCCAATACCTATCATCTCATGTTTATTTGTCCCTCCATTTTTTATTGATTTTTATACATTTTCTATTATATTTTAAGTAACTATTTGAATACATTTGTATACCAGGTGACATCCTCTGCGTAGCTCTTTTTGCCTGAGTGCTTGTCCACCTATAGAGTGTTAGTACCTGCATGTAGTTTACTGTTAATTGTCAGCCTGTACCTGTACTTACAATACTTTTGAATGCATTGAAAATGTGTGATAGCACCCTAAGGGCTGTTTCAGATGAGCATGTGGGAGCGTAATTCTCTGTTATAGATACTGTTATTTTCGCAGAAATGCATGCCATTAGATAGTTTTTTTTTACCACACTGAATCATGTACACAAACATATTTTTTTCCCATGTCTGTCGCTTTCTTTTGCAACCTGTATGCAGAACCATTCACTTCAATGGGGCCAGAAAAAAGGAAATGAACCCATGTCTGTATGTCCGCATTGCCGATCTGCAAAAAAAATAGAACCTGTCCTACTATTATCCACATTACTGACAAGGATAGGACTGTTTCTATTAGGGACCGGTCATTCTGTTCTGCAAAATGTGGAATGTACACAGCCAGAATCCATGTTATGTGGACTGCAAAACACCCAGTGGTCGTGTGCATGAGGCCTAATATATCCTTTTCTTCTTCTATGATAACAATAGCTGATCATTGTGGGTGTGGGGTGTCAGATATTGATTGTCTGGCCTATGGATAGCCCATAAAATGTGTGGAAAAACACTTTAAAAAGGACTTACCACATCCTCCAGAAACAGCGACAGCCATTACGTGGCTGTAGCTGCAAATTCACAGATTCATAGGCAAGCCCTCTGCTATGTTTAGCAGTTTCATAGAGCTGAAAGAAGTGGCAGCACATATGAATTTTGCTCTATTCAGATGGGAGAACACAGGACTCCTGTTCTTGAGATCAAGAAATGCACCTGAGGACAGACCCTGGACGATCAGATACCGCCCCTATTCCAAGAACAGGAATAAGTGTTTTTATGGGACTTTAAGGTAACAATAGTAGATACAGAGAAAGTAATAATTATATAAATAATAATAATGAGTGGTTGAATGTGTAAAATCAAATTATTGCAAAGTCATTACTTTCAGTTGGTCTGCTTTGTTTAAACAAGCACGTTAGGACAGTAAATTGTGTTTACTATATAGTTATGTTTCATTTTTATTTTCAGTAGAACAAAATAATGTGATAAAAATACTTGAATGTGATGCAAGCAAGATTATTATTATTATTATTATTATTATTATTATTAATAAATAAAATATATAAATTTTATCTCCCACTTCACTTTTTTTCTTTTCCTTTGCACTAGAAGATGCTATTGAGTAATTTTTAGAGTTATTTAGTTTAGAAAAAAGCTGACAAAGGTCAATTCCATTTATTTATAGCAAGGGAAATCCTGTTTGTCTAGAGCAGGGATGCCCAACCTGCAGCCCTCCAGCTGTTGCAAAACTACGACTCCCAACATGCCCTGATAGCTATAGGCTGTACAGGCCTGCTGGGAGTTCAGATTTGGATTTTGAAACAGTAATTTATGCGCTTAACCGAAGTGTAACGTCACAGACGCGAGACAATGCAAGTCTCGCTTTATTTGCAGCAAGATTTTCAAGGCCTCAGCGGGGCCTATAAATTTTAGCCCGCTATACACTGCGTGTAGAATTATTAGGCAAATGAGTATTTTGACCACATCATCCTCTTTATGCATGTTGTCTTACTCCAAGCTGTATAGGCTCGAAAGCCTACTACCAATTAAGCATATTAGGTGATGTGCATCTCTGTAATGAGAAGGGGTGTGGTCTAATGACATCAACACCCTATATTAGGTGTGCATAATTATTAGGCAACTTCCTTTCCTTTGGCAAAATGGGTCAAAAGAAGGACTTGACAGGCTCAGAAAAGTCAAAAATAGTGAGATATCTTGCAGAGGGATGCAGCACTCTTAAAATTGCAAAGCTTCTGAAGCGTGATCATCGAACAATCAAGCGTTTCATTCAAAATAGTCAACAGGGTCGCAAGAAGCGTGTGGAAAAGCCAAGGCGCAAAATAACTGCCCATGAACTGAGAAAAGTCAAGCGTGCAGCTGCCAAGAGGCCACTTGCCACCAGTTTGGCCATATTTCAGAGCTGCAACATCACTGGAGTGCCCAAAAGCACAAGGTGTGCAATACTCAGAGACATGGCCAAGGTAAGAAAGGCTGAAAGACGACCACCACTGAACAAGACACACAAGCTGAAACGTCAAGACTGGGCCAAGAAATATCTCAAGACTGATTTTTCTAAGGTTTTATGGACTGATGAAATGAGAGTGAGTCTTGATGGGCCAGATGGATGGGCCCGTGGCTGGATTGGTAAAGGGCAGAGAGCTCCAGTCCGACTCAGACGCCAGCAAGGTGGAGGTGGAGTACTGGTTTGGGCTGGTATCATCAAAGATGAGCTTGTGGGGCCTTTTCGGGTTGAGGATGGAGTCAAGCTCAACTCCCAGTCCTACTGCCAGTTTCTGGAAGACACCTTCTTCAAGCAGTGGTACAGGAAGAAGTCTGCATCCTTCAAGAAAAACATGATTTTCATGCAGGACAATGCTCCATCACACGCGTCCAAGTACTCCACAGCGTGGCTGGCAAGAAAGGGTATAAAAGAAGAAAATCTAATGACATGGCCTCCTTGTTCACCTGATCTGAACCCCATTGAGAACCTGTGGTCCATCATCAAATGTGAGATTTACAAGGAGGGAAAACAGTACACCTCTCTGAACAGTGTCTGGGAGGCTGTGGTTGCTGCTGCACGCAATGTTGATGGTGAACAGATCAAAACACTGACAGAATCCATGGATGGCAGGCTTTTGAGTGTCCTTGCAAAGAAAGGTGGCTATATTGGTCACTGATTTGTTTTTGTTTTGTTTTTGAATGTCAGAAATGTATATTTGTGAATGTTGAGATGTTATATTGGTTTCACTGGTAAAAATAAATATTTGAAATGGGTATATATTTGTTTTTTGTTAAGTTGCCTAATAATTATGCACAGTAATAGTCACCTGCACACACAGATATCCCCCTAAAATAGCTAAAACTAAAAACAAACTAAAAACTACTTCCAAAAATATTCAGCTTTGATATTAATGAGTTTTTTGGGTTCATTGAGAACATGGTTGTTGTTCAATAATAAAATTAATCCTCAAAAATACAACTTGCCTAATAATTCTGCACTCCCTGTAGAGGAGATCTTGTAAACAAAGTTTTCAAACAAATCGGGTTCGAATTGCTCAACACTAAACAATACTATTCTTTACTGTAAGAGCAGTATAACTGTAGAAGAGTTGCCAGTGGAAGTTGTCATGGTAAAAGCGCATTCTTCCGAGAGTGTTACCGGCATCCCCCGCAGTCAGTGGGGATGCCAGTAATTGGAAACCTTTGCATTTCAGTCGCTGAAGAGGCTGATAACATTCAAACTGCAGTTCTTATTTTGGCCACCAGGTGGCAGTCCAACATAAGAAATGTGCAATTCTCAGTAATAAGTCCAGTTTAAAAATCCATGATTGTTAAAAAAAATATATATACAGTACAGACCCAAAGTTTGGACACACCTTCTCATTCAAATAATTTTTTTTATTTTCATGACTATAAAGGCATCAAAACTATGAATTAACACATGTGGAATTATATACATAACAAACAAGTGTGAAACAACTGAAAATATGTCATATTCTAGGTTCTTCAAAGTAGCCACCTTTTGCTTTGATTACTGCTTTGCACACTCTTGGCATTCTCTTGATGAGCTTCAAGAGGTAGTCACCTGAAATGGTCTTCCAACAGTCTTGAAGGAGTTCCCAGAGATGCTTAGCACTTCTTGGCCCTTTTGCCTTCACTCTGCGGTCCAGCTCACCCCAAACCATCTAGATTGGGTTCAGGTTCGGTGACTGTGGAGGCCAGGTCATCTGGCGCAGCACCCCATCACTCTCCTTCATGGTCAAATAGCCCTTACTTTGAAAGTTTTCCCAATTTTTCGGCTGACTGACTGACCTTCATTTCTTAAAGTAATGATGGCCACTCGTTTTTCTTTACTTAGCTGCTTTTTTCTTGCCATAATACAAATTCTAACAGTCTATTCAGTAGGACTATCAGCTGTGTATCCACCTGACTTCTCCTCAACACAACTGATGGTCCCAACCCCATTTATAAGGCAAGAAATCCCACTTATTAAACCTGACAGGGCAGAGAATGCTCATCAAATGTGCAAAGCAGTAATCAAAGAAAAAGTTGGCTACTTTGAAGAACCTAGAATATGACATATTTTCAGTTGTTTCACACTTGTTTGTTATGTATATAATTCCACATGTGTTAATTCATAGTTTTGATGCCTTCATAGTCATGAAAATAAAGAAAACTCTTTGAATGAGAAGGTGTGTCCAAACTTTTGGTCTGTACTGTATATATTTTATATTCTCATATATGAGCTTCAAAATAATTACAAAAAATAAAAAATACTTTAAAAAAAAATTATTTAAAAAATTGCCATTTTTTTTATTGCTTCTCTTACCCAAAAAAAAATTGAATAAAATGTGATCAAAAAGTCATACACCCTCCAAAATAGTATCAATAAAAACTACAGATATTCCCGGAAAAAAATTAGTCCTCACACAGCTCAGTAGATATAACTATAAAAAGTTATGGGGGTTAGAATATGGTGATGTAAAAAAATATATATTTATTTTTCTTCAAAGTTTACATTTATTTTTACTATTTAGACATTAAAAAAACCTATGCATATGGGGTATCGTTGTAATAAAGAATGAAGGGCAATTTTTGCCACAAGCGAATGCCGTGCGAACAAAACCGGTAAAGTGGTGAAGGAATTGCGTTTTTTAAATTTTTTAATTCCACCCCATTTGGAATTTAAAAATGCTGCTTCCCACTACATTGTATGCCATAATTAATGGTGCCATTACAAAGTACAACTTGTCCTGCAAAAAATAAGCCCTCATACAGCTATGTGAACGGAAATATAAAAAGGTTATGGCTCAAGGAGGACATGGAAAATAAATGAAAACGCAAAAATGAAAAGGTTTAAAGAGCACAAAAGTGGCCTAGATAAATTTCAGTATATCAAAATTTCAAATGACTAAATTACTGTGAATCAAATGAATCAATTTAGTTATGAATTTGCCGCCCAAAATTTGGATTCTAATGAATCTGAAACTTTTGTGGCTCGCTTTGGACAAATCCCTCAAAAAGTCAGCCATAATTTTATAGGTCTGAAGAAGGCGTCTGCCACCAAAAAGGGATGCTTTTTGGACAAAAAAATAATCTGACAATGCTATGTGTTTTTAATCAGCCTGTTTGTTGCCAACCCACTTCTATCTGTTTACCCATTGTCATATGTGTCGCTGTCACTTTGACATTACTAATGCTGTATTGGCATTAAAGAGCTTGAAAGGGGTTGGATACAGTCCTAGGTATTATATTGGAAGTCCATGCAGATTGCCGTCTCACCTCACTTTGTGGACATGGCCACCAGAGCACTGGTGTCCTTCTGTTTCATTCCAGTACGAATGGCTTCTGGAGTAGTGTTGCCTTGCTCCTCCCTTGACAGCATTCTGAAGCCAATTTTCCTGCTGCCTGTAGGATGTGCACACTCTCTGGGGCTCTTAAAAGGTCAGAGTGCACGCTCCTTATTCCACCCCAGCTAATGACTAGCCACCTTAAGATATTTAAGACATCTTCCACTGTGGGAAGGTGCCTGTGCTGTAGGTTCTAGTTAGCTAGTTTTCTGAAACATTTCTACTGGGATTTGAACTCACAACCTTCTACATTAGAACTTTAACCACTACTATATATATATATTTTAGCAATTACACATTTATTTTGTGACATAAATTTTTTACAATTACTGAAAAAAAATATTAAATTAATTTAGCTTCTATTTCTGAAACGTTTCTGCCGTGACTTGAACTCACAAACTTCTAACTTAGAGCCAAATACTTTAACCACTACACTATACAGCTACATGTTAACCTGCACTGAAATATGAAATGATACTTCTGCTGTATAGAAATACTTACTACATGACAAACTACTATGAGGTTTTTCTGACATAGTTTATCCTTCAGCTTTATAGCTGAGTGGTTAAAGTCCTTGCCTCTAATGTAGAAGGTTGTAAGTTCAAATCCTGGCAGAAACTTTTCAGAAATAGAGGCTAAATTAGATTTAAAGCACTGACTCCATATATGGACATGGCTATATATGAAGTCAGAGCAGGGACTCCTAAGCTGCGGATTCACACTGGGGGATTCCCTCACTGTACAGTGATCTTCTGCATAGACCTCAGTGGGACCTGGCACCCTCCCCTCTTCAGAGCAGGGGGTGCCTGGTTTAATGCTCGGCTTCTCCCATTGACTTCCATTGTGCTCGGGTGCTCTGTAGAGCACACGAGCATCGCAAAGTTTTCTGCCTGAGCACTTTGGTGCTTGATCATTTTTTCCACACAAGGTTCACCACAATAACAAAACCCAAAAAGCAATGACAAGTTTTTATTTTCCTTTTCTTTATCCTGCTTTCCAAAAAGTGAAATTAAAAGTGATTAAAATGTTGTATATACCCCCAAATAGAACAAATGGTATTTCACCAAAAATAAGCCCCCACACAGATTAATTGAGAGAAAAATAAATGTATAGTTCTCAGCGGGGGTGTACATAGAAATCACTGGGCCCCATGGCAAGAATCTGAATCGGGCCCCCTTGTGAGTGACCAATAGCACCATTTAGGGCATGTGCACAGCTACTGCAGAGGTTCTAGCAGAAGCCTACGTTGCAGATTCTGGCAAAAACAAAGGGCAAAACACCGCTTCATGCGGGATCTCGACTGACCCCATTATCGTGAATGGGATCTGGCAGGTGCCAGCAGTGTTTGGCATATGCTGGATCTGGCGATTCTGGAACTCTGCTGGTATGCTGGAACAGAATACTAAAATCTGAATGCAAGTGAGTACCTAGCCTTACCTGAAGAACTGTGCCCGCTATGACTACCTTTTTATACAGTGTGTCTTACACACTTATATAGTGTTACTTACTGTTTGTGCTCCTGGCAGAGAGCAGTCAGGGCCTGGTGCAGATCTTCACCGAGCTGGACTGGAGTCTGGATTGGTGATGCTACTGACCAGTCAGGTACGGACTGGTCAGTCAGGTCACAGTGTGATACGTCCTGGCAGAGGAACAGGCAAGGAACATTTTACAAAGTGCAGAAAACTAAAGGATTTAATCCAGTCACAATGTTTCTCTGACTGCTTCAGAACCTCCTAATACACACCTCAGCTGCTGCAGGACCTCATAATACACACCTCAGCTACTGCAGGACCTCATAATACACACCTCAGCTACTGCAGAACCTCATAATACAGACTTCAGCTGCTGCAGAACCTCATTCATATTACATATTTCAGCTGCTGCAGAACCTGATAATACACACCTTAACTGCTACAGAACCTCATAATACAGACCTTAACTGCTACATAACATCCCAATACACACCTCACCTGCTATAGAACCTCAAAATGCACACCTCAACTGCTGCAGAACCTCATAATACAGACCTTAACTGCTACATAACATCCCAATACACACCTCACCTGCTATAGAACCTCAAAACACACACCTCAGCTGCTGCAGAATCTTCTAATACATACCTCAGCTGCTGCAGAACATAATAATCTGATACTAGAGAGCATATAAGGCTTTGATCACATCTGTGTTGGGGCCTCATTCGCAGATCAGGTCATAAATGCTGGACACAATTTTATAGCCTGGCAGATGGAAACCCGTCAGATCTCATCATAGTCAGCGGGACAGGTGTTGTTGTCCATGAAGTGCCAGATCCGGAACTACAGTGATTTTCGTTGTTGTGCTCCTATGAAAGGGCAGAGCAGCAAACATCACAGGGCACAGATGTGAACACCTCAGAAGTTGCAGAACATTATAATATTGACAAGAGAACTACAAGTCTCATCATCACAAGATTGTTATTAGTGGAAAATAAGGGGCAACACAGAGAGAGGTATAAGTGGAGAGAACTCCCAGCATGCCCAGGCTGTTATTATTGGATATAAGTGGATATTACGCAGAGAGAGTATTAGGCCGGGTTCACATTACCGTTTAGTTTTCCGTATTTCTTATCCGTCAGAAGAACAGAAAAAAAATGAAAAAAAACAGATCCTGTATTTCAAGCATCAGTTATGCACATTTGGCATATGTTTGAGCCATTTCTGTCTGAGATTCATTATTTTAGGTGGAAAAAAAGTCCTGCACACAAAACGGAAAACTAAACGGTGATTTGAACCCAGCCTAAGAAGAAAGAACTACTCTTCCCAGAATTACCAGACTGTACTAGAGCATAAGTTGAAATTACATGGAGAGGGAAATAATGGGACAGAACTACAGCTTTTCTAGGATGTTATATGGGCTATCCCAGGACACCACAAACCTCTCCTCCAGCAGGCACCACACAGAAGCTTCTCCCCCTCACAGCGACATCCCACACGTCTTTCACTAGTCCTCTGCACTGGTCACGTGATGATGACATCATCAAAGGTCCTTCAGACTTCTGCTGCTCTGGTATTCCTTGGCATCCTGGACTAGTCACATGGTTAATGACATCACCAAATGTCCTTCTCCACTTCTTATATTCTCTTCTAACAGGTAGCTATTACAGATGAGCGAATCAAATCCCACAAAGTGGAATTCAATCCGAATTTCAGGATAAATTTGATTCACCTAGAAGACAAATTTCCTCGTGCTTCATGTCAGGGAATCGATTTAACCTGCACCTAGGCTGCAAAAAAGTGTCAAACATGTGGTATCGCCGTACTCAGAAGAAGTAGGGCAATGTGTTTTGGGGTGTATTTTTACAAATACCCATGCTGGGTGAGAGAGATATTTCTGTAAAAGACAACTTTTCCCATTTTTTTTTATACAAAGTTGTCATTTTACAGAGATATTTCTCTCACCAAGGATGGGTATATGTAAAAAGACACCCCAAAACACATTGCCCAACTTCTCCTGAGTACGGCGATACCACATGTGTGACACTTTTTTGCAGCCTAGGTGCGCAAAGGGGCCCAAATTCTAAAGAGTACCTTTAGGATTTCACAGGGCATTTTTTACGCATTTGGATTCCAAACTACTTCTCACGCTTTAGGTCCCCTAAAATGCCAGGGCAGTATAAATACCCCACAAGTGACCCTATTTTGGAAAGAAGACACCCCAAGGTATTCCGTGAGGGGCATGGCGAGTTCCTAGAAGATTTTTTTTTTTTTGAAAAAGTTAGCGGAAAATGATTTATTTATTTATTTATTTTTTCTTACCAAGTCTCATATTCCACTAACTTGTGACAAAAAATAAAATTTTACATGAACTCGCCATGCCCCTCACGATATACCTTGGGGTGTCTTCTTTCCAAAATGGGGTCACTTGTGGGGTATTTATACTGCCCTTGCATTTTAGGGGACCTAAAGCGTGAGAAGTAGTTTGGAATCCAAATGCGTAGAAAATGCCCTGTGAAATCTTTAAGGTACTCTTTAGAATTTTGGCCCCTTTGTGCACCTAGGCTGCGAAAAAGTGTCACACATGTGGTATCGCCGTACTCAGAAGAAGTAGGGCAATGTGTTTTGGGGTGTATTTTTACATATACCCATGCTGGGTGAGAGAAATATCTCTGTAAAAGACAACTTTTCCCATTTTTTTTATACAAAGTTGTCATTTTAGAGATATTTCTCTCACCCAGCATGGGTATATGTAAAAAGACACCTCAAAACACATTGCCCAACTTCTCCTGAGTACGGCGATACCACATGTGTGACACTTTTTTGCAGCCTAGGTGTGTGGAACTTGCGGAAACACTCCCCTATGCATAGGGCAAGCTGGTCAGGACAGTCAGGACAAAAAAAGGTGGTGTCACGCCTTATTTCACCACTGCTACAGACACAACATCTTTTTCTTGGGGAACGTTGAGTTTGGGTACCAGGATAGACACTGGGGAAGTGTCTGCCATGTAGCCGGCTCACTACATCAGGGACTTGGGGCACGGACCCTCCTGGATACAGGATTTCCGAAATGATCTCTTCCTGGAATTTTAGGAAGGATCCTGTTCTCCCAGCCTTACTGTAGAGAACAAAACTATTATATACAGCCAATTGAATTAAATATACAGACACCTTCTTATAGCATCTGGTGCGGCGGGACACTAAATAGGGAGCAAACATCTGGTCATTGAAGTCCACCCCCCCATGTGAAGGTTATAGTCGTGGACAGAAGGTAAACGTCCCTCTTGTCCCTCCACTTCACCGCGAGCAGTTCTTGGTCACACAAGGCAGCCCTCTCCCCCCGTGCAAGTCGGGTACTAACGAGCCATTGGGGGAAGCCCCGGCGACTAGGTTGCGCTGTGCCACAGCATTGAATTCCGACTAGATGTAAGTGCCGAAAGAGGGCCACGCTTGAGTAAAAATTGTCCACGTATAAGTGGTACCCCTTGTGGAGTAAGGGTGACACCAAGTCCCAGACAATCTTGCCACTGCTCCCCAGGTAGTCAGGACATCCGACCGGCTCCAGTTTTGAGTCTTTTCCCTCATAGACCCTAAAACGAAATGTAAAGCCTGTGGCCCTTTCACAGAGCTTATGCAGTTTGACCCCATACCGGGCGCGCTTGCTGGGGATGTACTGTTTGATGCCAAGGCGCCCGGTAAAATGTACTAGGGACTCGTCTATGCAGATGTTTTGATTGGGGGTATACGCATCTGCAAATCTGGATGACAAATGGTCTATGAGGGGCCGAATTTTGTGGAGGCGGTCATAAGCAGGGTGGCCTCTTGGATGACAGGTGTTATTGTCAGCGAAATGCATAAAGCACATGATGACCTCAAAACGTGCCCCGGACATTGCAGCAGAGAACATGGGCATGTAATGTATTGGGTCTTTAGACCAATATGACCGCAATACATTTTTTTTAGTTAGACCCATGCTGAGGATAAGGCCCAAAAAAAATTTAAATTCGGAAACTGTGACTGGTTTCCAGTTAGGCTGGGCATAGAAGCTTTCCGGATTGGCAGAAATAAACTGTGTGGCGTAGCGGTTGGTTTCTGCCACAACTAGGTCATAGAGATCCGCGGTGAAGAACAGCTCAAAAAACTCGAGGGCTGATCCTAAATGAGCTGTCTCCACGCGAACTCCAGACTGGGCAGTGAAAGGGGGCAATACGGGTGCGGCGGAAGCAGGGGAGTGCCAATTAGGATTTGCCAGCACCTCTGGGAGACTAAGGGTTCTCCGGGCCTGTGAACGCGGTGGCTGTGATAGGGGAGTTACTGCACGTGCCACCGTACTAGCTTGAACTGCCCTGCTGGTGCTCGCCCCTTCACCAGGGAATTTGGCAGTGCTGGTAGAAGGTCATGGACGTGCTGTGCTGCTGGTGTATGCCGCACCATAAAAAAGATTACTGCTAGCACCACTCTGCTGCAAATGAGGGTCATCATGCGGGGTATACAGAACACTGACATGGGATCGGGTACGCCTGACCGTAGCAGGGACCTCAACCTCGTCATCTTCGCTAGCGGTTAGAGTGCCACTGCTGTCTACAGGTTCATATTCTGAACCACTGGATTCAGCGGGTGAGGCGTCCCCATCGCTTTCATCCATCACGGCCAGAATCCTGTAGGCCTCTTCAGCGGAATACCCCTTGTTTGAAATTTTGGGCTCACTAAATTTAGGGGGTATTCCTCTGAGACTACCCAGGAAAAAGAGAAAACCTACCTAGTAAAAAGGAGTGCTTGCGAAGTAAAGCTGTGATCCAAAAAGCTCAAAAGTGATCGTTATAGCGGCGCAGCGATTTTACAGTGTTTTTGCAGTGATCAGAAAAAAAATAATTCTGTCACTGCGGTAGGGCGGACTGAACGCAAGTGTGCGCACAAGATCAGGCCTGATCGGGCAAACACTGCGTTATTGTAGAGCCTAAGGTGACCCTAATGTACTTATATAGATCTGATTGCGATCAGTCTTGATCACTTACAGATACTATATTGTACTAGTACTGATTAGCGACAGCGATAATGCTAATCAGCGACTAATCAGTGACTGCGGTGCGGTGGGCTGGGCGCTAACTACCTAGCAAGTAGCTAACTACCTGGCGGTGATGAGGGGCCCTTACAGGGGGGTGATCAATGACAGGGGGGTGACAGGGGGGTGATCAGGGAGTCTAATATGGGTGATCAGGGGCTAATAAGGGGTTAATAAGTGACAGGGTAATGTGTAATGTGTATGTGTGGTGATTGGTGCTACTTACAGAGCTGCCTGTGTCCTCTGGTGGTCGATCCAAGCAAAAGGGACCACCAGAGAAGCAGGTAGCAGGTATATCAGACGCTATTTTCAAAATAGCGTCTGACATACCCATTTCATTGGTCATTTCAAAAATCTACAGCCTGCCAGCCAATGATCGCGGCCGGCAGGCTGTAGATGAACTTCTGAACTGCGCGATCCGTTCACAGGAAATCTCGGGTCTCATGAGATGATGCCGATCGGCGTTAGTGTGACCTGAGGGAGCCGCCGCAGTCACGCCTTTCGGCGGTAGTGTGACGGGAGGTGGTTAAAGGAGCATCACATGTTTGGAGCAATCTTATTTATCCACAATTTTGAAAGGGTGTCAATAATTTTGTCCAGCCCATTTTTGGAGTTTGGTGTGACATTATGTCTAATTTGCTTTTTTTCCTCCCTTTTTTGTTTCTGTTCCAATACACACAAAGGGAATAAACATGTGTATAGCAAACCATGTGTTACTGCAATACTTTTCTGTGAGAAATACTTCATTTTCTTGAAAAATTTAAGGGGTGCTAACATTTACCGCCATGACTGTACATGAGGCTGTATGTTGGACAGGGCTTTTTTTCTCAGAGAAAAGGTGGTGGAACTCACCCCCCCTCCCCTGGCCATGCCCCTACCCACCCCTAGGACCGCCCCCTAAAACTGCCCCTTTAGAGAACAGGGATGCAAGTAAAATTGCCAGTGACGGTCGTGACAGCCAGGCTGCCAGTGCCCGCGGCAGTGGCGACTCTAGGAACAATATATAGGGGGGGCACAAAGATATTACAGTCAAAAATGGGGGGGCAAAAACAAAATAAGTATATATAAATAAGATTACAAAATACGAGAGAATTGCGGTATGCAGGGATACATTTATAATAAAAAAAATTACTTACAAAAGAAGCTATTCAGTCGTCTGCTGTGCCGTCCTCTGCTTGCTTCCGCGGATTATTTCCCCTTCTTTCTGTCTCTCGTCAGTGCACCGACGTACTGTTATCAGCCCCCATGCCTCTCATTAGCCCCCATATCAGCCCTTATGCCTAATTAGCCCCCATTATAAGCAATTATGCCTCATTAGCCCACATTATGCCTCTTATTAGCCCCCATTATATGCCATTCTGCCTTATTAGCCCACATTATGCCTCTTATTAGCCCCCATATGCCTAATTAGCCCCCATTATGTCTCTAATTAGCCCCCATTATGCCTCATTATCCCCCATATGCCTCATTAGCCCCCATATGCCTCATTAGCCCCCATATGGCTCTAATAGTCTAATTAGCCCCCATTGTGTCTCTAATTAGCCCCCATGATGCCTCTCATTAGCCCCCATTATGCATCATTAGCCCCCATATGCCTCATTAGCCCCCATATGCCTCCAATTAGCCCCCATATGCCTCCAATTAGCCCCCATAGCCTCCATATGCCTCCAATTAGCTCCCATATGCCTTCAATTAGCCCCCATATGCCTCTAATTAGCCCCCATAGCCCCCATATGCCTCAAATTAGCCCCCATATGCCTCCAATTAGCCCCATATGCCTCCAATTAGCCCCATATGCCTCCAATTAGCCCCAATAGCCCCCATATGCCTCTAATTAGCCCCCATATGCCTCCAATTAGCCCCCATATGCCTCCAATTAGCCCCCATAGCCCCATATACCTCCAATTAGCCCCCATATGCCTCCAATTAGCCCCTGTATGCCTCCAATTAGCCCCCATAGCCCCCATATGCCTCCAATTAGTCCCATATGCCTCCAATTAGCCCCCATAGCCCCCATATGCCTCCAATTAGCCCCCATATGCCTCTAATTCGCCCCCATAGCCACCATATGCCTCAAATTAGCCCCCATATGCCTCCAATTAGCCCCCATAGCCCCCATATGCCTCCAATTAGCCCCCATATGCCTCCAATTAGCCCCCATATGCCTCCAATTAGCCCCATTATGCCCCCAGCAGCCACATTTTTACCTCTCCTGCTCCTGGACGGACGCCGCCTGTAATTTTATTTCTCCTCAGTCGACTGTGCTCTGAACTGGTGCGCACAGCGTGAGGTCACAGAGCACCCTCTCGCTGTGCGCAGCCCTGCACAGCCGACAGCCGAGGACCAGGAAGTGGTAAGTATAGAGCGTTCACCACTTCCTGGTCCTTCGGTACACTAATGAGCGCTTCCATAATAGAAGCGCTCATTAGTATTCACCTGGGAGAATCAGCCGGGGGACACCCGGGGGGGCAAAGAACAACATGAGGGGGAGATTACCACCCCTCGCCCCCCTCTAGCGACGCCACTAGCAGCGAGCTGGCTGGGCCCAGTAACTAAAGGGGGGCGGGGCGAGTCAGCGAAAATAGGTGTCGGAAAATAGCCTTAGAGAACTGGACCATATTCATTGGGGCTTGGGCCCCGGATCCTTTGAGACCCTAGCAACACCCCTGTCGAGCATTAAAAGTAAAATGTCTCCTAATTGCACCTATTCTTGCTCTAAATGTAATATATTCAATACAGATCTATACCATCATCTATGAGGCTGCACATGTGTTTAAAATTTATGGGAGCAAGTGCAATCTCACATATTAACAACCTTCACTGCTACCCCCTCAGTGGGCTAGTTTTAACATATTATCTGAGGAACAGCACGGTCTTCCTAGAAGAGATAAAGCTTTATTATACATTTTGGGGGCTGCTACTAGAAAAAGCCTTCTACATCGATGGCTAAACTGAGAAATACCGTCTTATCCCTTTTATCCAGGCCAAAATAACCTTCCTGTTTAATATGGACTGGATTTTTACTTTATCAGATAAAGAAAAAATGACCAAATGTTATATATTTTTTTTAAATGATCTTTATTAGTGTTGGTTGAGCACCAAAGGGTTCAGGTCCTCGGGTGCTCAAGTAGAACACCTCGGGATGCTCGGGTGCACAATGGAAGTCAATGGGAGAACCAGAGCATTAAACCAGGCAACCCCTGCTATGAAGAGGGGAGGGTGTCTGGTTCACAGGAAATGGTCAGAAATTGATGGAAACACCACCAAAATGGTTCGGGATGCATCTTGGACTCCCAGGTCGCTGCTGGGAACGATGTTGTCCGAGTAGTACGCCACTTTTACAGACTGACAATAATACGCACCAAACCGAAGATAAAATCGATTTTAGAGGAAATATTATTAGAAAACATTATTTTGTGTATATTTACTTGTAAATAAACTGCAAGTGCTGCCACAAATTAAAGGAAGATACACCTGTATATCACATAAAGGAGGGCCTCATTTACATTGCGATACAATTGTTCAGGTAGTGGAACTCCTATACTCATAAAGCCTATGCACTAAGTGAAAGGGCTGCCAAAAATTACAAGGAACCGCCACTCCAATACACCCTTTATTACACATAAAGGAGGGCATCATACACACCCTTCAAAAATTATGATTGATGGCCTGCTCAAAAACATTAGGATCAAGGGCCTGCTGGGGACCCTCTAAAACATTAGGGGTGAGGGCCTGCTGCCGAGCTGACCATATAAGAAAATTTGTAGGCGAGGGCCTGTTGCCGGGCTGACCATCTAAAAAATTTGGTGGGCGAGGGCCTGCTGCCGAGCTAACCATCTAAAACATTTTGTGGGCGAGAACCTGCTGCTGAGCTGACCATGTAAAAAATGTTGTGGTCGAGGGCCTGTTGCCGAGCTGACCATATAAAAAATGTTGTAGGCGAGGGCCTGCTGCCAACCTGACTATGTAAAAAAAATTGTGGGCGAGGGCCTGCTGCCAACCTGACCATGTTAAAAATGTTGTGGGTGATGGCCTGCTGCCGAGCTGACCATCTAAAATCTAAAAAAAAATGTGTGGGTGAGGGCCTGCTGGTGACCCTCTAAAACATTATGGGTGAGGGCCTGCTGCTGAGCTGACCCTCTAAGACATTAGGAGCGAGGGCAGCCTAATAAGCATGTTGATATGATGGAGGAGGAGGACGAGAAAACGGAGATGAAACATATACCCTTTTAGTGGTGGAAGGATTGCATGGGAATACAGTGTATTCAATACACCATAAAAGCCACAATTAGAGCACCTTTATGTTCAGCCGCTTTCCTCTGGTGGAGTAGATAAGTCAGGGGCAATCCAGGCCTTGTTCATTTTTATAAGAGTCAACTAGTCATCATTTTCAGTTGACAGGCGGATGCGCTTATCAGTTAGGCCTCTTTCACACGGGCGTCACGTTTTGGCTCAGGATGCGTCCCGGGTGCATTGCGGCAAACCCGCGCGAGTAGGTACGCAATTTCAGTCAGTTTTGACTGCGATTGCGTTCTGTTGTTCAGCTTTTATCGCGTGGGTGCAATGGGTTTTGCACGCGCGTGATAAAAAACTGAATGTGGTACCCAGACCCGGCCACTGAGGAAGAAGTCAGACAATTTACAAGACTTCGAAACTCATCTGGGAGGAACTTTGGCTTCATGATACCTGCACTCAACATGCACTGGAATAAATGACACAGAAATATTTTAGAATCAGCTGATTTAGTAGTTAGAAAGATCAATATACAATTTGAAATCCCCGCTTAGCCGGCAAGCAGGGAAGAGACTCTCAATTGGCCGATTCCCATCATGTGATCGACTGGAGGAGGAGTCGATAACACGAGGGACGCCAAATTCTGATTGAAAATATCGCTCACACAAGAATCAAAGTTATACTCTATGAAAACAGGGTGGAAGCGGAGGTAAGCAAGAAAGACCCACACTGAAGATTAGTGTGGCAACGCTTTATATACACATACAGTACCTCGCAGAGAACAGTGAGTACCTCTGGAATATACAATTGAATAAAAGGAAACAAGCAGGCACAACCACCTTCTGGGGTATAAATCAGCAATTTAATTCAATAGTAAAATCCCATACCAGCAGTCACATTCAATCATATAAAACATTCAGTAAACACAGCAATACACGATAGGTAATAGGTAGCAGCAAAGATAAAATAGCAGCAATAAGTCCAATGGTAGAATAGCAGCAATATAATCCAATATTCAAATGACTCAATGTGGTCAAAATAACTCAGTCCATATGGAAGAGTGATACACATATCAGGATCACATAAAAGAACAATATCTTTGAGTATGGATGTATTTGGAATAAGGTCTCCTTAGATGATAAAAAATGTGAAGGAAGTCCCACTCTTAAATATGTAGAGTTGTAGTGGGGGGATCACCGTCAGTAATCTGATAGACAGCCCAGTATGTGTAGATAATAGTATTTGTGCAGTGTATCACTGAAAACTCTTACCGCTTGATGGCTTCTGGATGTCCTGTGAATTGTCTTGGCAGAGAACTGCCTACTCACGTGTGTGCTCGGGCACAATCCAGGAAGCGGAGAGTAGAGGCCATTCACAGGGACGCTGACATCACGAGGTCGGAGCGCTCCGCTGCATAGCTTAGTGGGTGTGTCTCGTGACTCTGTAGGTCAGGTGATCTTGACAAACGGATCAGGTGGTCAGGTCAGGTGATCCACAGGTCCTATAAGTAGTTGAGAGCTGTATAAAATTTCTTCTTTTGTGGGCAAAATGTTTATATACTTTAGGTCCGGATTGGTAACAAAAATGTAGAAGCCGCAGTTCGCTAGTGGCTAGACGCATTTCGAGGCTACTTGCCTCTTCCTCAGTAGCTAATTGCAAATGACAATTCTTTTATTGTCCGCACTTTCCTCAAAAAAGCGCCAGACTGTGGAACACTTACCCCTTGGCAAGGGAGATTGCCGCAATTCGGTGCTGCAGGGAACAGTTGCGGGCCTGTTTGGTGTGGCCCGCCTTCTCCCTTTTGCCACCCCACTGCCTCTTCCAGCCTGTTGTGGTGCTGCAGATCCCTCCCCCTCTGTACTGCTGTCCTTTGCTCGGCTAGTCACCTTCCCAGGTTGGGTCAGTGACTTCATCGTCCAGCACCTCCTCTTCCACTTCCTCACTCTGGTCATCCTCCTTCCTGACTTGTTGACCTAACAACAACCTGAGTTATTGACAACTATGTCTCATCCTCATCATGAACCTCTTGAGACACTAATGGCGGTTGACTTATTGGCAACTATGTCTCATCATCATCATCCACCTCGTGAAACACTAATTGCCATTCCCCACCGTCATCTTCTTCTTACTAAGGATGCTCCAGAGTTTGGGAATCAGGGCACAAGATCTCCTCATGTCTCTCTTTAAGCGGGCTTGGCGAGAGGCCCAAATTAAGGAATGGTGATGAAAAGAGCTCCTCGGAATACCCAAGTGTGGGATCACTTGTTTGCAAAGACTCTCCATGGTGGGTGGAGGGAATATCAGGCTGAGGGTTGTGCTGACCAGACTCTTGGCTACTGAGACTGGACTTTGTGGAAGACAGGGTGTTGCTTAACCGACTGGAAGCATTATCTGCTGCAATTTAACCGACCACATGGTCGCACTGGTCTGACTTCGAGTGTGGTGTCCTGCAAACTGGGACATAAAGCTAGGTATCGTGGATGAGTGTGTTTCTTGTGCTCTGGCAGCATGCACAGTTTCACCGCACGCAGGGCCACGGCCTCTGCCTGCGCCATCAGCAGCACGGCCACATCTCTGTCCTTTACTGCTCGCCTTGCACATATTGAATAGTATATATGCTTGCAAGTATGTCACACGTACAGTAGCGCAGGTTTTTTAAGTGTATGCGCAAATAAAGTACACAGAATGTGACAGATATTTTTAGGATGTGCACTCGCTGTCACCACTGCCTAATAAAAAATTACACTGAATGAATGTCACTGATATTTAGGATGCGCACACGTTAAACAGGAGGTATAGCGCAAGTAATGTTGCTGTCACCACTGGCTAATAAAAAATTAAACTGAATGAATGTCACTGACATTTAGGATGCACAAACGTTATACAGGAGGTATGTGCAAGTAATGTTGCTGTCACCACTGGCTAATAAAAAATTAAACTGAATGAATGTCACTGACATTTAGGATGCACAAACTTTATACAGGAGTTACCGTATTTTTCGCCCTATAAGACGCACCGGCCTATAAGACGCACCAAGGTTTTTGAGGAGGAAAATAATAAAAAACATTTTTTTAACCAAAAGGTGTGCTTTTGGTGGGTTTTGAATTAATGGTGGTCTGTGCATGACACTATTATGGGGGATCTGTGGATGACACACTGTCATGTGGGGGATCTGTGGATGGCATTGTTATGGGGGACCTGTGGATGGCACTGTTACGGGGGATCTGTGGATGGCACTGTTATGGGGGATCTGTGGATGGCACTGTTTATGGGGGATCTGTGGATGGCACTGTTATGGGGCATCTGTGGATGGTACTGCTATGAAGTGGGGGATCTGTGGATGGCATTGTTATGGGGTGGGGGATCTTTGGATCGCATTTTTATGGGGTGGGGGATCTGTGGATGGCACTGTTATGGGGGGGATCTGTGGATGACACAGCTATATGTCATCCACAGATCCCCCTCATAACAGTGTCCCCCAATACACCGGCCTTCTGCTCACCGCAGTATTTATAAACATTAATCCTTATCCTGTTAATAAGTTTAACTAAAGCTGCGCTCTCCCCTGTTCCCCTGTATCCCCTGTATCAGTACAGCACTTACGAACAAGCTTCCATAGCAGGCAGAGCGGCTGACAGCGTTATGTCACTCACTTACGTTGCGCGCCTGCTCCGCCTGCTTCATTCATAAAGTGGGAGGAGCAGGCACTCGATGTCAGTGAGTGATGTTATTACTGCTGCAGTCCACTCTGCCTGCTATGAAAGCTTGTTCGTAAGTGCTGTACTGATACAGGGAATACAGGGGAGAGCGCAGCGTTAGTTAAACTTATTAACAGGATAAGGATTAATGTTTATAAATACTTCGGTGAGCGGCGGGGCCCGGTGTAAGAGTACAGTGACTGCACCGGGCCCCGCCCCTAGTTCCGGACTCCAGACCCTCCTCTCTCCCGGCTCATACATCGCAGTCTGCGATGCTGCAGCATCGCAGACTGCAATGTAAAATGGAAGCATTCGCCCCATAAGACGCAGGGGCATTTCCCCCCCCACTTTTGGGGGGAAAAGGATCGTCTTATGGGGCGAAAAATACGGTATAGCGCAAGTAATGTCACTGTCACCACCTGCTAATAAAAAATTACACTGAATGAATGTAACTGATATTTAGAATGGGCAAACGTTACATAGGAGATGTAGCGCAGGTAATGTACTATGTACTATGTTACTATGTTAATGTAAGTGTCCGCAGCGGACACCGTCCACAGAAAATGTACACTGGATGTCACAGATACAGTCCAAAGTGATCAAAAGTTTAAAATCATATTTAGCATGGCTGGATCTTAACAAGGTTCCAAGTAGAGCTTCAACATGCAACAAGAAGAAATGGGAGTGAGATAAAACATTTTTTGAGCATTCAATTTAATGAAAACAACGAATAAACTGAAACAGGCTATTTTTCAGCTGATCAAAAGTTTAGGACCACACCTCAAAAAAAAAACTAAATCCCCCCAAAACAGAAATCCAACTTCCAAACATGAACTCAGCAATGAGTAGCTCCGCCGTTATTGTTTATCACTTTCCATGAGGTGAGTAGGAACATTTCTCCAAGTGGTGAAGACGGCCGCACGAAGGCCATCTACTGTCTGGAACTGTTGTCCATTTTTGTAAACTTCCCTTGCCATCCATCCCCAAAGGTTCTTAATTGGATTTAGATCAGGGGAACACGCAGGATGGGCCAAAAGAGTGATGTTATTCTCCTGGAAGAAGTCCCATGTCCTGCGGGCATTGTGTACTGTAGCGTTGTCCTGTTGAAAAACCCAGTTGTTACCACACAGACGAGGGCCCTCAGTCATGAGGAATGCTGTCTGCAACATCTGGACATAGCCAGCGGCCGTTTGACGCCCCTGCACTTCCTGAAGCTCCATTGTTTCACTGAAGAAAAAAGCACCCCAGACCATTATGGCGCCTCCTCCACTGTGGCACGTAAAAAACATCTCAGGTGGGATCTGCTTGTCATGCCAGTAACGATGGAAACAATCAGGACCATCAAGGTAAAAAAATAATTCATCAGAGAATAAAACTTTCTTCCACCTGTCCCATAAATGTCCCATGTTTGGTGCTCTCTTGCAAAGTCCAAACGAGCAGTTCTGTGGCGTTCAAGGAGACGAGGTCTTTGAAGACGTTTTTTGTTTTTGAAGCCCTTCAGTCTCAGATGCCGTCTGATGGTTATGGGGCTGAAGTCAGCACCAGTAAGGGCCTTAATTTGGGTCAAGGATCGTCCAGTGTCTTAACGGACAGCCAATTGGATCCTCCGGCTCAGTGCTGATGAAATTTTTTGGGGTCTTCCACTTGACTTAAAGGTATAAAAACTAAATTATTGCTATTTTAATCCTTACACTATATCTCCAGTTCTCCTTGGCTAATACTGAGCCGAACACGTGTCATTGGGTGCTATATAGCATGGCTACGGCATTATAGTGAATGCCAGTACTTACCTGCTAGTTTATTGGCTGCGTAGCTGGCAACAAACGTGTGGGGAGGAAACTGGAGCATTGCACTCGAACACACGCGGTATTCGGCCAACACTAGTCTTTATTCATGAATATTCTTTCCACTTCCATCAAATCTAAACTTATTACACATTTTGAGCATACCACATGGTATTTATATGAGGTTCTTCATGGATGCACATCTCTTCAAATTTTGGCTAGCACTAGTGTTGATCACCAGTTTGGCTCAAGCATCTCGATGCTCGGCACACGGCGATGCTCCGCCGAATACTACATGTGCTCAAGAGCAATGCTCGAGTCTCCTTCCTGCGCGTTTGTTGGCTGCTAAGCAGCCAATAAACGTGCAGGTAAGTACTGCCCTCACTGTAATGTTGTAGCCATGTTGGTTACTGGCATTACAGTGATTGGCTGTCCGGAACGCGTCATCGATGCTATATAGCACCCGATGACATGTGTTCAGCTCAGTGTTAGTCAGGAAGAGCTGTGCTGAAGAAGGGAAAGATAGTGTAGGGAGTGAATTTTTATTTATTTTTTAAGTAAAAAAACTTGTCAGAGACCCAAAAGTCCTTTTAAGGACTATTGTTGTGTGTGGCAGCAGCAATTTATATTTTTAGCGCAACCTGCGCTAAATTGCGTGCAATAGTTTGGCCGCTGCAGACAGCGACATTATCTGCGCTCCTGTGTAACGTGTGCGCATCCCAAAAATATCTGTGACATCCAGTGTACTTTTTCCGTAGACAGTGTCCGCGGCGGACAGTGACATTACCTGGGGTACATCTACTGTGTAACGTTTCCGCATCCCAAATACCTGTGACATTCCGTGTAATATTTTATTAGCCGCTATTGATATCAGCGACATTATCTGCGGTATTTCTCCTGTGTAAACTTTCCACATCCCAAATACCTTTTTTTTTGCGCATACACTTACAAATTCTACGTTACTGTACGTGTAACATACTTGCAAGCATATATTACATTTAAAATGAAGAAGGCGATCAGTAAGGGACCGGAAAGTGGCCATGAAGCTGATGGTGCACGCAGAGACCGTGGCCCTGGGTGTGTTGAAACTGTGCCTGCTGCCAGAGCACAAGAAAAACAATCAACCACGATACATAGCTTCATGTCCCAGCTTGCAGGGCGGCGCAGGACAATACTCCCGAAGTCAGACCAATGAGACCAGGTGGTCGGTTGGATTGCAGCAGATAATGCTTCCAGTTGGTTATGCACCACCCTGTTTTCCGCAAAGTCCAGTCTCATTAGCTAAGAGTCTGGTCAACACAATCCTCACCCTGATCCTCCTTCCTCCCACCATGGAGAGTCTTGCCAAACAAGTGATCCCACAATCAGATATTCCGAGGAGCTCTGTTCAGCACCATCCCTTAATTTGGGCCTCTCGCCAAGCCCACTTAAAGTGAGACACAAGGAGATCTTGTTTTGAAATTAAGTGGTCACTAGGACCTGAGCGTACCTTTACAACCTCACTGACTAAATTTAAAACTTAAATTTTTATTTCAATCTCTTGAAAAAACAAAATAAAAAACTTCTTTGGAACAATTGTTAAAACTCTCAGGAATGGAATCAGGGGCATGTGCTGTTTGCATTCGTATATATGTGTATATATTGACACTCCGTCCTGCAACTGATTAGTGGGACAATCCCACCTCTAGGTATGCAATGTTATACTGATCACCCTGCCTCGATTCCTGCCTAAAAACTAGCTCCTGTGTCCCTACATGTTTCGCCGAGATCCGTCGGCGTCTTCAGGGGAAACTATACAGGTACTAACTGGGGAGCGGGGTCAGGTATTTAGAATCCTCGGTTGTGCTGGGTGAGGATTTCTGGACCAATCAGATGACCGTAAGGTTGGAATGGCAGCCACAGCCTCCAATGGGCGGGTACCTAAACATATGTGGCATCTCCCTGCCCTCGGACGTCACCATCCTGAGTCCCAGGTGTCTACCGCATCCATCCTCGCCCCTGATGTAATCAGAGATGCGCCGCTTACACTTCCTGGTCAGCGCAGAGATGCATCGTCTCCTAATGCTTTCTGCGTCTGCGCCCTAGAGCGATGCGTTCCACTCACCGATATTCTGCGCATGTGTCCGCACTTAATAACACTTCCCCTCTTCTCTTTGTAACGCGCATGCGTCCGTACTTAGAAATTACACCACGGATATCCTATTATGTCACATATGGATGTCTAGATGGAAAAGAATCCTAGGTACTATACTAACTGTGGAGTACAATGTATGAGTAGATGGGCTCCCATTATTATACGATCATGTTCACATTATTATAAATGTTAGATAGTACATGTATATGCCTATGCCCCATTTAGTATTTTTTCTGTTCTTCTCCCTTTTGCACCGCATTTGTTTCCGGACTTGGACGATCCTCCACAGGGGTCTTATTTTATCAAATATCGGTATCAAGATGGAATGAATTATGGATATTGTACTAGTGATGGGATATGATCTGTGCCTAACTGGGCACCCATTAGTAGGCAGTAATATTAATATTTTTATAGATGATGACTCACATATTTTTTTAAATATGCTTATACCTATAGTGATTCTTATTAGAAGGCTCAATATATCTAATGCGGATCCTGATTGTATTTGCAGGTATCCATCAACGTTTTTATTTTTATCTACAGGACCTACCCATCAAAGCCTTCAATCGCCACACAGGATCCGCGCGGAGGCAAGCTCAGTATCCAAGGTAAGTGTTATATACAAAAAGATGATTTACTGTTTTTATTTTTTTTAAAACGCTACAGAGGATAGAAATATAATATAAGCCCATTGGTGGTATCCCCTTCCCCTCAGATACCCCTCCCATTTCTCTATAGTATGAGAATTAATTTTGGGGGGGAAATGTTCTACTTATGTTCCTTATATTATCTCAGGTAAATGAAGGAGAAGGACCTCAGTTGGGAAAGAAGACTAATGAATCTTTTGACGCATGTGTCTTTACAGAGGAAGAGGTTCTAAGTCAACTGTCTAAAATTAATACAAATAAGTCACAGGGGCCTGATGGGATACACCCAAAGCTATTAAAAGAGCTCAGCGGTGAACTAGCAAAACCATTAACAGATTTATTTAACCAATCACTGGCAACAGGAGTCGTCCCAGAAGATTGGAAATTAGCAAATGTTGTGCCCATTCACAAGAAAGGTAGTAGGGAGGAATCGGGCAACTATAGGCCAGTAAGCCTGACATCAATAGTGGGGAAATTAATGGAAACCATACTTAAGGAGAGCATTGTGGACCATCTAAAATCCCATGGATTAAAAGATGAAAAACAGCATGGGTTTACTTCAGGGAGATCATGTCAAACTAATCTTATAGATTTTTTTGATTGGGTGACTAAAATAATAGATGGAGGAGGTGCAGTAGACATTGCTTATTGTTGAGGGAAGTGACATATTCAGATATACATATGTATATATGCCCTGACATATATGCATATGTATATATATATATATATATATATATATATATAAATAGAAATAGAAAAAAATATGGCAGCACTCCGGTCTTGTGAAGAAATTCAGTGACGTTTATTCACACTTATTTGCAATGCAGCATTTCAGCCCTCTCAATGGAGCCTTTGTCAAGCTAGTGAACACAGTGTTCTCAAACATATTTATGTGGGTGAATCCAATTAAGGTAACATGATTAATCATTAAATACAATTTACACATATCCATATAAAACATGATAATACAATTCATTACAGTGTATACATATACATGTGCCATTATAGTTCAAACGTAGCGTATATGTCAATGTGAACACAACTTTAAAAACTCATGTTAGATCAGCATAACAACATAAGTATCGCTGATTATTATATAAAGTGCAGCTGTGCCAAAGTGTGTATATATCAAAACAATAAGAAAGAAATTAAAAGAGGGACAAACCCACGTCATGAAAACCGTTAGCGATTCAATGTTGGCGTCCCCTGGCGTCTGGTGCGCAGGCGTCAGTGTATGCCGGTGAAGCGCGAGATCCTGTCAGGTCCCGCGCATGCGCACAAAACGCTCAAACTGGCGTTCGTACGCAGCGCGTCGGGGCCCAGCAGGGCTCGCGAGATCTCTCCATTTCTCGCGCATGCGCCCCGCGTGGTCACAATCAGCATACTGGCAGCACGCCAATGCGCATGTCTACGGGAACGGAACCAATATTGTTGTTACCATGTCACCATAGCAACCATGTCTGTATGCGATCTTAAGGGTACAGCAACCACCAGGCAGCGGGAAATGTCTATGGAGCAATGCGCACATGGGGGTTAATCCAGTGCGCAAAATTCCATCGTGGCAAGAGTCCCAAGGCTAGTCTTAACCAGGGATCCAGTCACTACACCCCCGTCACTCGTGGCTGTATATGGAATCAAAGTGGAGGTAGACATATATCACTGGCCCATATGTCCATCACTGGGCACATGAACCTGCGTGGGACGGAGGACCAGACACTCTCGTGTCCCATGTCCCCCGCTCCTATATCCACCCCCACCGACATCCTTCTGCCTCAATGGGAGACTATCGCAGATAAATAAATAATATTAATAACATTGGCTTCGAATCCCCAACCTGAATAGTGAATGGAGAGATCTACAAAAAAGAGATACACACAAAATTATATTGGTAACAATCGCTTGAAGTTTTCATGTCGGGCGATGTCCTCTCAATTAAGACAAACGTTTCCATCAAGATAATCTATAGGAGACAAGAGAGAAAAAGGAGAATGAATAGAGAATACAGTCTCATCCTATACACTGTCAGACTATAGTCACGCATTCCACTGGTACCTAGTTATATAACCCTAAATTCAACGTTAAGTCCATGTGGTTTTAAGGTACGTAATTGGAAAATCCAATATAGTTCTCTCTGTTTCAGTGTGACCGACCTGTCGCCCCCACGACGTGGCATGGCGATCTGGTCGATTACCCTGAACCGCAAATCCTTTTCAGTGTGTCCTGCTTCCGTAAAGTGCTTAGACACTGGAAGATCTAACCTCTTTTTCCTAATAGTGTACCTGTGATGATTCAGTCTGGTCTTAACATCCCACGTAGTCTCCCCTACATAGAGGAGATGACAGGGGCATTCAAGCAGGTACACTACATAAGAGGAATCACAAGTCAGGTGATGTTTTATCTTAAATTCCTCTCCTGTCTGTGGGTGTATAAAACTCGCTCCTCTTAACATAAGAGGGCAATTTACACACCCATGGCAAGGGAAACTTCCTTTCCTGGATGCTCCAAAATAACTGCTGAATGAGATTTTACTGGTACCGATGTCTGCCCGCACAAGTTGATCCTTGATGTTACGTGTGCGCCTGTAAGACATCATAGGGGGATTGGCAAATTCGGGAATATCCTTGAAGTTACTGCCCAAAATGGGCCAATGCCCCTTCAGGATCCCTCCGATTTTGTCACTCAGGGGTGAAAACCGCGTAACAAAAGGTATGCGTTTTTCATCCCTTGTCCTGTTTGTACATTTCTTCAAGAGGGTTTCCCTGGACTGTTGCATGACCCTTACTTTATGTTGTTCCACCAGTTTACTCGGGTACCCCCTATTAATAAACTTCTGACCCATTATGTCGAGTCTGTCTGTAACCTCCTCCTCTCCTTGTACAATTCTCCTAACCCTAAGCAGCTGGCTATAGGGCAACGTCCTAACCATGCTTCTGGGGTGACAACTGTCATATTTAAGTAATGTGTTCTTGTCGGTTTTTTTAACAAAAAGGTCAGTATGTAGAAAATCCCCCTGTCTACTCACTGTTACATCCAAAAACTCAATCTTGGTTTCTGAGCTGACCAGTGTAAACTTAATCTCAGGGTCAATCCCATTGAGGAAATCACCAAACTGGTGCAGCTCCTCAATGGAGCCCATCCATAGTAGGAAGATGTCGTCTATGTATCGCCACCACCCCAGAACCTGTCTGAAGTGGTGGCTAACATAGACGTACATCTCCTCCATATGGGCCATATAAATGTTTGCGTAATTTGGCGCCACATTTGAGCCCATCGCGGTCCCGCGTAATTGGACAAAGTATTCATCCTGAAACAAAAAATAGTTGCAGGTGAGTACAATGTCCAAGAGTGTGATCAAAAAGTTTTTACACTTTGCGGAGTATGGTGAATCAGCTAGACATCTTCTAACCGCATCTACCCCCCTATCATGTGTAATAGAAGTGTACAAACTAACTACATCAAATGATGCTAAGATGACATGTGCTGGTAGTTGTATTCCACTAATTTCATTCAAGAAATGTGTAGTATCTCTGACATATGATTTCGCTTTTGAGACATATGGCGACAGAATCCTGTCTAGAAATATGGCAATCTGAGAGAATGGTGAACCAATGCCTGATACTATCGGGCGGCCAGGCGGAGAAACAAGTGACTTGTGGATCTTCGGCAGCATGTATATTACCGGTGTCCTCGGCCGGTCCACATAGAGAAAGGAGTGTAACTTGTCATCGATCACACCCTCCTCTCTAGCGGAATCCAGTACCCCACGAATCTTTTTCAAGAATTCAAACTTAGGGTCACCTGGAAGCCTGCGATATACATTTACATCATTCAATTGCCGATATACCTCATCCACATAGTCAGTTGTGTTCATGACCACCACTGCTCCACCCTTGTCTGCCGGTTTAATGGTCAGACAAGGGTTAGCAGCAAGCTCTTTCAAGGCCTTGGTCTCCTCTCCTCTCATATTCCATTTCATACACATTCCTTCTTCTCCTGAATTCTTTAGTGCCTCTAACTCAATCCTAACTGCATTGATAAATGTATCAAGGGCAACATGATTAACAATAGGAGAAAAATCACTCTTCACATGTAGTTGTACATTATTAAGTGTAAGCTCTGAATCACCTCTTGACTCCACCACTGAGGCTTCAGTGGACTGTTTGTCAAACCAAATTTTTAACTTAATGGCTCTAAAAAAACGATGCAGGTCAAGCTCTAATTGAAACCAATCAATGCTCTTGGCCGGGCAGAAGGAAAGTCCTTTTTCTAAAACAGACAATTGTATTGGTGTTAACACAACAGATGATATATTTACCACAGTTGTCTCTTCCGCATGGTTCTTTGTGATTTCATCAGGCCTCCCTTTGCGCCAACTATGTTGCCTCCTTCCCCCTCGTCTGGTCCGATGGGATCTGGACCCAGACCTAAAAAAGGAATGGTGGTTGTAGGTGTATTAGAGCTGGATGCTGCAACAGCATTCCGGGAATCGTCCATCTCTGGAGCTGTGGAGTTGTTCCTTTGTTTGTAGGGTCCAGTCTTCTTACTCTGGGGAGAGGGTCGTTCTACCCTCTTAGGGCCTTTTCTAACAGTCCTCTGTCCTCCTTGCCAACTGTATACAAAGCCGGTAGTGTAATCTTCCATATCCCTTTGCCACTTTTTCCTCTTAGTAGATTGTAGATCTTGTTTTAATTTCTCCAGGTGTAAATTACAATCACTGAAGTATTTCTCTGCATCCTCTGTAGTTAGTATTGCTTTTAATTCCCCTTCTGTCTGTTCCAAACTGATTTTCAAGGTACAGATTTCCTTATGTAGGTATTCAACATTTAACAAAATGATATCCAGAGAGTATTTGTTCGAAATCTGTGCGAACCGTGAACAGAAATCTGGGTTATTAGGAAAGAAATCAGGTCTCAGGATTGAGCGCATGCCCCTTGGTATGCGCTGTGCATGATGATATTCGCTGAGAATAATTGCATGTAAGTCCAAATTGATCAGTCGTTTGGAATATAACTCATACCTTTTCTTGAGATCCAATGTGGACGGTGTTGATAAAAAGGCTACATCTCTTGTGGCACCCTGTAGGATACGTGCTTCATCTTCCTGCGTATAAGAGAAGACGTCCTGGTGTGTACATCCTGTAGCTTGGCTCATATTTCAGGAGAAAAAGAAGGTGCTAGGCTGATAGGTCCAAAATACAAAAATAGAAAATAAATCAGCAGCACTCTGTTGGATTCCGGGTGCAATTCCACAGTTGCTCTTGGATAGGAGCCGTTCAATAGAAATAGAAAAAAATATGGCAGCACTCCGGTCTTGTGAAGAAATTCAGTGACGTTTATTCACACTTATTTGCAATGCAGCATTTCAGCCCTCTCAATGGAGCCTTTGTCAAGCTAGTGAACACAGTGTTCTCAAACATATTTATGTGGGTGAATCCAATTAAGGTAACATGATTAATCATTAAATACAATTTACACATATCCATATAAAACATGATAATACAATTCATTACAGTGTATACATATACATGTGCCATTATAGTTCAAACGTAGCGTATATGTCAATGTGAACACAACTTTAAAAACTCATGTTAGATCAGCATAACAACATAAGTATCGCTGATTATTATATAAAGTGCAGCTGTGCCAAAGTGTGTATATATCAAAACAATAAGAAAGAAATTAAAAGAGGGACAAACCCACGTCATGAAAACCGTTAGCGATTCAATGTTGGCGTCCCCTGGCGTCTGGTGCGCAGGCGTCAGTGTATGCCGGTGAAGCGCGAGATCCTGTCAGATCCCATCGGACCAGACGAGGGGGAAGGAGGCAACATAGTTGGCGCAAAGGGAGGCCTGATGAAATCACAAAGAACCATGCGGAAGAGACAACTGTGGTAAATATATCATCTGTTGTGTTAACACCAATACAATTGTCTGTTTTAGAAAAAGGACTTTCCTTCTGCCCGGCCAAGAGCATTGATTGGTTTCAATTAGAGCTTGACCTGCATCGTTTTTTTAGAGCCATTAAGTTAAAAATTTGGTTTGACAAACAGTCCACTGAAGCCTCAGTGGTGGGGTCAAGAGGTGATTCAGAGCTTACACTTAATAATGTACAACTACATGTGAAGAGTGATTTTTCTCCTATTGTTAATCATGTTGCCCTTGATGCATTTATCAATGCAGTTAGGATTGAGTTAGAGGCACTAAAGAATTCAGGAGAAGAAGGAATGTGTATGAAATGGAATATGAGAGGAGAGGAGACCAAGGCCTTGAAAGAGCTTGCTGCTAACCCTTGTCTGACCATTAAACCGGCAGACAAGGGTGGAGCAGTGGTGGTCATGAACACAACTGACTATGTGGATGAGGTATATCGGCAATTGAATGATGTAAATGTATATCGCAGGCTTCCAGGTGACCCTAAGTTTGAATTCTTGAAAAAGATTCGTGGGGTACTGGATTCCGCTAGAGAGGAGGGTGTGATCGATGACAAGTTACACTCCTTTCTCTATGTGGACTGGCCGAGGACACCGGTAATATACATGCTGCCGAAGATCCACAAGTCACTTGTTTCTCCGCCTGGCCGCCCGATAGTATCAGGCATTGGTTCACCATTCTCTCAGATTGCCATATTTCTAGACAGGATTCTGTCGCCATATGTCTCAAAAGCGAAATCATATGTCAGAGATACTACACATTTCTTGAATGAAATTAGTGGAATACAACTACCAGCACATGTCATCTTAGCATCATTTGATGTAGTTAGTTTGTACACTTCTATTACACATGATAGGGGGGTAGATGCGGTTAGAAGATGTCTAGCTGATTCACCATACTCCGCAAAGTGTAAAAACTTTTTGATCACACTCTTGGACATTGTACTCACCTGCAACTATTTTTTGTTTCAGGATGAATACTTTGTCCAATTACGCGGGACCGCGATGGGCTCAAATGTGGCGCCAAATTACGCAAACATTTATATGGCCCATATGGAGGAGATGTACGTCTATGTTAGCCACCACTTCAGACAGGTTCTGGGGTGGTGGCGATACATAGACGACATCTTCCTACTATGGATGGGCTCCATTGAGGAGCTGCACCAGTTTGGTGATTTCCTCAATGGGATTGACCCTGAGATTAAGTTTACACTGGTCAGCTCAGAAACCAAGATTGAGTTTTTGGATGTAACAGTGAGTAGACAGGGGGATTTTCTACATACTGACCTTTTTGTTAAAAAAACCGACAAGAACACATTACTTAAATATGACAGTTGTCACCCCAGAAGCATGGTTAGGACGTTGCCCTATAGCCAGCTGCTTAGGGTTAGGAGAATTGTACAAGGAGAGGAGGAGGTTACAGACAGACTCGACATAATGGGTCAGAAGTTTATTAATAGGGGGTACCCGAGTAAACTGGTGGAACAACATAAAGTAAGGGTCATGCAACAGTCCAGGGAAACCCTCTTGAAGAAATGTACAAACAGGACAAGGGATGAAAAACGCATACCTTTTGTTACGCGGTTTTCACCCCTGAGTGACAAAATCGGAGGGATCCTGAAGGGGCATTGGCCCATTTTGGGCAGTAACTTCAAGGATATTCCCGAATTTGCCAATCCCCCTATGATGTCTTACAGGCGCACACGTAACATCAAGGATCAACTTGTGCGGGCAGACATCGGTACCAGTAAAATCTCATTCAGCAGTTATTTTGGAGCATCCAGGAAAGGAAGTTTCCCTTGCCATGGGTGTGTAAATTGCCCTCTTATGTTAAGAGGAGCGAGTTTTATACACCCACAGACAGGAGAGGAATTTAAGATAAAACATCACCTGACTTGTGATTCCTCTTATGTAGTGTACCTGCTTGAATGCCCCTGTCATCTCCTCTATGTAGGGGAGACTACGTGGGATGTTAAGACCAGACTGAATCATCACAGGTACACTATTAGGAAAAAGAGGTTAGATCTTCCAGTGTCTAAGCACTTTACGGAAGCAGGACACACTGAAAAGGATTTGCGGTTCAGGGTAATCGACCAGATCGCCATGCCACGTCGTGGGGGCGACAGGTCGGTCACACTGAAACAGAGAGAACTATATTGGATTTTCCAATTACGTACCTTAAAACCACATGGACTTAACGTTGAATTTAGGGTTATATAACTAGGTACCAGTGGAATGCGTGACTATAGTCTGACAGTGTATAGGATGAGACTGTATTCTCTATTCATTCTCCTTTTTCTCTCTTGTCTCCTATAGATTATCTTGATGGAAACGTTTGTCTTAATTGAGAGGACATCGCCCGACATGAAAACTTCAAGCGATTGTTACCAATATAATTTTGTGTGTATCTCTTTTTTGTAGATCTCTCCATTCACTATTCAGGTTGGGGATTCGAAGCCAATGTTATTAATATTATTTATTTATCTGCGATAGTCTCCCATTGAGGCAGAAGGATGTCGGTGGGGGTGGATATAGGAGCGGGGGACATGGGACACGAGAGTGTCTGGTCCTCCGTCCCACGCAGGTTCATGTGCCCAGTGATGGACATATGGGCCAGTGATATATGTCTACCTCCACTTTGATTCCATATACAGCCACGAGTGACGGGGGTGTAGTGACTGGATCCCTGGTTAAGACTAGCCTTGGGACTCTTGCCACGATGGAATTTTGCGCACTGGATTAACCCCCATGTGCGCATTGCTCCATAGACATTTCCCGCTGCCTGGTGGTTGCTGTACCCTTAAGATCGCATACAAACATGGTTGCTATGGTGACATGGTAACAACAATATTGGTTCCGTTCCCGTAGACATGCGCATTGGCGTGCTGCCAGTATGCTGATTGTGACCACGCGGGGCGCATGCACGAGAAATGGAGAGATCTCGCGAGCCCTGCTGGGCCCCGACGCGCTGCGTACGAACGCCAGTTTGAGCGTTTTGTGCGCATGCGCGGGACCTGACAGGATCTCGCGCTTCACCGGCATACACTGACGCCTGCGCACCAGACGCCAGGGGACGCCAACATTGAATCGCTAACGGTTTTCATGACGTGGGTTTGTCCCTCTTTTAATTTCTTTCTTATTGTTTTGATATATACACACTTTGGCACAGCTGCACTTTATATAATAATCAGCGATACTTATGTTGTTATGCTGATCTAACATGAGTTTTTAAAGTTGTGTTCACATTGACATATACGCTACGTTTGAACTATAATGGCACATGTATATGTATACACTGTAATGAATTGTATTATCATGTTTTATATGGATATGTGTAAATTGTATTTAATGATTAATCATGTTACCTTAATTGGATTCACCCACATAAATATGTTTGAGAACACTGTGTTCACTAGCTTGACAAAGGCTCCATTGAGAGGGCTGAAATGCTGCATTGCAAATAAGTGTGAATAAACGTCACTGAATTTCTTCACAAGACCGGAGTGCTGCCATATTTTTTTCTATTTCTATTGAACGGCTCCTATCCAAGAGCAACTGTGGAATTGCACCCGGAATCCAACAGAGTGCTGCTGATTTATTTTCTATTTTTATATATATATATATATATATATATATATATATATATATATGTATATATAGGCCCTTCTTCTGGGCCCGTCCAGTTGGGATGTGTTACACATATAGAGATGTATGTGTGCCCCCTGGCCAGCATGCATCTCTATGTATGTAAGCCATATGGGTACATATATATCTATAGATGTGGCCCAGACATCTATGGATGTATATGGGCCCCTATAATATAGGAGGGCTTATTCCTGCCCCTATGTTAATATAATGTCCGTTCATATATGCGTATAGATGTGCCCCAAGCATCTATAGGCATGTATGCCGGAATCCCGCCGAAGTGCGCCTGCCAGGTGGGTGGAGGAGACCGACAGTTGGACAATTATGTCCAGCGTCGGCCTCTACAAAGGACAGAGGATCAATAAGATCCTCTGCCCTTTGTCACCATCTCCGGCCGTGCCGGAGATGGTGCGCCTAACAGAGACATGGGAACAAAGAGTTCCCATGCCCCTGTGAGTGGCTGACCTCCGGCGCTGTAATTACAGCGCCGGAGGTAAGCGTCCGCTTCACAGGCGGGAGGATCAAAGGATCCCCCCCCTGGAAGCGCGCTCCGAGATCCTCGGGCCGGCACGGTGACGTCACATCACCACGCCGGCCCACGGGTTGAGGCCGGCGGTGCGCATGCGCACGGCGCCAAGAGGAGGACTGCGAGCGGGCGCCGTAAAGTTTAAATAGACCGGCGGTGCTCCGCTCTGCAGTCAGGTAAGTCCACCAACAAGCGAGGCATCCCCTGGACTAACGAGCCCCCCTGGACAACGAGCATATTACCGCTAAGTATATCCCCCTCCCTATACCACCAACGATATATATATATATATATATTCCACCAACGACATATATATATATATATATATATATTATCCCTTGCCATATCCTGAGTAACCCCTTATACCACCAACGATCCCCTGCCCCTGATTAACCCCTCATATCCCCTGATTCCCCTGCATTCCCTGTAGTCCCCTGAGTAACCCCTTATACCACCAACGATCCCCTGCCCCTCATTAACCCCTCATATCCCCTGATTCCCCTGCATTCCCTGTAGTCCCCTGATTAACCCCTTATACACAAACGATCCCCTGATTAGCCCTTAACCCTCACACCACCAACCTCTGTGTTCCCCTATAGCCCCTGGTTTCCCCATAACCCCTGGTAACCCTTACCTTCCCCTGCCCTGAGCCTAATCCCCCTGTGTTCCCCCAGGATCCTACCCCTGATACCCCTTCCCGGCTGCCCTGCTTATCCCAACAGCAGCAGTGTCTGGATTTACCCCTTGTTATTCCCGTAGGGAGAGTATATTGACAGGATTGGGTGGGCTTCTGGTAAATGTATGTATGTGTATTATAGTTAGATACTGGGGAGGAATTGGGACTGTGTTAGCGTAGACAGAACCGTATTAGTGTGTGTACTTACATTGCTGTGGGTTGCCATAACTATATATACCTATTCCCTTTGATATAGATATATATAGTTGTAAACATAAATCCATCGTAGTAGTAAGGCGCCACAGCAATAGTTGTAGTGTATTGTTAGTACTGTATTATTAGTGTATTATGTATGTTATGTTCGGTAAGGATTAATAAATACTGTCATATTTATACCTATTGTGTAACGTGTGGTTACTAGCGGTAGTTAGTAAGGCGCATGCAGCTAGTTTAGTGATTAGTGTAAGGCAATCAGTAGCGATTTGTTGTTAAGTAAGGCATAAATAGGCGGAGTTATCATAAGACGACTCACGCCTATTTATGAATATTAATTAGTGAGATTTGCATAAATACCAATAATTAATATCCCCTTTAACATTGGCGAGCCAGGCCCACTGCTAAGAATTTGTTTTCTGTGTTTGGTTTTGGTGAAAAGAATCGCTTACGCTGTGAACTAGTCAGGCGGGAGGGACGCGGTCAGTGGATTCTGAGCGTCCATTGCCTGATAGTTCGTACAGGTAAAGCGGTTTGTTCAATCAGAACCAGACACAGAGCAATCTCTACAGCAGAGAATCTAAACTCTTTTCTGATTTTTCTGTATTAATATTTTCTGATTCCCTTACACGCCCACTGGAGAGAAGTCATCACCTACACCACTGAAGAGAGAACCGTCGTCATTGAAGTCGAACATAAGTCGTCTGGCTGGTCGGGAGAAGGCGTTCCGAATATTGAAGGACCTCCTCCACGCAGCAACACAGCACAACAAACGACACCAATGAAGATGGCCTCTCGTCAAAAAGTAAGTATGAACTTCGCCACACTGCAACACCTCAGCAAACATAGCACATGCAACCCCATCATCCCCACCACGTACAAATCCACTGAGCTGCTATGGTCCACTTTATTGGACCAGGCATACGCTCATGACAAACTCTGCATTAATCGCAGCATGTTTAAAAAAAACCAAAAAACGACTCCAAATGTTAGCCAAATTGGTTCACACCTTTGAGAATATCATTTGGAAGCCGGAACATCTGGAAACACTTAACAGCACGTCAAAGGCAGAGGAAGTTTCCAACACTGCAAACTTCCACTGCAATTGTTGTGTTGAGAACATTAAACAGTTACACACATTACAAACACAACTACAAGAGAAATCCCAGTGTACGGTCGAGAGGGGCAGGGAAATTTGCGTGTTAGAGTCTAGACTCTCGGACAAGGAGAGTTTCTACTCTGACATGGATAAGGAACTGCTCAGACTGTACACTGAGATAAACCAGTTCAGGAACAATACGGTATCTATGGATAACATGATTGTTCAACTTCGAGAGGACCTGGCTGCAAAAACGCAAACCATTGCGGATTTGCAGCAGGTCATCTCGAATCTGTCACGGCCTGGTGCTAACAGTATGGTGCCCACGAAACAGGTTTGTGTTTCGGAAACGGCACAGGGGGAGATAGTGGCGACAGCGCCAAGATCTTCCACAGATCAAACATCTGATACAGTAGACACTAGGGGACAGGTGGAACGGACGCTACATTTCACCCACACACCCAGGGAGAATAGTAGCAACCGATCCCAGGAACAGGGCAACGATTGGAGAGAGGAAAGTGGTTGGCCATTTACCACTTCCAATCCGCCAACGCGTCCGGAAAGACAGTAAGATTTTTATCCTAACCATTCCAGTATGGAAAGGATAAACTTCCTGTTACGGATCTGCAAGGAGATCCCAAAATATGATCCCAGTGTAGATCCGTTTACTTCATGTGATATCTTCGAGGGTCACTGTAACAAGTATTCAGTGGCTCACGAATATTGCATGGAGTTATTCAAGTTATGGTTACCTACACACCTAAACCAAAGGTATGAGGTAACGGGGAGGACGCAACCCATGAATGGGCAGTTTTATGACAAGGAGGAACGTCTCTCCATACTCATGAGACTGGCAACGGGCCATTGGGACGTCACTCCGGATATCCTGTCCAAGTTCAAACCCACTATACATGACGAACCTCTGTCTATGTTTAGTCGGTTTGAAGCAATGTACAGAAGGGTTACGAAAGATCACGGTATCGGAATTCCACAGGGTATGATACGTATGTTTATGGAAAAATTCCCATACCTTGACACTGCAATCCGGTTGAGTGCAGCTAGGGAGCCATCCCTCACGGATGCTGCTATGATTATTGAGCAGTGCAGACAGGATACACTGCTCAATAAGAAATCCGTCAAAGTGACGGAGCGTGCGCCTGTACACGATACATCTCAAGATGAACGGGTACAGCACACAAAAGGTAACTCGGCTATTCGCCCCACAGCCCCGCCATTGGAAAGGATGGGAGGCATTCGATGCTTCCTATGTTTACAATACGGGCACATAAAGAGGAATTGTCCACAATGGTCACGTAACAACCGGACAAATCCTGAGAGAACAGGCAATAATAACGGTTTCAAGATGAAACCTAATTATGCCAAACCAGTGGGGGAATATCTGGGACATTCACAGGTCCAGACACCAAAACGTGTGGCTGTTGTGAATGACCCAGCGCGTTCGGTAATGAGTGTGGAATCCCTGGAATCCACACGAAGGGTCCATAGCAAGAACCCACAAGTGGCAGTATGTACCTCACAGGTACCTACTGGGAGTCTGGTAGAAATTGAAGATCAGGGATCCCTAAAGATCTGGCGCCAGTATGTCCCATCATACTGGATTCTTCAGGGAGACCCCACATAAAGGCCAAAATCAAAAATCAGGACGCCGAAATCTTGCTTGACACTGGTGCGGAAATTTCCATTACCAATGTCAAACATGATTTACATCCCAACAGCCCTCAGTGTGTGGTGATCGGATTTGATCACCAACAAGGGGGGTGAGGGCCCACAGAATAGAAGAAATAATTGTCCAGATTACCAGTCACACGACCCTTAGGATCCCCATGTGGTATTTCCCCGGTTCTGACAACATTATTGGAACCGACGTAATGACACAAAATGGGTGGATCTTAGATCTGGCAAATAGTATTGTATGGAAGGGTCCCAGACAATCCAAGGTGTTTGTCATCCAACGCCAGTTTCTGGGACCACCATTGCCAACAATAGATGACTCTACTGAAGTACTTGAACACAAATGGCCTGAGATCTCGCATAATCCAGACCTTGAGCCTATTGTGTATGAGTACCCCGATCTGTGGCCCAGGGAAAAAACGATTGTGGCAGACTGATTGGTGTTCAGCTGGACATACAGGGTCCCGACCCTCCACCTCAACGCCAATACCGCTTTCCGCCAGAAGCCACCCATTCAATTTTGGACACCGTCCAAAAATTGAAAACTAGGGGGGTGGTCATAGAGGGCAATTCTAAATACAACAATGCCCTCTGGCCAGTAAAGAAAAAGGACACCAATGCATGGAGGCTCACCATAGACCTCCGGGTCCTCAACAAATACACCCCAATGTCCGCTCCAGTGGTGGCACAGACTCCCGACATCATGGCCAGAATAAGCGGCAAAAGTCGCATATTCTCAACCATAGATGTTGCCAATGGGTTCTTCTCAATTGAACTCACTGAAAACTGTAGGTACAAATTTGCCTTTACAGTAGGGGACAAACAGTACATGTTCGGTGTACTCCCCCAGGGGTTCCACAGTAGTCCCTCGTATTTTCACCAGGCATTGGCAGCCGTTCTGAGTGTATTCTTACGGCCAGAATGCCTTCTGCAATACGTGGATGACCTGCTCTTACACACAGAAACCATAGAAGAACACTTGGTTCTGTTAAAAGAGCTATTGGGACTCCTGGCCAAGTCAGGACTCAAGCTGAGTCCCCACAAGGCAAATTTGGCCAGAACAGAGGTGACTTTCCTTGGAGTCCAAATTTCTTTTGGAGCCAAAGGAATCGTGGCAGCCAGAGTGGAAGCCATGGTAAAGTTACCTAGACCGGGCACTCTACAGGATTTGAGAAAATTCCTGGGAGTTGCTAATTTTATGAGGGAGTTCATAGAGGATTTTGCTGCCAAAGCAAAACCCCTCTATGAACTCCTCAGAGGAGAAGACCCCTCAATCAAAGGTTGGTCTGATGCACAGGAAGAGGCCTTTTCTACTTTGAAAAGGGACCTCTCCTCTGCCCCTGTATTGGCCACTCCCCATCCTGAAGGGGAAATAGCCATACAGGCGCATGCAGGGACGGAGTCTATCTCAGCGGTCCTCCTACAGCAGATAGGGTATGACACTAGACCGCTGGGATACTTCTCCAGGTTACTTTCGCCTGTTGAACGAGGGTTCGATGAGTGTGCCAAACAACTGGCAGCCATACACTATGCCGTCAAAACCACTGAGCATATTGTAGGCTTCAGGCCCCTCACTTTACAGACTCCACACTCTCCATTGGCCCTCTTGCTCCGTGATACACTCCCTGGAGTCTCCCAACAGAGATTCGGGGGGTGGATTATGGATCTCAGTGGCCGGAGTCTGCAGGTGAACCACAAAGCCAAGTATGTTCTGTCCCAGTTATTGAACCTAACTGGCACCGAACATGACTGTGGCCAACCAGCGTATATCAACGCGCCACAAATTTTCAGGACCGATAAACATCCAGAAGACAGAGTCATCTTTGTGGATGGCTCTCGATTTTTCATGGATGGGACCTATGTCACAGGTTTTGCTGTGCTGGATGAGACCACAGGTACCCAGAATCTTGTCAAGTTACCAGGTCACATGTCGGCACAGCGGGCGGAACTGGAGGCGGTCAAGGAAGCCTTGCTTCTTCAACCCCCAGGGAAACGAACTATATATAGCGACAGTTCATATGTAGTTCGTTCTCTCACCCTGCACCTGGACACATGGAAAAGACGAGGATTTGTGGATAGCCAAAACAAACCTCTGACTCATTTGTCGGTCCTGAAAGAACTTTGGGAATGGGGCATGGCACACACGGCGGAAGCAGCCATCATAAAAATCCCTGCGCATCAGAAAGGGGATGAGCCTTTGACGTTAGGTAACAACAAGGCGGATGAATTGGCCAAACTAGCGGCAGTGTCTGGGATCCTTTAGGAAACAGACACTGAGCCGCTACCGGCCTACCAGATTGCAGTTCGTACCAACCTGAGTAAAGGGTCGGTGTCATTTGAGGAGGAACAAGCAAAGGATCCTCTTCTAATGACACACTTCACATCTCCACAGCATCCCTGGTCAATACAGCAAGGGATCCTGTGTTACGATACCGGTACACAGCAACTTCCTCTTCCCGTGGTTCCACAGCATCTGCAAGCAGAGCTAACCAGATTGAACCACCAACTGTTTGGACACCTGGGCCGGGATAAACTCTTGTCTCTCCTGAGAGACAAATTATACTGGCCGGGAATGTCCAATACAGTAGAGGAAGTAACACAACAGTGCCTGGTATGTACTCAGGTTAACCCAAGGGCATCAGCCCTGAAGCCGGTGTTGCAGCGAGTTCCTCCTGCAGATGGTCCATGGTCCGCACTACAAATAGATTTTATAGGACCTTTACCAACAGGAAGTCGTAACTATCATTACGCACTGGTGGTAGTGGATGTCTTCTCTAAATGGGTAGAAGCCATCCCCACGGTTAATGATTCGGCTACAACCACTGCCCGTGTTCTATGGGAACAGGTTCTGTCGCGATGGGGTATCCCCAGATTGATAGAGTCGGACAGAGGGACCCATTTCACGGGTAAGGTAATGAAAGCGCTTTGTGGTCTTTTAGACATAAAGCAAAGGTTTTATGTGCCTTACCACCCTCAGTCTGCGGGCATCGTGGAGCGGATGAACCGGACCATAAAAACACGACTCTCTAAAGCACTACTGGAGAAGGGTTCCTCATGGGTAACCTCTCTGCCAGCCGTGCTAATGGGAATCCGAGCTACCGAGGCTACCAGTACCGGTATCACCCCAAAATGCCCCTATGCCTACCCAATGAACCCCTAGTGTCAGAACCACTAAAGAATGCCATCGCCAGAGACCTGTTTCTCCAACAGGTACAACTAAACCTGAAGGAGTTATTGCCTCATGCAGCAATACGGCTACACAGACCGTATCTACAGGGGGAAACGCCAATGCCCTCTGTAGGAGAGCTAGTGATGGTGAAAATCTTCCGTCGGGCCGGCCCCTGGGATGCAAACTGGGAAGGACCCTATCAGGTCCTTGAAGTAATGGGTGACACCATGCTAAAGGTGCAAAGGCCGATGACGACCAAGAAAATGTCACGTAGGCGACAGGGAGTTTTATGGATCCATATCGACCAGGCCAAGGTCACCCGAGCCTCCCCAATTCAATAACATGAACCCTCACAGAGTTGGGTGGGGGGGGGGTGTTTTGGTGGGTCGAGGGTGGATCCATGAAACTAATTACATCCACATTGAATTAACAGATCACGGGAGGGAGACTCACCAAGGTTACGACTAGCCTGGAAAGATATAGAAATCCTCTGAACATGGCATATCCCCAACTTGTGGCACTGGTGGTAAGCATGATGATGGCAGGCTCAACCTCTTCGGGGGAGGGCCTGGGAGTTAATATAGATATGGCTGACATATCTATGAATAAACCCGGCCTTTTAATGGTGGAATGTTTGGAGGGCAAAATCCTGAAACCATACGAGAACTTTTCATTTACACCAGGACAGTGGTATCTGTATGGTTTCCAGAGGGAGAGTTTTGCCCAAGGTGTAATTCAACATTATACCCCTGTGGAGAATGTGTCTGCCATACAACATGATTTACATGCCCTCTGCCTCAAAGAATTCAGACATTTTCGGGACTCTGACCCTACTCCTATGAGATCCTTAAGATGGGTGTCTAAGGACCCTCACTTACATCCTTACAAACAAGTGGAAGCCAACACTACCACAGTGTTGTGTACCAAGGAGGGGGTTCTGAGTCCCGAGGATGTCACGGGTGCAGAGTATAGTGGCTGGTATATCCTTAAAGCTACCTTCATAAGGAGGGATAGCCAAGATGGGCTGAGGGTAAGGACATATTTTGACAGACCCATTCCGGTAAAGGGCACCCTAAAAGCTTATTGTATGTTAAGAGATTCCCAGATGATTATCACTAGGGAATCCAGTTATGTTCAAGGACATGTGTCCACAGATTACATACGAACCAGTATAGTGATGCTAAAATTAAACTGCAGTAACTCTGGCCAGGCCCTATGGAATGACCAGAGTGGTCCGGTAAAACTGGAAGGCTTTTACCGAGCCACCGTTTTAAAAGTATGGACAGATGCCAAGGATCCCAGGTATGCTCAGTTAAAGGGATCTCCATCCATACGGTCCTTTATGATCACCATCATGAGAGACAATTGTGTTCAGGAGGTGACTGGATATTATTTTGTCACCTATGCCCACTGGGAACAAGATACCCAGATGGTAACCTTGGACACTAATCCCTGGAGTTGGGATTTAGTGTGCAATGGGGTGGATACCCCTACAGTGGATGTATGGATGGATGGTACCCCTATGAATGAGGAATACCGGGGTAGGTATGTGTCTTCCGATTGGAAAGACCCCAGTGGCAGGGATATTAACTTTGACATCAATATAGATGGTTCGTTTAGATGGCCTTTTTGCGAGGCAGTAGATGAAGGGTGCTGGACATTTACACAATGGGTCTATCTGTCTAAATCCAAACCCGTAGGAAAACTAGTGCTACAGGTTGGAGAAAGTGACCAATGGTATCCGTTCAGAGGTAGAGGGCAAGTTTGTGTAACAGTGGTGAGGATCCCCTATGAAGCGACAGGTCTCCAACCTGTAAAAATGCATTTAGACTCTTGCAACGCCCCTATCCATCAATTGGCAGATCCTATAGCTCCTCAATTGTCATCCCCATGGAAGATCATCACGGGGACAAAATTCGTCCTATTTACTTGGAGAATTTCCGTAGATGACTTCCGAGTCGACCAGTGGGATCACAGATGTGGGGAGTTTGTGAGGAACCAAATTGACATGATAAGAGGTTGGATAGAGGCGGGGCAAGAGGTAAGAAAGGACGATCTCATACACAGAAATCACAGGGGAAGAAGAGATCTGATAGCCATGGGACTAGGCGGAGGTGCATTGGAAGTGGGCGCCCTGAACACTATGGATATGGAAGTCCTGAGAGGTAAACTTGGGGATGTTGCGCGACACGCCGGAGAAGGATTCGAGACCCAGCTTGATGTAAACCACGTCTTAGAGGGTTTGCAGCATTCGCACATAGATGCCACTACCTCTCTATCTTCTGCTTTACGAGAGAAGTTTAGAAGGTTAGTTGTGGGTCTCTTGGAAGAACAGGATAGAGCTCAGCTCGCTCTGGCGTGTACGCAAGTCCAGAATGAACTCTCAGGCAACCTTAAACATATTGTATCATCATTGTACGACGGCCACTTCCCATTTAACCTCCGCCAACGGGTAAGTCTTCTTATATCTCCTTTTGCAGCCAATCACACCAACTGGTGGGTAGTCCAGTGGCATGGCTGTAGGAATCTTACTTGCACTGCTTCGTCATTGGCTCCTGTATCTGGCCATCTTAGACAGGGGTACAGTGCAATTAACTTAGGGATTGTCATAAATAACCAGACGGTGCTTCATCCACAGCTCCCCCCGGGCGTTCTAACCTATGAGAGAGGCCATCCTTATCTGTTAGACACAGAGGGATGTTGGAAGAAAGAGGATGCTATCCTCTGTCAAGGTAGTCAGGATCGGGTGTTAAGACACCAATGTTGGAGCACCGAGGGGTCCTGTGAGATGAAGGCCAGCCCAATACCCTCCTCCCTTAAATACTTGGGACAGGGGTATTGGTGCTGGTACCAAAGGCAAAACCTGTCTTATACAATCTATGGAACTAACTGCACTGAGAGAGGAGAACTCCTCCCTGGAGCGTATTGCACCCTTAGTCCCGTCCTAGGTTTAGATGTCGCAGAGTTACAAGGAAGGACACCAATCACCCCGGAGAAGAGACTCGACATCCGCCCTGACGTACCCGTGAGGCTCCAGAAGATCCCTCTTGGCTTTGGGATAGAACTCAAACATCTCCTGCTAGACTTCAGCCAAGAAGACGAAATAATTAAGAATCTTCGAGAAACAGAGAAACAGGCCACCATCCAACTGACGCACGAAAAGGATAAAATAACTGCAATCACAACCGCGTTGGACAAAGACTCCAAGATCTCCTGGTGGGAAAGTCTGTTCGGCTACAGTCCAAAGGCAACATCCTTCTTCAACCTATTGATTAATCCGGTGATAGTTCTTCTGGTTATGGTAATCGTCATGTACACGGGACTGTGTCTAATCTACAGGAGGGTCAAGAGACTTGCGGACCAACTAAACCAGAACCAGACAGAACTTCACGAAGTTAATCGTAGGAGGCTCAGGACTTAGCTCCAACAAAGTCCTGGAGCCAGAGATCGCATGGACATACTGTTTCCTATGAGGGTCGGGATGAAAATCCAAAAGCCATCCTGTGACCTCATAGTATTGTGTGTGGGGTGGGTGTATATAAATATTGTATTGTAGTAGATTTTCGTAAGAAGGTTCGGGGTATAATCATAGGCCACCCTGTGACCTCATCATATTGTGTATAGATTTACATTGATTATTTGCATGTGAGTTCCTCATGTACCCATGGACACTCTAGGTGCAAATGGGCGGCAGCCATACTACAATATGGCTGGACGCACACTTGCATCCTATAGTCATTTCCCCAATGACACAAGGGTCTGTTAACTACCAGTGTCTTGGGAGGAATAGAGAGTAAGGCCAGGTGGTATGAGTCTCTATGGGTACACACTGAATTGAATTGGGCTGTATCGGGAGGGATGTGACATGTTTGTATGAGTGGGGTAGGGTAGATTCCCTAGGGTCAGGCCCCTCATCACTAAGGTATTTGCCGCTTCAATATCGACAATGGTGACTTTTTGTAAGGGTTGGACTGAATGATGGTAGTGTGGGGTTCCTTCCCGCAGGTAGGATTTAGGTACTATGACATCACCTCTCACCTGAAAATCTGACCTGCCTTGTAAAAACCTATGTATCTGTCCATGGGAGAACCTCTCCAACAACTGAGTCTTCACTTAAGATGAAAGTCATACTGGTGTTAAAAGGTCAGCCTACGGCCATCCGTACCCCATAAGGAGGTGCTACATTAATTACCGGCACTAACATTGGGGGGTAACGGACGCCAGAAGAACAACACTGGCAAAGAGAGAACACGGTCACTGAGTGGAGTGATTTAAAGACAGTGAGGGTGAAGCCATTCCAGAGTCAGAAATAGACTACATAGGGAGTGGCTGACACCTGAGAATCATAATGTAAGAGGCCAAGGAAGTTATCCAAAGAGAAGACGGTGTATTCGGTGGGTGGAAGCGTTTGGTGAAGGGCAGGTCGGAGATGTTGGTCATTATAGGTGATGTCTAGGTACCTAAGGGTCATATTACTTCAGTCCTTCCTGAATCGTCACCTAGAGGGCGATTGAGAGGAGACTAATACATCCCAACCCTTCCCCCAAAATGTTTATTGTCGTGTTCCCGACAACAGGGGGATTGTTGAGGGAAGTGACATATTCAGATATACATACAGTGGGATGCGAAAGTTTGGGCAACCTTGTTAATTGTCATGATTTTCCTGTATAAATCGTTGGTTGTTACGATAAAAAATGTCAGTTAAATATATCATATAGGAGACACACACAGTGATATTTGAGAAGTGAAATGAAGTTTATTGGATCTACAGAAAGTGTGCTATAATTGTTTAAACAAAATTAGGCAGGTGCATAAATTTGGGCACTGTTGTCATTTTATTGATTCCAAAACCTTAATAACTAATTATTGGAACTCAAATTGGCTTGGTAAGCTCAGTGACCCCTGACCTACATACACAGGTGAATCCAATTATGAGAAAGAGTATTTAAGGGGGTCAATTGTTAGTTTCCCTCCTCTTTTAATTTTCTCTGAAGAGTAGCAACATGGGGGTCTCAAAACAACTCTCAAATGACCTGAAGACAAAGATTGTTCACCATCATGGTTTAGGGGAAGGATACAGAAAGCTGTCTCAGAGATTTCAGCTGTCTGTTTCCACAGTTAGGAACATATTGAGGAAATGGAAGACCACAGGCTCAGTTCAAGTTAAGGCTCGAAGTGGCAGACCAGGAAAAATCTCGGATAGACAGAAGCGACAAATGGTGAGAACAGTCAGAGTCAACCCACAGACCAGCACCAAAGACCTACAACATCATCTTGCTGCAGATGGAGTCACTGTGCATCGTTCAACCATTCAGCGCACTTTACAGAAGGAGATGCTGTATGCGAGAGTGATGCAGAGGAAGCCTTTTCTCCGCCCACAGCACAAAAAGTGCCGCTTGAGGTGGGTTAAAGCACATTTGGACAAGCCAGCTTGATTTTGGAATAAGGTGCTGTGGACTGATGAAACTAAAATTGAGTTATTTGGCCATAACAAGGGGCGTTATGCATGGAGGAAAAAGAGCACAGCATTCCAAGAAAAACACCTGCCTCCTACAGTAAAATATGGTGGTGGTTCCATCATGCTGTGGGGCTGTGTGGCCAGTGTAGGTACTGGGAATCTTGTCAAAGTTGAGGGATGCATGGATTCCACTCAGTATCAGCAGATTCTGGAGACCAATGTCCAGGAATCAGTGACAAAGCTGAAGCTGCGCCGGGCCTGGATCTTTCAAAAAGACAATGACCCTAAACACTGCTCAAAATCCACTAAGGCATTTATGCAGAGGAACAAGTACAATGTTCTGGAATGGCAATCTAAGTCCCCAGACCTGAATATAATTGAAAATCTGTGGTGTGACTTAAAGAGAGCTGTCCATGCTCGGAAGCCATCAAAACTGAATGAACTAAAGATGTTTTGTAAAGAGGAATGGTCCAAAATGCCTTCAACCAGAATCCAGACTCTCGTTGGAACCTACAGGAAGCGTTTAGAGGCTGTAATTTCTGCAAAAGGAGGATCTACTAAATATTGATTTAATTTATTTTTTGTGGTCCCCAAATTTATGCACCTGCCTAATTTTGTTTAAACAATTATAGCACACTTTCTGTAAATCCAATAAACTTCATTTCACTTCTCAAATATCACTGTGTGTGTCTCCTATATGATATATTTAACTGAAGTTTTTTATCGTAACAACCAACGATTTATACAGGAAAATCATGACGATTAACAAGGTTGCCCAAACTTTCGCATCCCACTGTATGTATATATGCCCTGACATATATGCATATGTATATATATATATATATATATATATATATGTATATATAGGCACTTCTTCTGGGCCCGTCCAGTTGGGATGTGTTACACATATAGAGATGTATGTGTGCCCCCTGGCCAGCATGCATCTCTATGTATGTAAGCCATATGGGTACATATATATCTATAGATGTGGCCCAGACATCTATGGATGTATATGGGCCCCTATAATATAGGAGGGCTTATTCCTGCCCCTATGTTAATATAATGTCCGTTCATATATGCGTATAGATGTGCCCCAAGCATCTATAGGCATATATGCCGGAATCCCGCCGAAGTGCGCCTGCCAGGTGGGTGGAGGAGACCGACAGTTGGACAATTATGTCCAGCGTCGGCCTCTACAAAGGACAGAGGATCAATAAGATCCTCTGCCCTTTGTCACCATCTCCGGCCGCGCCGGAGATGGTGCGCCTAACAGAGACATGGGAACAAAGAGTTCCCATGCCCCTGTGAGTGGCTGACCTCCGGCGCTGTAATTACAGCGCCGGAGGTAAGCGTCCGCTTCACAGGCGGGAGGATCAAAGGATCCCCCCCCTGGAAGCGCGCTCCGAGATCCTCGGGCCGGCACGGTGACGTCACATCACCACGCCGGCCCACGGGTTGAGGCCGGTGGTGCGCATGCGCACGGCGCCAAGAGGAGGACTGCGAGCGGGCGCCGTAAAGTTTAAATAGACCGGCGGCGCTCCGCTCTGCAGTCAGGTAAGTCCACCAACAAGCGAGGCATCCCCTGGACCAACGAGCCCCCCTGGACAACGAGCATATTACCGCTAAGTATATCCCCCTCCCTATACCGCCAACGATATATATATATATATATATATATATATATTCCACCAACGACATATATATATATATATATATTGCAAAGAAAAAGGGGGTCAGTCAGCACATCCCAAAGCGCAGGGGCACGTTGCTATGGCTGAGAACAAGACTGTTAAACAAAACAAGCAATGCAACAGCTCACTGCAAATCAAATAAGGTACAAAATTGCATCATAATAGCAAATGCTGAACTAATAAGTTAGAGATACTTGGCAAATCGTTTTGTACAAAATTATTTGAGCCCGTCTGCCGAACGGAAAGGCAATCTCTAGTTAGACGGGTTCCTAACACTAAATATACCTGTTATGTGCCATAGCGGCTATCATAAAATTCAGAAAGTGTAGGTTCCACTTGCATGCTGAATCCGCCTGAATTTCCGTAATTTTCGGTGCCAAAATGGCATCCATTATATCCAGGGAAAGCAGTTACCAGCATGCACGCCGGGCCCACTCCACACCACCCCTGGCGCCACATGGTCACCAAGGACTGCAATGAGAGTCCACACACTATCTCTCTCCTGGTGTCAGATGGCTTCAGTGAGTGGGGGGGAGCAGGCCAAGCTAAATACTAACACTAATTAAAATCAACCTGTGGGACAGACGAGCTGAAAGGAGTGCACGACTGGGGAGGCAGCCACACCTCCAGTACAAATTGCAAAGAAAAAGGGGGTCAGTCAGCACATCCCTAAGCGCAGGGGCACGTTGCTATGGCTGAGAACAAGACTGTTAAACAAAACAAGCAATGCAACAGCTTACTGCAAATCAAATAAGGTACAAAATTGCATCATAATAGCAAATGCTGAACTAATAAGTTAGAGATACTTGGCAAATCGTTTTGTACAAAATTATTTGAGCCCGTCTGCCGAACGGAAAGGCAATCTCTAGTTAGACGGGTTCCTAACACTAAATATACCTGTTATGTGCCATAGCGGCTATCATAAAATTCAGAAAGTGTAGGTTCCACTTGCATGCTGAATCCGCCTGAATTTCCGTAATTTTCGGTGCCAAAATGGCATCCATTATATCCAGGGAAAGCAGTTACCAGCATGCACGCAGGGCCCACTCCACACCACCCCTGGCGCCACATGGTCACCAAGGACTGCAATGAGAGTCCACACACTATCTCTCTCCTGGTGTCAGATGGCTTCAGTGAGTGGGGGGGAGCAGGCCAAGCTAAATACTAACACTAATTAAAATCAACCTGTGGGACAGACGAGCTGGAAGGAGTGCACGACTGGGGAGGCAGCCACACCTCCAGTACAAATTGCAAAGAAAAAGGGGGTCAGTCAGCACATCCCAAAGCCATATCCTGAGTAACCCCTTAAACCACCAATGATCCCCTGCCCCTGATTAACCCCTCATATCCCCTGATTCCCCTGCATTCCCTGTAGTCCCCTGAGTAACCCCTTATACCACCAACGATCCCCTGCCCCTGATTAACCCCTCATATCCCCTGATTCCCCTGCATTCCCTGTAGTCCCCTGATTAACACCTTATGCACAAACGATCCCCTGATTAGCCCCTAACCCTCACACCACCAACCTCTGTGTTCCCCTATAGCCCCTGGTTTCCCCATAACCCCTGGTAACCCTTACCTTCCCCTGCCCTGAGCCTAATCCCCCTGTGTTCCCCCAGGATCCTACCCCTGATACCCCTTCCCGGCTGCCCTGCTTATCGCAGCAGCAGCAGTGTCTGGATTTACCCCTTGTTATTCCCGTAGGGAGAGTATATTGACAGGATTGGGTGGGCTTCTGGTAAATGTATGTATGTGTATTATAGTTAGATACTGGGGAGGAATTGGGACTGTGTTAGCGTAGACAGAACCGTATTAGTGTGTGTACTTACATTGCTGTGGGTTCCCATAACTATATATACCTATTCCCTTTGATATAGATATATATAGTTGTAAACATAAATCCGTCGTAGTAGTAAGGCGCCACAGCAATAGTTGTAGTGTATTGTTGGTACTGTATTATTAGTGTATTATGTATGTTATGTTCGGTAAGGATTAATAAATACTGTCATATTTATACCTATTGTGTAACGTGTGGTTACTAGCGGTGGTTAGTAAGGCACATGCAGCTAGTTTAGTGATTAGTGTAAGGCAATCAGTAGCGATTTGTTGTTAAGTAAGGCATAAATAGGCGGAGTTATCATAAGACGACTCACGCCTATTTATGAATATTAATTAGTGATATTTGCATAAATACCAATAATTAATATCCCCTTTAACACTTATCTAGACTTTAGTAAGGCTTTTGATACTGTCCCACATAGAAGGCTTATCAATAAAGTGCAGTCATTGGGCTTGGACTCCCATATTGTTGAATGGATTAGGCAGTGGCTGAGGGACAGGCAACAGAGGGTTGTAGTCAATGGAGTATATTTAGACCAAGGTCTTGTTACCAGTGGGGTACCTCAGGGATCTGTTCTGGGACCCTTATTGTTTAATATCTTTATCAGCGAAATTGCAGAAGGCCTCAATGGTAAGGTGTGTCTTTTTGCTGATGACACAAAGATTTGTAACAGGGTTGACGTTCCTGGAGGAATACACCAAATGGAAAAGGACTTAGGAAAACTAGAGGAATGGTCAAAAATCTGGCAACTAAAATTTAATGTTGATAAGTGCAAGATAATGCACCTGGGACGTAAAAACCCAAGAGCAGAATATAAAATCAGTGATACAGTCCTAACCTCAGTATCTGAGGAAAGGGATTTAGGGATCATTATTTCAGAAGACTTAAAGGTAGGCAGACAATGTCACAGAGCAGCAGGAAATGCTAGCAGAATGCTTGGGTGTATAGCAAGAGGAATTACCAGTAGAAAGAGGGAGGTGCTCATGCCGCTCTACAGAGCACTAGTGAGACCTCATTTGGAGTATTGTGCTCAGTACTGGAGACCATATCTCCAGAAGGATATTGATACTTTGGAGAGAGTTCAGAGAAGAGCTATTAAGCTGGTACATGGATTGCAGGATAAAACTTACCAGGAAAGATTAAAGGACCTTAACATGTATAGCTTGGAAGAAAGACGAGACAGAGGGGATATGATAGAAACTTTTAAATACATAAAGGGAATCAACAAGGTAAAAGAGGAAAGAATATTTAAAAGAAGAAAAACTGCTACAAGAGGACATAGTTTTAAATTAGAGGGGCAAAGGTTTAAAAGTAATATCAGGAAGTATTACTTTACTGAGAGAGTAGTGGATGCATGGAATAGCCTTCCTGCAGAAGTGGCAGCTGCAAATACAGTGGAGGAGTTTAAGCATGCATGGGATAGGCATAAGGCCATCCTTCATATAAGATAGGGCCAGGGGCTATCCATAGTATTTAGTATATTGGGCAGACTAGATGGGCCAAATGGTTCTTATCTGCCGACACATTCTATGTTTCTATGTTATCATTTATAATAATTTTACTATAATTAAATACCGCCGGATCATTTTAATTCACAGAAATGAAGCAAAAGTGAATCCTTCATTTAGCCTATTTGTTGTAATTTCCGATCCATGGCATATCTGTAGGTGTCTAGATAGTGGAGTCTCCTCACTTGTATTTAAAACACTAAGGTGTTTGGAAATCCTCCTTCTTAGTTCTTGAATCATTTTACCAATGTATAGTTTCTCACATTAACATTGTATACAATATACCACCCCAGTGCTTTTGCAGTTAATAAACTCGCGTATTTGATATATTTTGCCATCTTGGGGATTCCTGAACTCTTTCTTAGGGGTCATGAACTTACAGAAACTGCAGGTCCCACATGGATATGACCCTACTGTTTTCAGCCATGTTCCCTTACTCATGGGGTTCTTTGGAAATGACTTCTAACCAACATCTTTTAAATTGGTGCCCCGTCTGTATGTGATACTTGGTTTTTAGGAAGTATCTGTTTCAAATCTTTGTCCGCTTTCAGGATATGCCAGTGTCTCTGGAGAATCCTGTAGATTCTGTTCTTCTCTGGAGAATCCTGTATCCTGTTCTTATTCTGCACATCGAAGGTCCCTATACATCTAATTAACGCATCACCATCAAATTTTTGTTTATTTAGGAGTTCTTCTCGATTGGTGTTATTGGCTCGATTGTAGGCTCGATGTAGGGCCCTCTTGGGGTATCCCCTCATTCTGAATCTCGAGTATAGATTTTTACTTTCTTTTTGGAAAGTCTCATCGTCACTGCAATTGCGTCTGGCCCTCAAATATTGGCCTACGGGAATGCCTCTCTTTAATGGTGGTGGGTGGTAGCTTTGCCAATGCAAAAAGCTATTTGATGCTGTGGGCTTTCTATATACCTCTGTTTTAATACCTCCTTTTTTATCCAATGTTATTTTTAAATCTAAGAAATTGATATTGTCTGATGGTATTTCTACGGTAAAAATAAGGCCCAATTGATTGTTATTGAGTCTATCCGTAAAATCAGAGAACGCTGCAATCGTGCCATCCCCAAAAATTTTAATGTCATCTATATAACGGACCCAAAATAAAATGTGATCAGTGAATTGTGTGTTCTCTTCCGTAAAAACGTGTTGGTCCTCCCACCACCCAAGATACAGGTTAGCAAAACTTGGTGCGCACACCGTACCCATTGCTGTACAGTGCTTCTGCAAATAATAAGTGCCATCAAACATAAAATAATTGTGAGTAAGTAAAAAACGTAACAGGTGAATAACAAAGTCATTGTGATTATAGAAATGTGTCGCCTTAGTGTATAAATAATGCTTCACTGCTTCAATCCCCATTTTGTGCTCTATGCTTGTGTATTGGGGCATACTTGGATGTCATTCAATTTCTTGACGTCCAGCTTATTTTTAATATATGATGGTAGGATTTCAACAAAGGGTCTGAGAAAAATATCCACATAAGTACTGATTCCTTCACATAGGCTACCATTACCGCATACGATTGGTCTACCCGGAATGGGGTCCCACTTTTTGTGCACTTTGGGCAGGGCATAAAAGGTCGCGATTGTAGGATGAGTATTGAATAGAATTTTTAATTCATCTTTTGAAATTAGGTCCTCATCTCTGGCTTGTTTTAATAGGGCCTCTAGTTCGAGTTTATACTTGACTGTGGGATTAGAGTCTAACTTTTTATACGTCTTCTGATCATCTAGCAGTCTTTTGACCATATCTATATAATCCTGTTGTTTTAATAAAACAATGTTTCCACCTTTATCCGAGGCTTTTATCACAATCTCATCTCTTTTCATCAAGTCTGCTAGGGCTTCCTTCTCTTCCTGCGTTAAATTATTACCCACATCATTCTTTTTGGTCTTCATTTTCTCTAGATCCCTAGTTACTACATTAACAAAGGTCTCCACACTGGCATATCCTGAAAACGGGGGGAGGGGGGGTGTATTTTGATCTAGGATGCAGGTCCATTAATGGGGCCATAGGACCTATAACCTCACCCCTACCTTCTCTCAACAGATCTTCCAGAACAGACAGTGCCTCACGTTCCCTTCTACCCGGATCCTGTCTCTCTTTCTCTTTAAATTCTTTATGCAATGCCAGCTTTCTGGCGAATAGATTAACATCTTTTACCCACGTAAAGCAGTTAAACCCAGGTGTAGGGGTGAAAGAGAGGCCCTTTCTTAGTAATGACTCATATTGGGGTCCTAAATGAGTCCCAGATAAATTAATGATTTGTAACATGGGATTGTTATCTATATTTTCTATTGGTTGTAACCCCACTTGTCTCTGTCTCTGAGCTGGATCTATGGCATTAAAAAAGACGGTGGCATTACAGAAGTGCCCTGTGCTGTCATTTGTGGTATAATTCCATGTGTTGCATGTGATGAAAGGGATAAGGATGACAATGGCATAGAGGAGACCGCCGATTGAGCTTCTATATCCTGCATATTCGGAGTCGGATTTGTCTGTGATGGATTTTGCCATTTCACACTTGAATTGGATACCACAGACTCGCCCTGGTTTTGTGGGTATTTTTTAGATTGATATCCTCCTCTATAATATCTGTTTTTCTTTCTAGCACCTGTTTTGGGCTATCTAGTATTTCCCTCTGACTCTGAAACCTCAGACTCCGATATGTCGGTGTGGTCTCTCTGTTCTACCTTCCTGGTGTAAAAAGAATTATTACTATTCTTGTTGTTGTAAATATAGCCAGTTTCAAAGTCTCTTTTATCCCTCAGATATTTATTATGTTTTCGCTCTTTGATTTCAGTTTGTAGACTCTCTATATTTTTTTGGAGTCTGGTTTCCAACGTTGTGAATTCTGATTGTGTCCGGAATATCTGTATGTCTCCTATCTCCTTTTCCAATTGTGAGCCTATCTTTATTAGTTGCTTTTTTTCGTATTCACATATGTAAGATTGCATACGAAGGGTGTTATCTGTGAGTAAATACTCCCACCCCTTGACAAATTCTATGTCCTCCTGATGAGCGTTAGGGGTGATCCGTATGCGCATACCCCTGTACACAATTTTTTGTTGGAGATAGGTCTCCAAACTAGTAATCTCCCACAGAGATCTAATATATCTTTTGTATGTTTTATTGATCTCTTTAAATGCTTGAGATATATCTTGACAATTAAGTGGAGATCTTGTGCCCTGATTCCCAAACTCTGGAGCATCCTTAGTCAGAAGAAGATGACGCGGTGGAGAATGGCAATTAGTGTTTCACGAGGTGGATGATGATGATGAGACATAGTTGCCAATAAGTCAACTGCAATTAGTGTCTCAAGAGGTCCATGATGAGGATGAGACATGGTTGTCAATAACTCAGGTCGTTGTTAGGTCAACAAGTCAGGAGGATGACCAGAGTGAGGAAGTGGAAGAGGAGGTGCTGGACGATGAAGTCACTGACCCAACATGGAAAGGTGACTAGCCCAGCGAGGACAGCAGTACAGAGGGGGAGGGATCTGCAGCACCATAACAGGCTGGAAGAGGCAGTGGGGTGGCAAAAGGGAGAAGGCGGGCCACACCAAACAGGCCCGCAACGGTTCCCCGGAGCACCATCTTGCGGCAATCTTCCTTGCCAAGGGCTAAGTGTTCCGCAGTCTGGCGCTTTTTTGAGGAAAGCTTGGACAATAAAATAATTGTCATTTTCAACCTGTGCCATACCAAAATGATCAGGGGCGTGAACACTAGCAACCTCACCGCCACCATCATAATCCGCCACATGGCATCAAAGCACCCTAATAGGTGGGCCGAACGCCTGGGTCTACAACCAGTGTCTGTGCGTCACACCACTGCCTCTTCTTCCCCAGTGTTACGTGCTGGCCGATCCCCTGTCGAGGGCACCTGGACCTTCGCAAGCACCATCAGCAACCACATACATTTCCATGTCCCAGAGCAGCATACAAATGTCCTTATCCCAGACATGTGAACGCAAGTGCAAATACCCAGCCACCCACCCACAGGCCATAGCACTAAATGCACAACTTTCCAAATTATTGGTCCTGGAAATGTTGCCATTTAGCCTTGTGGACACTGAGACCTTCCACAGCCTGATGTCGGCAGATGTCCCTGTGGCGAAACCAACCTCGCCACTGGGTTTTGGAGAGGCCTGGCTGCTGGCCTCTTGCCCCAGGATTATGGGCCATATACTAACTTTTAAACCCCTGAACCGATTCAAGTGAATTTTGGATAGGTTTGTCCCCAAGTTATACTGTTTAAATTGATGTTAGTTATATGTATGGCCAATGTAAACTCACACAGTTGTAACAATTTATAATAAGTGTAACTTGTTAGCTTGGGAGGAAAATGCTGGGTGTGTTTCTATTGTGCCATTGTCCCATTGTGTGTTTAAAGGGTGATGTCTGTCCTATTGTCTGCACATGTGTATTAGTGACTTCTCTTTGTCTTGAGAGATAATTGGATTACGCCTCGGGTGTCTCCAGGGCAGAGAGGAGGAGACCATGATGCATTGTGGGGATGTATTGTCTCTGTGTATCCTACAGTGCTGCATATCTGTCCTATGTCACAAGTCTTCCTTCTGGTCCCCTAGGGGCGTGTACTTACATTGTATGTGTTGTAACATATTGATTGGCTGTATTTCAAACCCCTGTGGGCGGACCTGTATTTGCAACAACTGTAATAAAAACCAGGCTGGGTGTGCCAGCACCTCAGACCACTGTTTGACCCTCAACACGGAGCCTTGTCTCGTTATTGGGGGGATTCACTGTATGCTGTTAGAGGACCGATTGCCAGAAGTGTAAGCTGATCCCTGTTCGTCTGCTAGCAGCTATTCGTGAGGTTCCAGTTTGGGGTGCTACTTTGTATCCAGTTCGGGAGTTTGGTGTATCCTGCAGTAGCTGTGCCTGTCTCTCGGAAAGGGGCTTATCGCCTAAACGGATTTTAACCCCTTGTCTGCGGAAACGGTCCGTTACATTGGTGGCAAGCAGCGGGATCGTTCCTCCAGCCAGAAGGACAGCTACAGGAGACACCATTTCTGTGGATTCTACAATTTAAGGACAACGCATGTCCCAGTACAGCGTCCCTGACAGCAGCAGGATGGAACCAGCAGTGTTATACGAGGAGGAGGACCTGGATGGCCGGGATGCATTAAGGAAAGGCATCTGGTACCAGGCCCTGGATAATCTACAATACCAGCGGGGTGAGAGTCTCCCCAGTGAAGAGCAGCGGTTGCAGAAGCAAGTGGCCCTGCGGATGCCCTTCCTGGGAGAGCAGCCCCTGGAGGAATAGGTGAAGGAACTAGAGCACCGGGTATGGCAGGAGCTATGGCTGGAGGATGCCTACCAGGCGCTTTGGTGGTATATGGCACAGTATATACCCTGGACAGCCGAACATGACAAGCCAGAGGGAGAGGAGTTTTATGGTCCTGGCTTGTTATGGGAGTCCTTTGCAGAGCCTGACTTTGGGAGTCCTGTACAGTACAGACTTCAGGACATTTTCTATGAGAGGGAGGCTAGGCATGAGTGGGATGACCCCCATGAGGTAGAGCAAGACCTGGCTCACCTAGCAACCCTGGAGTAGGAACTGGAGCAGGACTACCGAGATCTCTTCCACTCCATTGAGAAGGCTCAGCAGGACGGTAAGGTGACAGACCCAGATCCAGACCCATTCAGCTGGGCAGATATTGTAGAGTGTTACTGGGAAGGACCCCAGGTGGCCGGTAGAGATGGGACCGAGGTCTCTCCACCGGTCCTGCAGGGAATTGGGAGCCCAGTCTCCATTCCCCAGCGGCAGTGTGAAGTGCAGGGAGAGGAGAGCAGCGTCCTCCCTCCCCAGCGGCAGGCTGAGTTACAGGGGGCAGAGGTAGTTGTTCCTGCCCCCTAGCAGCAGAGTGATATGCCGGGAAGGCAGTGTGAAATGCAGGGAGAGGAGAGCAGCCTCCTCCCTCCCCAGCGGCAGGCTGAGTTACAGGGGGCAGAGGTAATTGTTCCTGCCCCCCAGCAGCAGAGTGATTTTTTGGGAATTGGGAGCCCAGTCTCCATTCCCCAGCGGCAGAGTGTCCAGCAGGGAATAGAGAGCCCAGTCTCCGTTCCCCAGCAGCAGGACACTGTATTGGGAGCGGAGACGGTCGGTTGCCCTCCCCAGCGGCTGGAAGTATGTATGGGAGAGGAGCTCGTTACCCCCTCTCCCCAGCGGCAGCTTAACGCACCAGGGGGAGACAGTAAAACCCACAACCGTGCAGATGGGACCGTGGTCTCTGCACTTACAGCACAGGGGGTAGAGACAAGCGGTCTCCCCTTCCAACAACCAGACTCTAAGCCAGGGAGCAACACAGAGACCGGGAGTACCAGCTTCCAGCATAACCTTGGTGGACTCACTGGACAGAGACAGGCTACCAAATGCAACAGGTCCAGTATTGGGTTGTGGGTGGGCTGCCAGACTAACTCAGGTACCGACCGGCGTGAGGTCAGGTATCTGGTTAGTCTTTCCTGGGGGGGGGAGATGTGTGGCGAAACCAACCTCGCCACTGGGTTTTGGAGAGGCCTGGCTGCTGGCCTCTTGCCCCAGGATTATGGGCCATATACTAACTTTTAAACCCCTGAACCGATTCAAGTGAATTTTGGATAGGTTTGTCCCCAAGTTATACTGTTTAAATTGATGTTAGTTATATGTATGGCCAATGTAAACTCACAAAGTTGTAACAATTTATAATAAGTGTAACTTGTCAGCTTTGGAGGAAAATGCTGGTTGTGTTTCTATTGTGCCATTGTCCCATTGTGTGTTTAAAGGGTGATGTCTGTCCTATTGTCTGCACATGTGTATTGGTGACTTCTCTTTGTCTTGAGAGATAATTGGATTACGCCTCGGGTGTCTCCAGGGCAGAGAGGAGGAGACCATGATGCATTGTGGGGATGTATTGTCTCTGTGTATCCTACAGTGCTGCATATCTGTCCTATGTCCCAAGTCTTCCTTCTGGTCCCCTAGGGGTGTGTACTTACATTGTATGTGTTGTAACATATTGATTGGCTGTATTTCAAACCCCTGTGGGCGGCCTGTATTTGCAACAACTGTAATAAAAACCAGGCTGGGTGTGCCAGCACCTCAGACCACTGTTTGACCCTCAACACGGAGCCTTGTCTCGTTATTGGGGGGATTCACTGTATGCTGTTAGAGGACCGATTGCCAGAAGTGTAAGCTGATCCCTGTTCGTCTGCTAGCAGCTATTCGTGAGGTTCCAGTTTGGAGTGCTACTTTGTATCCAGTTCGGGAGTTTGGTGTATCCTGCAGTAGCTGTGCCTGTCTCTCGGAAAGGGGCTTATCGCCTAAACGGATTTTAACCCCTTGTCTGCGGAAACGGTCCGTTACATTGGTGGCAAGCAGCGGGATCGTTCCTCCAGCCAGAAGGACAGCTACAGGAGACACCATTTCTGTGGATTCTACAATTTAAGGACAACGCATGTCCCAGTACAGCGTCCCTGACAGCAGCAGGATGGAACCAGCAGTGTTATACGAGGAGGAGGACCTGGATGGCCGGGATGCATTAAGGAAAGGCATCTGGTACCAGGCCCTGGATAATCTACAATACCAGCGGGGTGAGAGTCTCCCCAGTGAAGAGCAGCGGTTGCAGAAGCAAGTGGCCCTGCGGATGCCCTTCCTGGGAGAGCAGCCCCTGGAGGAATAGGTGAAGGAACTAGAGCACCGGGTATGGCAGGAGCTATGGCTGGAGGATGCCTACCAGGCGCTTTGGTGGTATATGGCACAGTATATACCCTGGACAGCCGAACATGACAAGCCAGAGGGAGAGGAGTTTTATGGTCCTGGCTTGTTATGGGAGTCCTTTGCAGAGCCTGACTTTGGGAGCCCTGTACAGTCCAGACTTCAGGACATTTTCTATGAGAGGGAGGCTAGGCATGAGTGGGATGACCCCCATGAGGTAGAGCAAGACCTGGCTCACCTAGCAACCCTGGAGTGGGAACTGGAGCAGGACTACCGAGATCTCTTCCACTCCATTGAGAAGGCTCAGCAGGACGGTAAGGTGACAGACCCAGATCCAGACCCATTCAGCTGGGCAGATATTGTAGAGTGTTACTGGGAAGGACCCCAGGTGGCCGGTAGAGATGGGACCGAGGTCTCTCCACCGGTCCTGCAGGGAATTGGGAGCCCAGTCTCCATTCCCCAGCGGCAGTGTGAAGTGCAGGGAGAGGAGAGCAGCGTCCTCCCTCCCCAGCGGCAGGCTGAGTTACAGGGGGCAGAGGTAGTTGTTCCTGCCCCCCAGCAGCAGAGTGATATGCCGGGAAGGCAGTGTGAAATGCAGGGAGAGGAGAGCAGCGTCCTCCCTCCCCAGCGGCAGGCTGAGTTACAGGGGGCAGAGGTAATTGTTCCTGCCCCCCAGCAGCAGAGTGATTTTTTGGGAATTGGGAGCCCAGTCTCCATTCCCCAGCGGCAGAGTGTCCAGCAGGGAATAGAGAGCCCAGTCTCCTTTCCCCAGCAGCAGGACACTGTATTGGGAGCGGAGACGGTCGGTCGCCCTCCCCAGCGGCTGGAAGTATGTATGGGAGAGGAGCTCGTTACCCCCTCTCCCCAGCGGCAGCTTAACGCACCAGGGGGAGACAGTAAAACCCACAACCGTGCAGATAGGACCGTGGTCTCTGCACTTACAGCACAGGGGGTAGAGACAAGCGGTCTCCCCCTCCAACAACCAGACTCTAAGCCAGGGAGCAACACAGAGACCGGGAGTACCAGCTTCCAGCATAACCTTGGTGGACTCACTGGACAGAGACAGGCTACCAAATGCAACAGGTCCAGTATTGGGTTGTGGGTGGGCTGCCAGACTAACTCAGGTACCGACCGGCGTGAGGTCAGGTATCTGGTTAGTCTTCCCTGGGGGGGGGAGATGTGTGGCGAAACCAACCTCGCCACTGGGTTTTGGAGAGGCCTGGCTGCTGGCCTCTTGCCCCAGGATTATGGGCCATATACTAACTTTTAAACCCCTGAACCGATTCAAGTGAATTTTGGATAGGTTTGTCCCCAAGTTATACTGTTTAAATTGATGTTAGTTATATGTATGGCCAATGTAAACTCACAAAGTTGTAACAATTTATAATAAGTGTAACTTGTCAGCTTGGGAGGAAAATGCTGGGTGTGTTTCTATTGTGCCATTGTCCCATTGTGTGTTTAAAGGGTGATGTCTGTCCTATTGTCTGCACATGTGTATTGGTGACTTCTCTTTGTCTTGAGAGATAATTGGATTACGCCTCGGGTGTCTCCAGGGCAGAGAGGAGGAGACCATGATGCATTGTGGGGATGTATTGTCTCTGTGTATCCTACAGTGCTGCATATCTGTCCTATGTCCCAAGTCTTCCTTCTGGTCCCCTAGGGGTGTGTACTTACATTGTATGTGTTGTAACATATTGATTGGCTGTATTTCAAACCCCTGTGGGCGGCCTGTATTTGCAACAACTGTAATAAAAACCAGGCTGGGTGTGCCAGCACCTCAGACCACTGTTTGACCCTCAACACGGAGCCTTGTCTCGTTATTGGGGGGATTCACTGTATGCTGTTAGAGGACCGATTGCCAGAAGTGTAAGCTGATCCCTGTTCGTCTGCTAGCAGCTATTCGTGAGGTTCCAGTTTGGAGTGCTACTTTGTATCCAGTTCGGGAGTTTGGTGTATCCTGCAGTAGCTGTGCCTGTCTCTCAGAAAGGGGCTTATCGCCTAAACGGATTTTAACCCCTGGTCTGCTGAAACGGTCCGTTACAGTCCCTCATTATGCAGTCCCCAGCGGCCTTACACCAGCATGTGTCCCGTAACATCACCCGTGCCCTGACCAACGCAGTTACTGGGAAGGTCCACTTAACCACTAACACATGAACAAGTGCTTTCGGCCAGGGATGCTACATTTCCCTAACGGAACACTTGGTGAACGTTGTGGAGGCCGGGAGCGAGTTGTACCCTAGGATGGCACAGGTGCTACCGACGCCAAGGATTGCAGGCCCTAATTCCATCAGGGTTTCCAACACCACCTACGTTAGTGGCTCCAACCCCCACTTCTCCTCCTCCGCCTCCTCCTCTACTTACACCTCAGAATTATCCTCTTGCAGCTCCAGTCAGCCATCAGTCAGTAACTGGAAACAGTGTAGCACTGCAGTGGGGAAGCGTCAACAGTCCGTGCTTAAGCTGATCTGTTTAGGTGACAAACAACACACTGCCATGGTGCTGTGGCAGGGGATAAGAGACCAGACTGAAATGTGGCTCTCGCCACTCAACCTAGAACCAGGCATGGTTGTGTCTGATAATGGCCATAACTTGGTGGCGGCATTGAAGCTTGGCAAGCTCACACACATCCCATGTCTAGCCCACATCTTCAACTTAGTGGTTCAGTGGTTTCTCAAAACCTACCCCAATTTACCTGAGCTACTGGTGAAGGTGCGCCGTGTGTGTGCCCATTTCCGCAAGTCATTGACAGCTTCCGCAAGTCAACGACAGTCTGTCAACGCTGCAGCAGCGCTTACAATTGAGAGCTAACCGACTGTTGTGCGACATGAACACGCGCTGAAACTTGACGTTCCACATGTTGGCCAGGCTTTGTGAGCAGCAGAGGGCAGTAGTGGAATACCAGCTGCAACATGGTTGTCGCCTTTCCAGTCAGCTTCCGCTCTTTACAAGCGAGGAGTGGGCATTACTCATACAGCTTCCGGCCTGTGAGATCCAGGGGGCTGGATCTAACAGGCTCGTCACTGGAATGTAGCGCCAATGCCTAAGGAAGGCATCGCGCTGCCTTCCATGCCATCGGGTCCCCCTTACAGCCGCACGGGGACCCGATGGCACCTCCGACCGCCGCCGTAACTCCCCTAAAAGCCACAAACCGCAGGTCTCAATTGACCTGCGGTTTGCGGCGATCGCCGACACGGGGAGGTCACGGGACCCCCCCCGCGCATTGTCCCAGGGTGCCTGCTCAATGATTTGAGCAGGCACCCAGTTCCGATCACCGCCTTCCCGACTCCAATCAGGCAATCAGAATAACTCCCTGGATCAACGACCCCTCTCTAGTAGCTATAGCCTGTAATATTATTACACTCCAGAAATACATCAAGGCCCCTCTTGAATTCCTTTATTGTACTCACCATCACCACCTCCTCAGGCAGAGAGTTCCATAGTCTCACTGCTCTTACCGTAAAGAACCCTTTTCTATGTTTGTGTACAAACCTTCTTTTCTCCAGACGCAGAGGATGTCCCCTCGTCACAGTCACAGTGCTGGGGATAAATAGATGATGGGATAGATCTCTGTACTGACCACTGATATATTTATGCAAAGTAATTAGATCTCCCCTGAGTCGTCTTTTTTCTAAAGTGAATAACCCAAATTTTGATAATCTTTCAGGGTACTGTAGTTGCCCCATTCCAGTTATGACTTTAGCCCTCCTCTGGACCCTCTCCAGCTCTGCTATGTCTGCCTTGTTCACAGGAGCCCAGAACTGTTCACAGTACTCCATGTGTGGTCTGACTAGCGATTTGTAAAGTGGTAGGACTATGTTCTTATCACGGGCATCTATGCCTCTTTTGATGCAACCCATTATCTTATTGGCCTTGGCAGCAGCTGCCTGACACTAGTTTTTGCAGCAGAGTTTGCTTTTTATTAAAATTCCTAGATCCTTTTCCATGTCAGTGTTACTGAGTGTTTTACCATTTAGTATGTAGGGGTGACTTGCATTTTTTCTTCCCATGTGCATAACTTTACATTTGTCAGTGTTAAATCTCATTTGCCACTTATCTGCCCAAGCCTCCAATCTATCCAGATCCCTCTGTAGTAGTATACTGTCCTCTTCAGTGTTAATTACTTTACACAGTTTAGTGTCATCTGTGAAAATTCATATTTTACTATGCAAGCCTTCTACAATATCATTAATAAATATATTGAAGAGAATAGGGCCCAATACTTACCCCTAAAGTACCCCACTAGTGACAGTGACCCAATCTTAGTGTGTACCGTTAATAACCACCCTCTGTTTTCTATTACTCAGCCAGTTACTTACCCACATACAGACATTTTCTCCCAGTCCAAGAATTCTCATTTTATATAGTAACCTTTTATGTGGTACAGTGTCAAATGCTTTAGAGAAGTCCAGATATATGACATCCATTGATTCGCCGCTGTCAAGTCTAGAACTTACCTCCTCATAGAAACTGATTAAATTAGTTTGTATACGGCAAAATTGGTAAAATGTCACCTGACATTGTAACAGATGATTTTTTGAAATTTAGGTCCCTGTCACCTATGCAGAGCAGGGGTTTATTCACGGCAAAAAAATTTAAAATGTCACCAAAGAATGCAACAGACGAATTAGTAAAAAATTTATTTAAAATTTATTAACTTGTCCACTAGGTAGTGCAGGGGTGTATCACAGCCAAAAATTGGTGAATGTCACCCAACTATGTAACAGACAAATTAGTGACATTTATTAACCTGTATACTAGGTAGAACAGGGGTATATCACAGCCAAAAATTGGTGGATTTCAGCCGACAATGTAACAGACAAATTAGTGAAATTTATTAACCTGTCTACTAGGTAGAGCAGGGGTATATCACAGCCATAAATTGGTGAATTTTACCCGACAATGTAACAGACAAATTAGTGAACTGTATTAACCTGTCCACTAGGAAGAGCAGTGGAGGAGGACGAGGTAGCCAACACTGGTTTTTGGTTTTATTTATTTATTTATTTTTATTTTTGTTTAGATTAGGGTAATAAAAAAATACAACAATGAGCAATTGCGCTGTAGTATAACAATGGCTGGGTAAGACCGGTATACATGTCTGTTCTGCACAAGGTACGGAAAAGTCCTGTGGGATCCAAGCCTGGTTCATTTTAATGAACCTGAGCTTTTCCACATTGGCTGTGGACAGACGGCTGCGCTTGTCTGTGATAACACCCCCTGTCGAGCTAAATACACGTTCAGACAATACACTGGCTGCAGGGCAGGCCAGCACCTCCAAGGCATAAAGGGCAAGCTCAGGCCATGTGCCCAATTTGGAGACCCAGAAGTTGAAGGGGGCAGACCTATCATTTAGTACGTGTAGACATGTGCACACATATTGCTCCACCATGTTGATGAAATGCTGCCTCCTGCTAAGACGCTCAATATAAACTGGTGGTGCTGGTTGTTGTGGCGTGCTGACAAAGTTTTTCCACATTTCGGCCTTGCTAACCCTGCCTTCTGAGGTGCTGGTGGTGCCCCATCTGCGTTGGCGACCTCTTCCTCCTGCTCTGCCTTCGCCTTGTGCTTCCACTCTGCCCCCGCTGTCAGGTGGGAATGCCACCAGCAGCGCATCTACCAGCATGCGCTTGTACTCGCGCATCTTACAATCACGCTCCAGTGACAGAATTAAGGACAGTACGTTGTCCTTGTAACGGGGCTCCAGCAGCCTGGCCACCCAGTAATCAGCACAAGTTAGAATGTGGGCAACTCGGCGGTCGTTGCAGAGACATTGCAGCATGTAATTGCTCATGTGTGCCAGGCTGCCCAGAGGCAACGAAAAGCTTTTCTTTGTGGGAGGTGTATCGTCTGTGTCCTCTGTATCCCCCAAGCCACACACCAGTGATGGCCATCAGCTGGTTTGGGTGCCACCCTGCTGTGAACATGGTTCCTCCTCCTCCATCTTCTCCTCCTCATCCTCCACCTCATCATCCTCCAGAACTGTGCCCTGGCTGGACAATTGTGTACCTGGCGTTTGTGAGTGCAGGAACCCACCCTCGGAGCCACTTGTGAATGACTGGTCTGAAACCCTATAAAATGATCCCTCTTCCTCCTCCTCCTGTGCCACATCCTCTTCCATCATCGCCTGAAGCGTTTTTTCATGGAGGCAAACAAGTGGGATAGTAACGCAGAGAACAGCGTCATCGGCACTGGCCATGTTGGTGGAGTACTTAAAACAGCGCAACAAGGCACACAGGTCTCGCATGGAGGCCCGGTGGTGCTTTTCCGCAGAGTGAATCACCCGTGCGTGCTGCAGCTGAAACTCCACTATCGCCTGCTGCTGCTCGCACAATCTGGCCAGCATGTGCAAGGTGGAGTTCCACCTTGTGGGCACGTTGCATATGAGGCGGTGAGCGGGAAGGCCGAAGTTACGATGCAGTGCTGACAGGCGAGCAGCAGCAGGGTGAGAACGCCAAAAGCGCGCACAGACGGCTTGCACTTTCTGCAGCAGCTCTGACATATCGGGGGAATTTTGAAGGAACCTCTGCACCACCAAATTCAGCACATGCGCCAGGCAAGGGATGTGCGTCAAACCGGCTAGTCCCAGAGCTGCTACGAGATTTCGCCCATTATCGCACACCACCAGGCCGGGCTTGAGGCTCACTGGCAACAACCACTCATTGGTCTGCTGTATTATGCCCGTCCACAGCTCCTGCGCGGTGTGGGGTTTGTCCCCCAAACAAATAAGTTTTAAAACTGCCAGCTGTCGTTTACCCCTGGCTGTGCTGAAGTTGGTGGTGAAGGTGTTACGCTGACCGGATGAGGAGGCGGTAGAGGATGAGGAAGCGGAGAAGGAGGAGGAAGCAACAGGAGGCAAACTGAAGCGCCCTGCAATCCTCGGTGGTGGAAGGACATGCGCCAAACTGCTATCCGCCTCAGACCCAGCCGCCACTGCATTTTCCCAGTGTGCTGTTAGGGAGATATAACGTCCCTGACCGTGCTTACTGGTCCAAGTATTTGTAGCTAGGTGCACCTTGCCACAGATGGCATTGCACAGTGCACACCTGATTTTGTCCCCCACTTGGTTGTGCAGGGAAGGGATGGCTCGCCTGGAAAAGTAGTGGGCACGACGTACTGTGGGACATCCACCACCATAAGGCTTTTAAAACTCTCCATCTCCACCAGACGGAATGACAGCATTTTAAAGGCCAGTAATTTTGAAATGCTGGCATTCAGGGCCAGGGATTGCGGGTGGGTAGGGGGGTACTTCCTCTTTCGCTCCAGTGTTTGGGAGATAGAGAGGACATTGTGGAGATGCTTGGTGACCCAGGTGGTGGCGTTGCTGGCAGATCCTCTGTTTTGCGGGGTGGCAGGTGCCACTGTCACTCCAGAGGTGGATGAAGAGGCCAAGATTGCAGCAGAAGAGGAAGCAGGAGGAGACGTTTCTTTGTTTTTGAGGTGTCTACTCCACTGCAGCTCGTGCTTTGCACTTAGATGCCCGGTTATGCAGGTTGTACTCAGGTCGAGAACGTTTATGCCTCGCTTCAGGCTCTGATTGCACAGCATGCAAACCACTCATGTCTTGTCGTCAGCACGAAGTCTGAAGAACTGCCATGCCAGGGAACTCCTTGGAGCTGGCTTTGGTGTGCTCGGTCTCTTGCTGCGGTGGGTAGTAGCAGGCCTACTGTCTAAGGGACGGCCGCTCTGCTTTTGCACCCTGCTCCCTCTTCTGCTGTGCTGGTGGCTCTGTGCGACCACCGCCTCTTCCTCCGAACTACAGAGGTCACTCGCATGACTTTTATTCCATGTGGGGTCAAGGACCTCATCGTCCTCCACACCATCTTCCACCCAGTCTTCACCCCTGCCCTCCTTGTCGGTCTGCACACTGCAGAAAGCCACAGCAGTTGGCACCTGTGTTTCGTCATCATCCGAGATGTGCTGCGGTGGTCCTCCCATGTACTCATCCTGAAACATAAGTGGTTGGGCATCGGTGCACTCCATCTCTTCCACTTCTGGGGCAGGGCTATGTGGATGGCCCTGGGAAACCCTGCTAGCAGAGTCATCAAAAAGCAGAAGAGACTGCTCCATGACTTGAGGCTCAGACTGCTTGGCTGATTTGCAAGGGGGTGAGGTGAAGATCTGATGGATATGGGCTGCAGGTGCCAACTCTGATCTTTCAGCAGGAGACTGGGTGGGAGACAATGTGAAGGAACTGGAGGCACTGTCAGCCACCCAATCTACTATCGCCTGTACTTGTTCTGGCCTCACCATTCGTAGAGCCGCATTCGGCCCTACCAAATAACTCTGAAGGTTCTGTCGCCTACTCGCACCTGAGGAAGGTGTTTCACTTGTGCGTGTAGCTGGCACAGATCGACTAAGTCCTCTCCCTGCAACATGAGCTCCACCAGCAGCACCACGACCGGAGCCACGTCCCTTATTTGACGCTTTCCTCATTCTTTGCGTTCACAGATGGTTTATGTCAGGCGACAATGTAACCGCCAATAGTCAACAATTAAATTAAGTGAGAGTAAAGCAGTGCCGGTGTCATAAAGAGGAAAAATTTCTTGAGGTCACACAACAGTGTGAAAGGCGAATTTTATACAATTACTTCACGGTCACAAAAAATGTTAATTTGTCAACCAACAATGTAACTGAGGTATTGGCTGGTTGTATTCGACTGTGACAAATGCAGCAAAGAAATCGAATCTAAAGCCCTTATAGGGACCCTCGGGATATTGTAATCAATGTGCTAAACGGTCTATGGATCAAAGGAATACCTTTAGGGGTCTCTAACTGATAATAAAATATACCTTTATTCAATCAATATTAAAACCTAAATGCAATAAGGAAAAACTTAATATAAAAATTTTCAGAGTACGGTGAGGAATAATATGTAATAAACTCTACACTGCTGATGGTTGCTAATAGCATCTCAGGGATCTTATCCCATTCAGCATTTATTTTTATATGCACCTATCGTGGTGCATTGATTATGGAAGTTCTGAGGGCAAGGGAACTGTTGTGTGTATATGATATGCCACTGATGACGGCAGAGGGTAGTGTTACTACCTCTATAGTCAAACCTTGATGGAGTGTTGGCAGAATGTGGGTATATAACTTTTATTTACAGTGAAATTAGAGCCTCAGCCCAACAATCTGTTAATGCGTGGCTGCTGGAACACAACTACCACACGTCTCAGCTATTTAAGGCACTTAGTGCATCTTAGTGCCATAGTTTAGAGGTTGCTACAACATTTTGCAACAATTAGCAGTCCTTTTGGGATGCCCCTCATGTATTTCCTTGCACTCTATATGCTGACACTTGATTTGCAACAGTGTGGCTGGGTTTTATTATCACTGCTTGACTCTGTTAACTCTTTCCTCTGCCATGAACTCCTACTCGGCTAAAAATTTGATTGCTGTATTGCTGTTACACTGCCGTTGACATTTTCCTAACTAGCTCTCAGCTACTCCTAATGCTCCTTAATAGCTCCTCACTGTTCTCTGTCTAAAAATTAGCGCTAGACTATAACACCCCTCCCGACATGTTTCGCCATGTTTCACTGTAAATAAAAGTTATATGCTCACATTCTGCCAACACTCCATCAAGGTTTGACTATAGAGGTAGTAACACTACCCTCTGCCGTCATCAGTGGCATATCATTTACACACAACAGTTCCCTTGCCCTCAGCACTTCCATAATCAATGCACCACGATAGGTGCATATAAAAATAAATGCTGAATGGATAAGATCCCTGAGATGCTATTAGCAACCATCAGCAGTGTAGAGTTTATTACATATCATACCTCACCGTACTCTGAAAATTTTTATATTAAGTTTTTCCTTATTGCATTTAGGTTTTAATATTGATTAAATAAAGGTATATTTTATTATCAGTTAGAGACCCCTAAAGGGATTCCTTTGGTCCATAGACCGTTTAGCACATTGAAATGCAGCAAAGGCCTCAGATGTAGGGTCTTACAGCAGTATTTAAAGTTTGTATTTGTCACAAATGCAACAAAGGCCACAAATGTATTAACTTGCCCAAGATGGGTGTTTTTTTTTTTTAAACAAGAATGTAACAGCAGTATCTAACACTTGTATTGGACTGTCAGAAATGCAGCAAAGGCTGCAAATTTATTATCTTGCCCAAAATGGGTGTTTTTTTTTATACCAGAATATAACAGCACTATCTAATGCTTGTATTTCACTGTGACAAATGCAGCAAAGGCACCAGATGTAGGGTATTGCAAAAATTAAAAATTAAAAAATAAAAAACAGAATATAATTGCAGTATTTCAAGCTTTTATTTCACTGTGATAAATGCAGCAAAGATCTCACATGTAGTGTATTGCAAAAAATTTGTGTTTTTTTTAAACCCAGAATATAATTGCAGTATTTCAAGCTTGTATTTCACTGTGACAAATGCAGCAAAGGCCCCAGATGTAGGGTATTGCAAAAAATTGGTGTTTTTTTTATACCCAGAATATAATTGGAGTAGTTCAAGCTTGTATTTCACTGTGACCAATGCAGCAAATGCCCCAGATGTAGGATCTTGCAAAAAATGGGTGTTATTTTTAAAACCCAGAATATAATTGCATTATTTAAAGCTTGTATTTCACTTTCAGAAATGAAAATATGCTTTGCTGGTGCACTGAACTTGCATAAAATCTTTTTCTGTGTCACTGGGCTCAGAGCAGGGTAAAAAAAAATGGTGCACTGCACCCACAAAACAAAATCGCTGTAGATCGCTGAGTTAACAAGCACTTCAGATAACTGATTCTTTCCTATTTTCTCCCTCACAGCAGCAGCATCCTATCCCTACACTAATAAGAGCAGAGTGACGTGCAGCGCTACATGACTCCAGCTTATATAGAGGCTGGGTCACATGCTGCACTGGTCAATCACAGCCATGCCATTAGTTGGCATGGCTGTGATGGCTTCTAAGGGCACACGAGTTAAACGCTCGTTGATTGGCTCTGCAGCCTTTCAAAAAGCGCCATTACCTCGCCGAACACTGAACCCGGTTCGGGTCCAGGGTCCAAAAATCCTAAAGTTCGGTACGAACCCGAACTTTACAGTTTGGGTTCGCTCAACCCTACAAGCTACCACTTGAAATTTCCGCGAAGTGTAATTTTCTTTAGGGTTGGCGCACAGGATTGGTGGTGGGGGGGGACGGACTTTATTTATTTTTCTTGTTTACTATTATCTGTATCTCTCAGTATATACTGCCTTGTTACCGGTTATGCTGAACTGTATTTGCTTATTGATGTAATGACAATATAATAAACAGATTTGGTAAAAAAATATGGCAGATGCGGGCTCCGCACACTCAAATGGATGTTACTAGAAATGAGCGAATTTCTCAAAATTCAATTCGGCCGGTTCAACGATTTTCCTGGTTCGATCTAAATTAATTTCTGGTGAATAGCATTAAAAAAAAAAAAAATTCCTGGCTGCAGAGAGCCTTTATAGTGGTGTAAAATACTGTGCCTTGCAGTAACACGCATAGGGAGTCTGCTGTGGTAGTGAAACAATACTGTTAGTCAGTATGACATGTAGATGACAGGTGTCGCTCTTAGAATCACTGCACACTTCACTTATTTGGCCAAAATACTGACCAAATAACTCAAGTCTGAGGTATAAAGAACCGTGCAGAGGCCCAAAATCCTACTATAGCGTGAAAGAGAGCACTCCTTTTACACCAATTCACTGATTCCAAATAGATTTCTACAGAACCTTTTCTATTAAACGCTCATACAAGTAGAGCCGGGGGGACAGAGTGGAGTAAGTGTCAGCAGTAAGTTTGTGTTGACGTCACTGATTATTTTGCCCTTCTTCTAAAGCGTCAGAACAATAACCCCCAAAAAACGGATCCTGTCTGTGGAGCATCCGCATTCACTCGGTCAGCATTTGGTCAGTAATCCATCAGTATTGCTAAAGCCCAAAAAACCAGAAGTGGATCCAAAATAGAGATGACACATGAATGGAATATTTACATTATTCTCTGTTTTGTACCCACTCCTGCTTTTGGCTACCAAATCATAAGCCAATTCTGATTCAAAATAGCGACCATGTAGTGCAGGCTTTACAGCTGTTACATAGACAGGATTAATTGTGTGTCTCATTTTTCCTTCCTTCTGACAGTTCAGAAGAAGGGTCAAATAAATGATGTCAGCCAGGCCGACAGGCAAAATAGTGGCCCAGTCATGAAGTGGGGAGGATAGAAGCAACATTAGGAGACCACAGAGTGGCCCAATGACAGTCTGAAGGTGGCAGTAGCATTAGGAGGAGGCTAGAGAGTGGCACAGTGACAGTGTACAGGGGGAAGCAGCATCAGGAGGCTAAAGAGTGGCACAATGACAGAGTGTGGAGGTGGCTGCAGAATTAGCATCAGGAGGAGGCCACAGGGTGGCACAATGACAGTGTGGAGGTGGCAGTAGCATCAGAAGGCCACAGAGTGGCACAATGACAGAATGTGGAGATGGTGGCAGCAGCATCAGGAGGAGGTTTGACAGTGTGGAGGTGGCAGCAGCAGCATCAGGAGACCTGAGTGGTGAGGTGGCAGCAGCATCAGGAGACCACAAAGTGACCTGTTGACAGAGTGGGGAGGAGGGTGGCAATGCCAATACCAGCTGAAGAGGGTTAGAGAAAGAATGAGCACTTGGCATCAGATGTGTGGCATCAGGTAGGCGGCAGCATCAGAATAGTAGCCAAGGCAGGTAGCCAGAAGAAACCGGTCTCTTTTGTTAAAGTGTTGGTGTAGCATCATGGATGATCTTGTCCAGTGTTTCCCAACCAGTGTGCCTCCAGCTGTTGCAAAACTACATCTCCCAGCATGCCCGCACAGCCAAAGGCTGTCCGGGCATGCTGGGAGTTGTAGTTTTGCAACAGCTGGAGGCACACTGGTTGGGAAACACTGATCTAGTCTGATGCTTCAGGCATTGATGGGTGGAAATCATGGCTGATTCACTCCTGATTCAACTTGACAAAGGTCAGTCTCTCCACATTTTGGGTGGACAGGTGAGTTCTTGGGGTAACTGTGGCCACCACCGCATTTAACACCCGCTCTGATGCCACACTACTGGCTGGGCAGGACAGCTTTTCCAGGGCAAACTCTGCCAGTTCGGGGCACAAATACAGTTTGGCTGCCCAGTAGTCCAGCGGATCTTCAATGTGGGGTGGCAGGGTGCTGTCCAAGTATGCCACCACCTGCTGGTTCCGATCCTGCTCCAAGTTTAGTCTTCACTATGTGGGTGAAGAAAGCTGCTCATCAGCGACTCTAGACTTAAGTTGCTGCTGATGGAGCTGGAACTGCTCCTACCCCTCCAACCTGCCATAGCAGCCATGGCAGAGGAACGTGTTCACAGAGGGCTCCGTCGGTCATACCTGCGAGAGGACGGACAATAGGTCCAACAAGGTGGAGAGACAGAAGTTATCCCTCTGTCGAAAGCTGATAATTCGTCTGTCACTACGCAAGCAAGTGAGCATGCATCAGGCCATTTATACAAGTGACTCGGAGGGACTCCCTGCCTCCATCTCCACTGCATACTACCACGGTGTGTCTGGGTCCTCTACCTCATCTTCCTCATTGCCCTGTAGCTCCTCTGGCTGCTCCTGCTCCTCCTCTCCTGTCACCTCTGTATAAAAAACACCTATTTTGCTACACATTGCTTGTGCTCCAATGTCCTGCTCCTGTTCAGCCCCCACAGGTCTAATGTGGTCGTGAGATCTAGGCACCACGTCTCCAGTCCCCTGACCAGCCAGATCTACCAGCTTCTTTTCTAGGACATGAATCAGTGGATTGACATTGTTTATCCCGTAGTCCTGGCGACTGATAAATAACTTGGCCTCCTCAAAGTGCCTGAGCAAACGGCAGGTGTCACGCATGAGCTGCCACTGGCTGGCATCGAAGTTACACAGGGGATTACTCCTGTCCGCTTGGATCATCAAGAAATAGTTTATGGACTTTCTTTGTTCGTATAGACGATCCAACATATGGAGGGTGGAATTCCAATGGGTGGAAACGTTGCATATCAGCCTATGTTGGGGGATCTCGTTCTGCCACTGCAGCTCAAGGAGGGAGTGCTTTGCGGTGTAAGACTGGCTGAAGTGCATGCAAAGTTTCCTGGCCATTTTTAGGATGTTTTGCAGATGGGTGAAAGACTTCAGGAACCGCTTGACAACCAGATTGAAAAGGTGTGCCATGCAGGGCGCATGGCTCAGCCCTCCTTGACGCAGCACTGACACCATGTTCTTCCTGTTTTTGGTCACCATGGTTATGATTTTAAGTTGTCCCGGAGAAAGCCAATATTCAATTTCTTGATGTAGGACACGGAGCAGTTCCTCCCCTGTGTGACTCTGTTCGTCCAGGCAAGGTGCAGAACAGCTTGACACCGCCGTGCCCTGCACATGTGGTATGCTAAGGCGGACATTGTCACAGGACCAACAGCGTGAGAACGTGGGGGCAGAACCGTTGTCACCTAGCCAAGTTGCTGGTGTGGCTGTGCACGAATCAAATTCACCCAGTGGGCCATAAAGGACATGTATTGTCCCTGACCATAGTTACAGCTCCACACGTCAGCGGTGCCTTGCACTTTAGCAGACACCGACAGGCTCATAGACTGGCCCACCTTCTGTTCTACATAAGTGAACAGGGCTGTTACTGCCTTTTTGGCAAATGAATTACGGCTTGGGACTCTCCACCTCGGCTTGGCACAAGCCGTCAGTTCTCTGAAAGGTGCAGAGTCCACCACTTGGAAAGGGAGGGACTGCAGCACCAGCAACTTGGCCAGGAGCATATTCAGTTTCTGCACCGTTGGATGAGTGCACGCAAACTGTTGTATCTTAGCAATCGCTTCGGTGATCGATTGCTGATGGAATGACTGATGAGGAGTAGTAGGAGGAGCAGGAGTATCAGGACCATCAGATGATGAAAAAGACAGACAGCTCCCTTTGGCTCAGGTGGTGGAGCCTTAACTGCCTGAAATTGAGTGTGTGCCAGTGGGTGATGCAGTGGTTGCTATGGCAGGCTGGACCACCACATCGGAGCCACGGTTCTCCTAGGCCAATTTATGGTGACACTGCATATTTTGACGCAGGACCATGGTGCCAACATTGGCACCCTGGCCACGCTTCACCTTCTGCCCACAGATTCTAAAAATGGCCATATTCACCTCCTCCGGCGGCTTAACAAAAAATTGGCACACTGCCGAGTAGGTGATTTTACCAAAACTTCACACTGACTGACTGCTACTGCCCCTGCTTCCATGATTCCCTGTACCACTACTTTCTGGGCAGGTAGGCTCGTGGGTGGTTTACATTGGGCACGTTTGGCTCCCGACCTCTCACTGCTGCCATCCTGCTGACTCCCGGCCAAGCTAGCAACTTGCTGGCTCCGCTCCTGCCTCACGGGCTAGCTGCCACCCTCTTCTCCGGATGATGATGAAGCTCTTAAGTAAGATCAGCTACATAATCATCATCGAGTACTGTCTGCATGTCACTGATGTCCTCCTCAACGGTCACTGGGTCAGGAGCCTGACCGCTCGCAACACCAGCTCCCACGCCACTCTTCTCATCACTACTTGCCCGCCTACCGGAGGAAAGGGTAGATGTCTCCTCCACATCTTGGCTGGCCAGTAGCTGCTGACTGTCCTCTAGTAGCTCATCCTCGTTGTATAGTGGAGCTGAGCCCACAGCATATAATACTTCTCTTGCTGACGGAACAGAAAAGGACAGAGGCAGTGTAACGGGGTTTCGAAGGTGCACTCGGTCCCCCATTGCCCGCAGAACTGTTGCTTAGCTTTGGGAATGAGGATCTGTGTTTGACCTCATTCCCAGGGCAGCTTTACTAGCTGGGTGGCTCCCTGCTCCTAGTCTGCCTTGAGCGCCGAGCTGATCACTCGGTCTGTCAGTCATGTGACGCTGGCCACGTCACATGACCCTCACTCCCCACTATAAATACAGGCAGCCTGCTGGCCACAGGTTGCCTGTTATTTTAGGTTCCACCTGTAATTTGGTCTTATTGGCGTACTTACCTCCTGCTGAATTCCTGACGATCCTCTGCCTGTTCCTTGTGTACTTTGCTGCTCTCCTAGGTATTTGACCCCGGCCTCCTCCTGACGATCCTCTGCTGACTCCTTTGGTACTTCACGTCTTTCCTGATATTTATGACCCCGGCTTCACCTGACAATTCTCTGCTTGCTCCATTTGTACTTTGTAGCTTTCCTGGTATTGATTTGGTCCGTTCACGTCCTGTTGTTTGTCTGTCTGTTATCCCTGCACTTATTCCAAGTTAGGGATTGCCGTCCAGTTGTCCCCTGTCATTAGATCATTAGGACTCGCGAGGCAAGTAGGCAGGGCCAGGGGTAAGGGTGGAGCGCAGTGGTCACTTCCCTCCCCCTGTGTGTGTGTGTGTGTGTGTACGCAACCGTTACAAATTAACAGGCCCAATAACCACTGTATTATGAATCCTCTGGTGACCCTGACTGACCATGTCTCTAATCTGAATCAGAGGGTGCAGGAGTTAGGGGAAAAACTCAGTTCTTTTGAGTTAGGGCAAGATTCTTCCACTCCTCAGGCCTCCAGTCCGCATTTTGAGCCCCAGATTAAGCTCCCAGAACCCTTTTCTGGAGACCGGAAGAAGTTTCTCTCTTTTAAGGAGAGTTGCAAACTTTACTTCCGTTTGCGCCCCGTGTCCTCTGGCCCCGAGAGTCAACGCGTGGGCATTATCATTTCCCGATTACAGGGTGATCCCCAGGACTGGGCGTTCTCTTTACCTGCTGGCGCCAGTTGTTTATAATCTGTGGAGCGGTTCTTTCAGGCCCTGGGTACCCTCTATGATGAACCAGACAGGGCTCTAGTAGCCGAGACGGCTCTAAAGGCACTGGTTCAGGGCAATTTACCAGCGGAGGATTATTGCACCCTCAGGATGGAACGAACCAGCCCTGAAGAGTCAGTTCAGGTCAGGTCTGTCTGATAATTTAAAGGATCTTCTGGTCAGTTATCAACTTCCAGAGACCTTAGAGGAGATGATGACCCTTGTTGTCCGACTTGACCGACGGGTTAGAGAGAGACGACAGGAACAACAGTTCTCTTCCCAGATGGTGGTCCAGCCAGAGGCCTATCCCAGAGACAATGCTGAGGTCTCCACCGAGGAACCCATACAGGTTGGCATGACCCGAGGGAATCTTTGCCGCAGACTTGGAGAATGCTTTTACTGTGGAGATCCTGACCATTGGATCAACCAGTGTCCTAAGAAGGTCCTCTCTGTCAAGTCTCCTAAGGCAAGGCAACCTAAAGACCAGGTACACCCTGAATTTTCTAAATGTAAGCTTTCGGTACGCATTACGATTTCTCTGGGAGTAGATAAATTGCCGGGTAAGGCCTTTATTGATTCTGGCTCAGCGGCTAGCTTTATTGACTCTGAGTATGCTGTAAGATTGGGTATTCCTATGTTTGCCTTACCAACTCCTATCCATGTCATGGCTATTAGTGCTACTCCTCTTATTGGTGGTACGGTGAGCTTATGTACCTCAGAGATTTCTCTAACCGTGGGTGTGTGCCACTCAGAGAGATGTTCGCTTCTAGTCCTGGAGAACCTACCTGCTTACCTGCTGAGGTGATACTAGGGTTGCCTTGGCTCCGACTACATAACCTTACTATTGATTGGTCCAATGGGGAGTTGCTGAGATGGGGGCCTAAGTGTGACTCGTGCTTGTTTGTGGTACAGGCTGGGGTCTCAGTAAAGTCTGATACTTTACCCTCTGTTGTTAGAGAATATTCTGATGTATTCTCATCACCAACCCCGGAGGTTCTACCCCCCCCCCATAGACCTTATGATTGTACCATAGAGCTAGTAGAGGGGGCCAAGTTTCCTAAAGGACGAATTTATAATCTTTCTATGCCCGAACGCAAGGCCATGGAAGATTATATTAAGGAGAGCCTTGGTAAAGGGCATATTAGACCTTCTGTCTCTCCTATGGGGGCGGGGTTTTTCTTCGTTAAGAAAAAAGATGGTGGTCTTAGGCCATGTATCGATTACCGGAGATTAAATAAAATCACTCTCCAGAATAGATACTCCCTCCCATTGATTCCGGATTTATTTAACCAGGTTCTGGGGGCAACCTGGTTTTCCAAAATTGACCTGAAAGGGGCATACAATCTAATCCGAATCAAGGAGGGAGACGAATGGAAGACGGCGTTCAATACTCGGGTAGGACACTTTGAATATCAGGTGATGCCTTTTGGACTCAGCAATGCCCCAGCTGTGTTCCAAAACTTCATGAATGACATTCTTAGGGAGTTCTTAGGTAAATTTGTTATTGTCTATCTTGACGACATTTTGATATTCTCTCCTGACATCGAATCCCATGTGTCTCATGTTAAACAAGTATTAGAGGTGTTGAGGGAGAATCAGCTATCCGCTAAACAAGAGAAATGTGTCTTTGGTGTACAGGAGATTCTGTTTCTAGGGCATGTTCTGACTCCTCACGCCTTCAAGATGGATCCTGGTAAGGTACTAGCAATTAAGGAATGGGTAAGACCTTCATCTTTAAAGGCCTTACAACGGTTCTTAGGTTTCGCCAATTACTATCGTAAATTTATTATGAATTTTTCCGTAATTGCTAAACCGTTGACCGACCTTACTAAGAAAGGGGCGGATTTGGAGAATTGGTCTACTGAGGCCATTTCTTCATTTGAAAAATTAAAAAAGGCATTCAGTAGCGCTCCCATTCTGATCCAGCCTGATCAGGAGAAAACTTTTATTGTGGAGGTGGATGCGTCCGAGGACGGCACAGGAGCAGTCCTTTCACAAGGTCCTGCTAGCCTTACTAATCTGAGACCATGTGCCTTCTTCTCCAGGAAATTCTCTCCCACGGAGAGAAACTACGACACAGGGAATAGGGAGTTGCTGGCCATTAAATGGGCATTTGAGGAGTGGAGGCATTTTCTGGAGGGGGCAAGGCATTGTGTAACTGTTGTCACTGACCATAAAAACCTTATGTTTCTCGAGTCTGCTAAGAGGTTGAATCCCCGTCAAGCCAGATGGGCTCTGTTTTTTACTCGTTTTGATTTTTCCATCACGTTCAGGCCGGGAAGTAAAAATGTGAAGGCAGACGCATTATCTCAGAGCTTCCAGGCTTTTCAACCTACTGAGGTACCACCTGAATCCATCCTACCAGCAAAAATCTTCTTAGCAGCTCTTACCCAGGATATCTCGGCTCGCATTAGGTCTGAACAACATCTGGCACCGGTATCCACCCCAACAGATAAGTTGTTTGTTCCCGTACAATTTTGTCTCCAGCTGTTGGGTGAGTGTCACGGTTCTGCATTTTGTGGACATCCGGGTGTTGAGGGCACTAAGGATCTGGTTTCTAGATCTTTTTGGTGGCCCACTCTAACTAGGGATGTCAAGTCCTACGTGTCAGCCTATGAGGTTTGTGCCAGGTCCAAGACACCTAGGACTGCTGGTAACCTACGACCCCTACCCATTCCCAGTAGACCCTGGTCCCATATCTCGATGGACTTTATAACTGACCTACCGCCGGCGGAGGGTAAGACTGTAGTTTGGGTAGTGGTCGATAGGTTTAGCAAGATGGCCCATTTCATTCCCCTGTCTAAACTCCTGAATGCCAAAACCCTGGCGTCTATTTTTGTGAAAGAAATTGTTCGATTGCATGGTATCCCGGAAAATATTGTTTATGACAGGGGTGTGCAGTTTGTGTCCAAATTATGGAGGGCCTTCTGTCAAAAATGTCAAATTTCATTGTCTTTTTCCTCTGCCTACCACCCTGAGAGTAATGGGCAGACTGAACGCATTAATCAGTCTGTCGAACAATTCTTGAGGTCGTATGTTGCTGATGACCAGCAATTATGGGTGAAATTTCTTCCATTGGCTGAATTTGCTTTGAATAACCGTGTCAATTCTTCTGCTGGGGTTTCACCTTTCTTTTGTAACCATGGTTTCCATCCCCGTTTTCATTCTGGGTCATCCGTCTCCTCCACTAACCCTGAAGCGGATAGGCTCTCCTCTGAACTGTGCACAGTTTTGGCACGGGTTCAATCGAACTTAGAAAAGGCTCAAAGTTCTCAGAAACTCAAGGCCGATAGGAGACGTTCAAGGGGGGTGAATTTTCAGGTTGGGGATAAGGTATGGTTGTCCTCCAAGAATCTCTCTCTTAAGGTAGATTCTAAAAAGTTTGCTCCTCATTTTATTGGACCATATAAGATCACGGAGGTGATTAACCCGGTATCTTTTAGGTTGGAGCTGCCCGAGTCATTCCACATTCATAATGTGTTCCATAAGTCTCTACTTAAAAAATATTTTGAACCGGTAGTACCATCAAAAGCCTCGCCGGTTCTTGTTAATGATGCTGTCGAGTATGTGGTGTCTAAAATAGTGGATGTCAGGAAGGTGGAGGTCAGGAATTCCTTGCAGTACCTGATTCACTGGAAGGGGTATGGACCTGAAGAGAGATCTTGGGTACCTGCCAGGGAGGTTCATGCTCCTTGACTTGTTCGAAAATTTCATTTAGAACACCCTGAAAAGCCATCGCCTGAAGTCTTGGGTCCGGTGGCCCCTCGTAAAAGGGGGGGTACTGTAACAGGGTTCCGAAGGTGCACTCGGACCCCCATTGCCTGCAGAACTGTTGCTTAGCTTTGGGAATGAGGATCTGTGTTTGACCTCATTCCCAGGGCAGCTTTACTAGCTGGGTGGCTCCCTGCTCCTAGTCTGCCTTGAGCGCCGAGCTGATCACTCGGTGCTCGACTGGTTAGTCTGTCGGTCATGTGACGCTGGCCACGTTACATGACCCTCACTCCCCACTATAAATACAGGCAGCCTGCTGGCCACAGGTTGCCTGTTATTTTAGGTTCCACCTGTGATTTGGTCTTTACTGGCGTACTTACCTCCTGCTGAATTCCTGACGATCCTCTGCCTGCTCCTTGTGTACTTTGCTGCTCTCCTGGTATTTGACCCCGGCCTCCTCCTGACAATCCTCTGCTGACTCCTTTGGTACTTCACGTCTCTCCTGGTATTTATGACCCCGGCTTCTCCTGACAATTCTCTGCTTGCTCCATTTGTACTTTGTAGCTTTCCTGGTATTGACTCGGTCCATTCACGTCCTGTTGTTTGTCTGTCTGTCATCCCTGCACTTATTCCAAGTTAGGGATTGCCGTCCAGTTGTCCCCTGTCATTAGTACTCGCGAGGCAAGTAGGCAGGTCCAGGGGTAAGGGTGGAGCACAGTGGTCACTTCCCTCTCCCCTGTGTGTGTGTGTGTGTGTGTGTGTACGCGACCGTTACAGGCAGGTTGAGGACAGGTGAGGGCACAGGGCCTGCTCCCGTGCCATGCCAACTAAGGGTTGTGTCTGAGGAACCCACAGACTCTTGGCTGGGGGTGTCCGATGTCACTTGTGATGAAGTGGATGACTGAGTCAGCCATTCAAGAACCGCTGAGTTGCTGGTCAAGAAACAACCGCTAGGAGCTCTGGCCTCTTGCTGCGACTCCTGCTGCAACACCCCCTTACTCTGCTGCGACGTGTGTCTGCGCCAGAAATATTAGGCCTCTGACACTCCTCTGTGCAGGGCCTGGCACTTCTCTGTCTGACATACTGTTAGATCAAATAAATAAATAAATAAATAACAAGGAAATTAAAACACCCCAAAAAAGTCTGTAATTTTCTCACTTCACCACACAAAGGCTAATAAGCCTGTGATGGCCTTTTGGGGCAAGTAGTATGACGCTTGTTGATTAGCTGCCGTGCAGCCTTTCAAAATGCGCCAAGAAAGCACCGAACACCGAACCCAAACTTTTAAGTAAATGTTCGGGTTCGGGTCCGGGTGCCGAAAAGCCTAAAGTTCGGTACGAACCCGAACTTTACGGTTCGGGGTCGCTCAACTCTAGTTATATGTTCTTTAGTCTTTTCTGACGTGTATAAGTGGAAAAAAGTAAGGGCCTATTTGCCGTTCAGCGGTGCAGTTAAATGTTGTAAAGCCTTCTTTGGCTTGTATTAGTGGGGGGCACTAATACAAGCCAAAGAAGGCTTTACAACATTTAACTGCACCGCTGAACGGCAAATAGGCCCTTACTTTTTTCCACTTATACACGTCAGAAAAGACTAAAGAACATATAACTAGAGTTGAGCGACCCCGAACCGTAAAGTTCGGGTTCGTACCGAACTTTAGGCTTTTCGGCACCCGGACCCGAACCCGAACATTTACTTAAAAGTTTGGGTTCGGTGTTCGGTGCTTTCTTGGCGCATTTTGAAAGGCTGCACAGCAGCTAATCAACAAGCGTCATACTACTTGCCCCAAAAGGCCATCACAGCCATGCCTACTATTGGCATGGCTGTGATTGACCAACTTCAGCATGTGACCCAGCCTCTATTTAAACTGGAGTCACATAGCGCCGCCCGTCACTCTGCTCGGATTAGTGTAGGGAGAGGCTGCAGCTGCTGTGAGGGAGAGATCAGGGAGAAATCTTATCAAGAACTGCTTTTTTTACTCAGCGATCTACAGCAAATGTGTTTTGTGGGTGCAGTGCACAATTTTTTTAAGCCTGCCCTGAGCCAACTACTGCTGAAAATGAACTTTTTTTACTTCAGTTTGTCAATATCAATACATAATCGGCAGCCATTTTATGCAACGATAGTGCACCAGCACAGGCTCTCTGCATGTCTGCAAGTCCAGAAATACATCTTTTTGCTTACTGGGGTGAAAAAACCCTCTAATATACTGCACATCTGGGATATGATGTGCATAAGTGACTGTCACATTTAGGCCAGAAATACATCTTTTTGGTTACTGGGGTGAAAAAAAACCTCTAATACACTGCCCATCTGGGATTAGACATGTATAAGTGACTGTCACGTTTAGGCCAGAAATACGGCTTTTTGGTTACTGGGGTGAAAAATACCTCTAATACACTGCACATCTGGGATTAGACGTGCATAAGTGACTGTCACATTAAGGCCAGAAATACGGCTTTTTGGTTACTGGGGTGAAAAAACCCTCTAATATACTGCACATCTGGGATAAGACGTGCATAAGTGACTGTCACATTTAGGCCAGAAATACATCTTTTTGGTTACTGGGGTGAAAAAAAAACTCTAATATACTGCACATCTGGGATTAGACATGCATAAGTGACTGTCACGTTTAGGCCAGAAATACGGCTTTTTGGTTACTGGGGTGAAAAATACCTCTAATACACTGCACATCTGGGATTAGACGTGCATAAGTAACTGTCACATTTAGGCCAGAAATACGGCTTTTTGGTTACTGGGGTGAAAAAACCCTCTAATATACTGCACATCTGGGATAAGACGTGCATAAGTGACTGTCACATTTAGGTCAGAAATACATCTTTTTGCTTACTGGGGTGAAAAAACCCTCTAATATACTGCAAAATCTGGGATAAGATGTGCATAAGTGACTGTCACATTTAGGCCAGAAGTACATCTTTTTGGATACTGGGGTGAAAAAACCCTCTAATATATACTGCACATCTGGGATTAGACGTGCATAAGTGACTGTCACATTTAGGCCAGAAATACGGCTTTTTGGTTACTGGGGTGAAAAAACCCTCTAATATACTGCACATCTGGGATAAGACGTGCATAAGTGACTGTCACATTTAGGCCAGAAATACATATTTTTGCTTACTGGGGTGAAAAAAACATCTAATATACTGCAAAATCTGGGATAAGACGTGCAGAAGTGACTTGTCACATTTAGGCCAGAAATACATCTTTTTGGTTACTAGGGTGAAAAAACCCTCTATTATACTGCAAAATCTGGGATAAAACGTGCATAAGTGACTGTCACATTTAGGCCACAAATACGACTTTTTGGTTAATGGGGTGAAAAAACCCTCTAATATGCTGCACATATGGGATAAGACGTGCATAAGTGACTGTCACATTTAAGCCAGAAATACGGCTTTTTGGTTACTTGGGTGAAAAAACCCTCTAATATATACTGTACATCTGGGATTAGACGTGCATAAGTGACTGTCACATTTAGGCCAGAAATACGGCTTTTTGGTTACTGGGGTGAAAAAACCCTCTAATATACTGCACATCTGGGATAAGACGTGCATAAGTGAGTGTCACATTTAGGCCAGAAATACATCTTTTTGCTTACTGGGGTGAAAAAACCCTCTAATATACTGCACATCTGGGATTAGACGTGCATAAGTGACTGTCTTTTTTAGGCCAGAAATACGGCTCTTTGGTTACTGGGGTGAAAAAAAACTCTGATATACTGCACATCTGGGATTTGCCGTGCATAAGTTACTGTGAAATTTAGGCCACAAATACCGCTGGTGAAAAACCCTACATCAGGGTTTTTATTGGCGGTTAATTATTTTTAACAGACTTAACCACTTTTTACTTTGCTTTGTGAACGCTAACTATGAGGCAAACATCTAATAAGGGACGCGGTCATGGTCGTGGTGGTGGTGTTGGTGGAGCCTCTGGTGCAGGGAGAGGACGTGGCCGTTCTGCCACAGCTACACGTCCTACTGAACCTACTACCCCAGGTCCCATTAGCCGCCAGAATCTACAGCTATATTTGGCGGGCCTAATGCCGTTCTAAGGATGGTACGGCTTGGGCAAGTACAGGCGCTAGTCAATTGGGTGGGCGACAGTGGATCCAGCACGTTCACATTATCTCCCACCCAGTCTTCTGCAGAAAGCGCACGGGCGGCGCCTGAAACCCATGCCCATCAGTCTGTCACATCACCCCCGTGCATATCGGGAAACCTGTCTGAGCCTCAAGTCATGCAGCAGTCTCTTATGCTATTTGAAGACTCTGCTGGTAGGGTTTCCCAAGGGCATCCACCTAGCCCTTCCCCAGGGGTGGTAGACATAGAATGCACTGACGCACAACCACTTATGTTTCCTGATGAGGACATGGGAATACCACCTCAGCACGTCTCTGATGATGACGAAACACAGGTGCCAACTGCTGCGTCTTTCTGCAGTGTGCAGACCGAAAAGGAGGTCAGGGAGGAAGACTGGGTGGAAGACGATGCAGGGGATGATGAGGTCCTAGACCCCACATGGAATGAAGGTCGTGCGACTGACTTTCAGAGTTAGGAGGAAGAGGCAGTGGTGAGACTGAGCCAACAGCGTAGCAAAAGAGGGAGCAGGGTGCAAAAGAAGAGCAGCCATCGCTAAAACAGTTCGCCTGCTACTGTTTACCATCACCAGGGACCGAGCACACCAAAGGCAGCTTCAAGGAGTTCCCTGGCATGGCACTTCTTCACACAATGTGCTGACGACAAGACCTGAGTGGTTTGCACGCTGTGCCATCAGAGCCTGAAGCGAGGCATTAACGTTCTGAACCTTAGCACAACCTGCATGACCAGGCATCTACATGCGAAACACGGGCTGCAGTGGAGTAAGCACCTTCAAAACTAAGAAAGGGCTCAGGTCCCTCCTGCTCCCTCTTCTGCTGCTGCCTCGGCCTCTTCCTCAGCCTCTGGAGGAACGTTGGCACCTGCCGCCCAGCAAACAGAGGATGTGCCACCAACACCACCTCCGTCACCAAGCATCTCCACCATGTCACATGGAAGCGTTCAGCTCTCCATCTCACAAACCTTTGAGAGAAAGCGTAAATTCCCTCCTAGCCACCCTCGATCCCTGGTTCTGAATGCCAGCATTTCTAAACTACTGGCCTTTGAAATGCTGTCATTCAGGCTGGTGGAGACGGACAGCTTCAAACAGCTCATGTCGCTTGCTGTCCCACAGTACGTCGTTCCCAGCCGCCACTACTTCTCCAGGAGAGCCGTGCCCTCCCTGCAGAACCAAGTATCGGATAAAATCAAGTGTGCACTGCGCAACACCATCTGTGGCAAGGTCCACCTAACCACAGATACGTGGACCAGTAAGCACGGCCAGGGACGCCATATCTCCCTAACTGCACACTGGGTAAATGTAGTGGCGGCTGGGCCCCAGGCGGAGAGCTGTTTGGCGCACGTCCTTTCGCCGCCAAGGATCGCAGGTCATCATTCTTTGCCTCCTGTTGCCTCCTCTTCCTACACAGCTTCCTCCTCCTCTTCTACCACCTCCTCATCCGGTCAGCGACAGACCTTCACCACCAACTTCAGCACATCCAGGGGTAAACATCAGCAGGCCGTTCTGAAACTGATGTGTTTGGGGGACATGCTTCACATCGCGCAGGAGTTGTGGCGGGGTATAGAACAACAGACCGACGAGTGGTTGCTGCCAGTGAGACTCAAGCCCGGCCTGGTGGTGTGCGATAATGGGCGAAATCTCGTTGCAGCTCTGGGACTAGACAGTTTGACGCACATCCATGCCTGGCGCATGTGCTGAATTTGGTGGTGCAGAAATTCATTCACAACTACCCCGACATGTCAGAGCTGCTGCGTAAAGTGCGGGCCGTCTGGGCGCGCTTCCGGTGTTCTCATCCTGCCGCCGCTCGGCTGTCTGCTCTACAGCATAACTTCGGCCTTCCCGCTCACCGCCTCATATGCGACATGCCCACCAGGTGGAACGCCACCTTGCACATGCTGGAGAGACTGTGCAAGCAGAAGCAGGCCATAGTGGAGTTTCAGCTGCAGCACGCACGGGTGAGTCGCACTGCGGAACAGCACCACTTCAACACAAATGACTGGGCCTCCATGCGAGACCTGTGTGCCCTGTTGCGCTGTTTTGAGTACTCCACATGGCCAGTGGCAATGGCGCCATTATCAGCGTTACAATACCACTTATATGTCTCCTTGAGAAAACACTTAGGGCGATGATGGAAGAGGATGTGCCCAGGACGAGGAGGAGGAAGAGGGGACATCTCTAACACTTTCAGGCCAGTGTTTTAGAAGTGGCTCAGAAAGAGGATTTTTGCAAAAGCAGAGGCCAGGTACAAATTTGGACAGCCAGGGCCCACTACTGGAGGACGAGGAGGATGAGGAGGAGGAGGAAGGGGATGAAGTATGTTCACAGCAGGGTGGCATCCAACGCAGCTCGGGCCCATCACTGGTGCGTGGCTGGGGGGATACGGAGGACGCAGACGATACGCCTCCCACAGAGGACATCTTGTCCTTACCTCTGGGCAGCCTGGCACACATGAGCGACTACATGCTGCAGTGCCTGCGCAATGACTGCAGAGTTGCCCACATTTTAACGTGTGCTGACTACTGGGTGGCCACCCTGCTGGATCCCCGTTACAAAGAAAATGTGCCGTCCTTAATTGCCTCACTGGATCGTGATCGGAAGATGCGCGACTACAGCAGCACGCTGGTAGACGCGCTTCTGAGAGCATTCCCGACTGACGCCGGGGGACAAGTGGAAGCACAAGGCGAAGGCAGGGGAGGAGGAAGAGGTCTCCAACGCAGCTGTGTCAGCGCCAGCACCTCAGAAGGCAGGGTTAGCATGTGGAAAAGCTTTGTCACCTCGCCGCAACAACCGGCCCCAACTGCTGATATGGAGCGTGTTAGCAGGAGGCAGCATTTAAACAACATGGTGGAACAGTACCTGTGCACACGCCTATACGTACTGACTGATGGTTCTGCCCCATTCAACTTCTGGGTCTCCAAATTGTCCACATGGTCAGAGCTTGCCCTGTATGCCTTGGAGGTGCTGGCCTGCCCTGCAGCCAGCGTACTCTCTGAACGTGTATTTAGCACGGCAGGAGGCGTCATTACAGACAGACGCAGCCGCCTGTCCACAGCCAACGTGGACAAGCTCACGTTCATTAAAATGAACCAGGCTTGGATCCCACAAGACTTGTCTGTACCTTGTGCAGAATAGACATTTATTTCACCATCAAACATACATTCTTGTACTCAAGTCAAGTGCAATGATTCTTTGTTTTCTTTTTTTTTATTTGTCCCAATATTTTGGGGACTACCTACCCCAATAAAAAAAAAAAAAAAAACATTGTTGGTTACCTCCTCCTCCTCTATTGCTGCCTCCACCAACAACACCACATTCACCGCCTTCTCAACCTCCGACTCCATATCCACCTCCTTCTCTGAGTGCAGGTTAATAATTTGTAATTTTTAGTTATTTTATTTCATTTTAAGTTATTTCCCTATCCACATTTGTTTGCAGAGCAGTTGCCATGCTCTTAAGCACATTTTACTGCCTTTTACATCCCTCTAGCCTTTTCAAGGACAATTTTAGACCCATTTTAATGCAAAAAAGTGCCTATTTTAGTGCCCTAAATTGAAAAAAAAAATTATTTTCAATTGTCGGGTGGCATTTTACCATTTTTGGCGTATACAAACCCCTGCTGTGCCTGGGTGACAGGGGCCTAAATCTCTCAAAATCCTCTGTTCTATTGCTGGGTGACATGAACCCCCTTTTGCCGTGAATGAACCCCTGCTGTGCCTGCGTGACAGGGGCCTAAATCTCTCACAATCCTCTGTTCTATTGCTGGGTGACATGAACCCCCTTTTGCCGTGAATGAACCCCTGCTGTGCCTGGGTGACATGGGACTAAATCTCTAAAAATCCTCTGTTATATTGCTGGGTGGCATGAACCCCCTTTTGCCGTGAATGAACCCCTGCTGTGCCTGGGTGACAGGGGCCTAAATCTCTCAAAATCCTCTGTTCTATTGCTGGGTGACATGAACCCCCTTTTGCCGTCAATGAACCCCTGCTCTGCATTGCTGACCGGGAACTAAATTTAGTGAAAACATCTGTTACTGATCGGAAGATGCGCGACTACAAGCGCACGCTGCTGATGGCATTCCCACCTGACAGCGGGGGCACAGTGGAAGCACAAGGCGATGGCAGAGGAGGAGGAAGAGGTCGCCAATGCAGCTGGGGCACCACCAGCACCTGAGAAGGCAGGGTTAGCATGGCCCAAATGTGGAAAAGCTTTATCAGCCTTGGAGGTGCTGACCTGCCCTGCAGCCAGTGTATAGTGTGAACGTGTGTTTAGCATGGCAGAGAGTATTATCACAGGCCACAGCCAATGTGGACAAGCTTATGTTTATTAAAATGAACCAGGCATGGATCCCACAGGACTTGTCCGTACCTTGTGCAGAATAGACATTTATAACAGCCTCAACCATCCATTCTTGTACTCAAGTGCACTTATTCTTTGTTTTATTTTGTTATATGTCCCAATATTTTGTGGGATACCCCAGTTTAAAAATTAAAAATAACACAAATCAGTGTTGGCTACCTATTCCTCCTTCACCGCCGCTTCCAAATCATTTCCCTATCCACATTTGTTTGCAGAACAGTTGCCGTGCTCTTAAGCACATTTTGATGCCTTTTGCAGCCCTCTAGCCCTTTCCAGGACTATTTTAGAGCCATTTTAGTGCCCAAAAGTTCGGGTCCCCATTGACTTCAATGGAGTTTGGGTTTGGGGTCAAGTTCGGGTCCCGAACGGCAAATAATATACAGTTAGATCCATAAATATTGGGACATTGACACAATTCTAAAATTTTTTGCTCTATACACTACCACAATGGATTTGAAATGAAAAGAAACAAGATGTGCTTTAACTGCAGACTGTCAGCTTTAATTTGAGGATATTTACATCCAAATTAGGTGAATGGTGTAGGAATAACAACAGTTTGCATATGTGCCTCCCACTTGTTAAGGGACCATAAGTAATGGGACAGAATAATAATCATAAATCAAACTTTACTTTTTAATACTTGGTTGCAAATCCTTTGCAGTTAATTACAGCCTGAAGTCTGGAACGCATAGACATCACCAGACGCTGAGTTTCATCCCTGGTCACGCTCTGCCAGGCCTCTTCTGCAACTGTCTTCAGTTCCTGCTTGTTCTTGGGGCATTTTCCCTTCAGTTTTGTCTTCAGCAAGTGAAATTCACGCTCAATCGGATTCAGGTGAGGTAATTGACTTGGCCATTGCATAATATTCCACTTCTTTCCCTTAAAAAGCTCTTTGGTTGCTTTTGCAGTATGCTTTGGGTCATTGTCTATCTGCACTGTGAAGTGCCGTCCAATAAATTCTAAAGCATTTGGCTGAATATGAGCAGATAATATTGCCCGAAACACTTCAGAATTCATCCTGCTGCTTTTGTCAGCAGTCACATCATCAATAAATATAAGAAAACCAGTTCCATTGGTAGCTATACATGCCCACGCCATGACACTACAACCACCATGCTTCACTAATGAGGTGGTATGCTTAGGATCATGAGCAGTTCCTTTCCTTTTCTATACTCTTCTCTTCCCATCACTCTGGTACAAGTTGATCTTGGTCTTATCTGTCCATAGGATGTTGTTCCAGAACTGTGAAGGCTTTTTTCTAATGTCGTTTGGCAAACTCTAATCTGGCCTTCCTGTCTTTGAGACTCACCAATGGTTTACATCTTGTTGTGAACCCTCTGTATTCACTGTGGTGAAGTTGTCTCTTTATTGTTGACTTTGACACACATACACCTACCTCCTAAAGAGTGTTCTTGATCTGGCCAACTGTTGTGAAGGGTGTTTTCCTCATCAAGGAAATAATTATTCGGTCATTCACCACAGCTGTTTTCCGTGGTCTTCTGGGTCTTTTGGTGTTGCTGAGCTCACCGGTGCGATCCTTCTTTTTAAGAATGTTCCAAACAGTTGTTTTGGCCACGCCCAATGTTTTTGCTATCTCTCTGATGTTTTTTTTTTTTTTTTTTTGCAGCCTAATGATGGCTTGTTCACTGATAGTGACAGCTCTTTGGATCTCATCTTGAGAGTTGACAGCAACAAATTCCAAATGCATATAGCACACTTGAAATTAACTCTGGACCTTTTATCTGCTCATTGTAATTGGGATAATGAGGGAATGACACACACCCGGCCATGGAACAGCTGAGAAGCCAATTGTCCCATTACTTTTGGTCCCTTAACAAGTGGGAGGCACATATCCAAACTGTTGTAACTCCTACACCGTTCACCTGATTTGGATGTAAATACCCTCAAATTAAAACTGACAGTCTGCAGTTAAAGCACATCTTGTTCGTTTCATTTCAAATACCTTGTGGTGGTGTATTGTCATGGTCTTACCTTCTTGCTGTTCTCCTTCGTTTGACATGTGCTGGCGGCCATCTTGGTTTCTGGGTTTCTTGTAGCCTCCCACCCTGCGGCTCCTCCTTCCCACCGGGAGGAGCTGGATGCCTAGCTCATATATATAGGAGGTCTGTGGCTTCAGTTCCTTGCTTGGTCCCCCTGTGTTCACATGCTTCTAGACTGCTGCTGCTTCTGGTTCCTGATCCTGGTTTCGTCCGACTACCCTGCTGGTTCCTGATCCTGGTTTCGTCCGACTACCCTGCTGGTTCCTGATCCTGGCTTCGTCTGACTACCCTGCTGGTTCCTGATCCTGGCTTCGTCTGACTACCCTTCTGGTTCCTGACCTCTGGCTTCGCAAAGACTCTGCTTCGGTTTCGCCATCCGTTTGGACTTTTGCTTTACAGCTTTATTTTCAATAAAGCCTTCTTATTTTCACTTATCCCTTGTTGTACGTCTGGTTCATGGTTCCGTGACATTAGGACCAAGCCATGAATTCTGACGGTACAGGGCCATCCTCGCTACCCACGCTGGTTGCCAGACTTGATCAGCAGGATCACCTGTTTGGTCGGTTCGCTGTGGCGTTGCAAACCCTGCTTGAACGCACGGCTCATTTCGCTCCCGTTGCCGATGGGTTGGTTGTCGCTCCTGGGCCCGCTCCTACTGCCGCTCCGGTTGTTGCGCCAGAGTCTACCCCGACACCTGTTGTTGCACCTGCGGTGCTTCGGGGTATGACCGGTTCTGCCCCTCTTCCACAGCGCTTTGGGGGAGAGCCAACTCAGTGCAGAGGTTTCCTTAACTAGGTGGGCATTTATTTCGAGTTGCTGCCACATGCCTTTCCCACTGAGAGATCAAAGGTGGGCTTCTTGATCTCGCTGCTCTCGGACAAGGCCTTGGCCTGGGCCAGCCCTTTATGGGAGAACAACAATCCGGTGGTTGCCGAGTTTTCCGGTTTTGTTGCTTCTCTTCGGAAGGTATTCGATGTGCCGGCTCGTGCTGCCTCTGCTGCGAAGCTCCTTATGTCCATCAGACAGGGTTCACGATCCGTAGCTGAATACGCCATTGAGTTTCGTACCCTGGCAGCAAAGGTGGGCTGGAATAATGAGACTCTGGTCGCTGCTTTCTCTCATGGTCTCTCGGATGCCTTGAAGGATGAGGTTGCAGCTAAGGACCTACCAGTGGAGCTCGAGTCTCTTATTTCTTTCCTGATTTTGATTGACACCAGACTCAGGGAGAGACCTTCCTTTAAGGAGAGCCTGCGGAGGTTTTCTAACAGATTGGCGCCTACGTTTGTTGTCCCACCCGTGCCTCCCTCTCCTCCCACGCCTCCTGGGGATGACTTGTCTGGGGGTGAACCCATGCAGCTGGGGTTTGCTCGCCTGTCCGAGGGGGAGAGGGTACTCCGGAGACGCGAGGGCCGATGCATGTACTGTGGTCTCGGTGGGCATTTTCGGTTGGCATGTCCGAACCGTCCGGGAAACGCTCGCACCTGAGATCCTGTCGGGGGCAGATCTTGGGTGGAGTCTCCTCGTCCCCGGTTTCCCGTGTTGACAAACCACTGATCACTGTTGTCCTCTCCTGGGTCGGGGGCTCGGTGACGACCCAGGCGTTGGTGGACTCTGGTGCCGGTGGTTTGTTCATTGATAATGTGTTCGCTGCCGCCAATTCCATTCCTCTGCAGGCTCGAGGTTCCCCACTGGCTCTTGAGGCGATAGACGGCAGACCCCTTCTGCCGCCACACGTGACTCATGAGACCCTTCCAGTGGGGTTAGCCATTGGTGCCGTTCACAGAGAGTCGGTCTGCCTCCAGGTTATTTCGTCTCCACACTACTCGGTGGTCTTGGGGTACCCCTGGCTCCGGAAGCATAATCCGACTTTCGATTGGAGATCGGCCGAGATCCTCTCGTGGTCACCGCAGTGTGGGGCTAGTTGCATCCATGGGTCTGTCAAGTTGCTGTGTACTTCCTCGGACTCTCTGTTGCCTCCTGAATACGAGGAGTACCGGGATGTATTCGATAAGGTGCGCGCGGTTGCCCTACCTCCGCACCGCCCATACGATTGTGCCATAGAGTTACAATCTGGTGCCGTTCCTCCTCGTGGCAAAATCTATCCACTGTCGGTAGCGGAGAATGAGGCCATGGAGGAGTACGTGAGGGAGGCGCTTTCACGCGGACACATTCGCAAATCCTCGTCCCCGGCAGGGGCTGGATTTTTCTTTGTGAAAAAGAAGGGCGGTGAGTTGAGGCCTTGCATCGATTACAGGGGTCTCAATCGCATCACGATCAAGAACGCTTACCCGATACCCTTGATTTCCGAGCTGTTCGATCGCCTTAAAGGGGCCACGGTCTTTACCAAACTCGACCTGAGGGCGGCATATAACCTGGTAAGGATCAAGGCGGGCGATGAGTGGAAGACCGCGTTTAACACCAGGACCGGTCATTATGAATCCTTGGTTATGCCCTTTGGGTTGTGCAATGCGCCCGCAGTCTTTCAGGAATTCATCAACGATGTTTTCCGTGACCTGTTGCAGCAGTGTGTGGTGGTCTATTTGGATGACATCTTGGTATATTCTGAATCCATGGAGGCCCACATTCTGGATGTCAGACGAGTGTTGCAACGGTTACGAGAGAACAAGCTGTTCGGTAAGCTTGAGAAATGCGAATTTCACCGATCCCAGGTAACCTTCTTAGGTTACATCATTTCCGCTGAGGGGTTCTCCATGGATCCTGAGAAGGTTTCGGCTGTCTTACAGTGGCCCCAGCCCAGTGGTCTTCGTTCCCTGCAGCGCTTTTTGGGCTTCGCCAATTATTATCGGAAGTTCATCAGGGACTTTTCCATGCTAGCCAAGCCTCTCACGGATCTGACCAGGAAGGGCAGTAATTCCCAGGTCTGGCCGCTCGAGGCCATCCGAGCTTTTGAGGCTCTAAAGTCCGCCTTTGTGTCGGCTCCGATTCTGTCGCATCCCAACCCTGGGTTGCCCTTTGTCCTCGAGGTGGACGCGTCTGAGACGGGAGTAGGCGCCCTTCTGTCTCAGCGTAGAACACCAGAGGGTCCTCTGCTTCCTTGTGGGTTTTACTCCCAGAAACTGTCTTCCGCGGAGTGCAACTATCAGATTGGTGACAGGGAGTTATTGGCCATCGTGCAGGCCCTTAAAGAATGGAGGCACTTGCTCGAGGGTTCGGTGGTTCCGGTCCTCATCCTGACGGACCACAAGAATCTGACCTACCTTTCTGAGGCCAAGAGATTGACACCACGTCAGGCCAGATGGGCTCTGTTCTTGTCACGTTTTAATTACGTGGTCTCCTACCTACCCGGTTCCAAGAACATCAGGGCGGATGCCTTATCACGGCAGTACTCCGAGCTGTCCAGGGAGGAGTCGATTCCGAGTTCGGTCATACCTCCGAATCAGATCTTGGCCGCCATTCGCACCAGCCTGACCTCTCCCCTGGGTGAGCAGATTTTGGCGGCTCAATCTGGTGCTCCCTCTGGGAGACCCAACGGCAGATGTTTTGTGCCTGAGGAGTTGCGCACTCGGTTGTTGCGAACCTACCATAACTCCAAGACCGCGGGGCATCCTGGAAAGAATCAGCTGTCCTGGGCTGTTTCACGTCTGTTCTGGTGGCCTTCCCTACGTTCCGACATCGCCGCATATGTAGCGGCATGCTCCGTTTGTGCCCAGAGTAAGTCCCCTCGGCACCTTCCGTTGGGCCTTCTGCAACCCATAGCCACCGGGGAGCGCCCATGGTCACACCTGGGGATGGATTTCATTGTGGACCTCCCTGCATCCCGAGGCCATACGGTCATTCTCATGATTGTGGATCGGTTTTCCAAAATGTGCCACTGTGTTCCTCTCAAGAAGTTACCCTCTGCACAAGAGTTGGCCACGATTTTTGCCAGGGAGGTCTTCCGGTTGCACGGTTTGCCCAAGGAGATTGTGTCGGATCGGGGGAGTCAGTTTGTGTCCAGGTTCTGGCGCGCCTTTTGCTCCCAGTTGGGGATTCATCTCTCCTTCTCCTCGGCCTACCACCCTCAGTCCAATGGGGCCGCAGAACGATCCAATCAGGCCTTGGAGCAATTCCTTCGTTGCTATGTCTCCGATCACCAAGACAATTGGGTTGACCTCCTGCCTTGGGCTGAGTTTGCCAGGAACACGGCGGTGAACTCTTCCTCTGGGACGTCTCCCTTCATGGCCAATTATGGGTTCCAACCTGCCGTGTTACCGGAAGTATTCTCTCCCCAGGATATTCCGGCTGTGGAGGATCACCTTTCCGTCCTACGTGCTTCTTGGGTACTGATCCAGAAGTCCCTTGAGGTCTCTGCGCAGCGCCAGAGACTCCAGGCTGATCGCAGACGAGCGCCTGATCCTTCCTACCAGGTCGGAGACCGTGTATGGTTGTCCACCCGCAACCTCAACCTTCGAGTGCCCACTCCCAAGCTGGCGCCTCGCTTTGTTGGTCCCTTCCGAGTGCTTCGCAGGGTAAACCCGGTAGCCTATGCCCTTGCGCTTCCTCCTGGCATGCGGATCTCCAACGTGTTTCATGTCTCCCTGTTGAAGCCACTGGTATGTAATCGTTTCACTTCCTCGGTTCCTCGGCCTCGTCCGGTCCAAGTGGGTAATCGTGAGGAGTATGAGGTGAGCAATATCCTGGACTCACGCCTGGTCCGCGGTCGGGTGCAGTTTTTGGTCCATTGGCGTGGTTATGGTCCAGAGGAGCGTTCCTGGGTTACCTCCGCAGATGTCCATGCTCCTGCCTTGCTCCGAGCCTTCCACGCACGCTTCCCTCAGAAACCGTTCTTTACTCCGCGGAGGAGGGGCCCTTGAGGGGGAGGTACTGTCATGGTCTTACCTTCTTGCTGTTCTCCTTCGTTTGACATGTGCTGGCGGCCATCTTGGTTTCTGGGTTTCTTGTAGCCTCCCACCCTGCGGCTCCTCCTTCCCACCGGGAGGAGCTGGATGCCTAGCTCATATATATAGGAGGTCTGTGGCTTCAGTTCCTTGCTTGGTCCCCCTGTGTTCACATGCTTCTAGACTGCTGCTGCTTCTGGTTCCTGATCCTGGTTTCGTCCGACTACCCTGCTGGTTCCTGATCCTGGTTTCGTCCGACTACCCTGCTGGTTCCTGATCCTGGCTTCGTCTGACTACCCTGCTGGTTCCTGATCCTGGCTTCGTCTGACTACCCTTCTGGTTCCTGACCTCTGGCTTCGCAAAGACTCTGCTTCGGTTTCGCCATCCGTTTGGACTTTTGCTTTACAGCTTTATTTTCAATAAAGCCTTCTTATTTTCACTTATCCCTTGTTGTACGTCTGGTTCATGGTTCCGTGACATGTATAGAGCCAAAAATGTTAGAATTGTGCCGATGCCCCAATATTTATGGACCTGACTGTATTTTTTTTTTACCACTAATACACACTAAAAAGTGTTGTAATTTTCTCTCTCACCACACAATGGCTGATAAGCCCATTTTCCCACTAATACAAGCCAAAAAATGCTTTAGAACAGGCATGCTCAACCTGTGGCCCTCCAGCTGTTGCAAAACTACAACTCCCAGCCTACAGCTATCAGCCTACAGCAGAGCATGGTGGGAGTTGTAGTTTTACAACAGCTGGAGGGCCGCAGGTTGAGCGCCCCTGCTTTAGAATATACAGTTAGGTCCATATATATTTGGACAGAGACAACATTTTTTTCTTTACTTTTTTGTTCTGTACATTATATTTTGTTCTGTACATTATTATCCACAATGGATTTTAAACAAAACAATTCAGATGCAGTTGAAGTTCAGACTTTTAGCTTTAATTCATTGGGTTGAACAAAATTATTGCATAAAAATGTGAGGAACTAAAGCGTTTTTTAAAACTCAATCCCTCCATTTCAGGGGCTCAAAAGTAATTGGACACATTAAATAATTGTACATAAAATGTTAATTTCTAATACTTGGTTGAAAATCGTTTGTTGGCAATGACTGCCTGAAGTCTTGAACTCATGGACATTACTAGCCGCTGTGTTTCCTCCTTTTTAATGCTCTGCCAGGCCTTTACTGAAGCAGTTTTCAGTTGCTGTTTGTTTGTGGGCCTTTCTGTCTGAAGTTTAGTCTTTAACAAGTGAAATGCATGCTCTGTTGGGTTCAAATCAGGTGAATGACTTGGCCATTCAAGAATATTCCACTTCTTTGCTTTAATAAACTCCTGGGTTGCTTTGGCTTTATGTTTTGGGTCATTGTCCATCTGTTTTATTAAACGCCGACCAATCAGTTTGGCTGCATTTGGCTAAATTTGAGCACACAGTATGTCTATGAAAACCCCAGAATTCATCCGGCTGCTTCTGTGCTATGTCACATCATCAATAAACACTAGGGACCCAGTGCCACTGGCAACCATGCATGCCCAAGCCATCACACTGCCATGTTTTACAGACAATATAGTATTCTTAGGATTATGAGCTGTACCATGCCTTTCAGCATACTTTTTTCTTTCCATCATTCTGGTAGAGGTTGATCTTGGTTTCATCTGTCCAAAGAATGTTCTTCCAGAAGTGTGCTGCTTTTTTAAGATGTTTTTTTTTTTAGCAAAGTCCAATCTAGCCTTCTTATTCTTGAGGCTTATCAGTAGCTTGCACCGTGCTGTGAACTCTCTGTATTTACTTTCATGCAGTCTTCTCTTTATGGTAGATTTGGATATTGATACGCCTATATCCTGGAGAGTGTTGTTCACTTGGTTGGCTGTTGTAAAGGGGTGTCTCTTCACCACGGTAATTATCCTGCGATCATCCACCTGTCTTCAGCAGGCGTCGAGTTCTTTTTGTATTGTTGAGGTCACTTAATAGTGTAGCAATTTCTCATATGTTTTTCTTTCTGTTTTCGCAGATGAAGGATGGCATGTTTCACATGCATTGAGAGAGCTCTTTTGTTTACTTCTCAGTAAAAGCTTCAAAATGCAAGCACCACACCTCAAATAAACTCCAGGCCTTTTATGTGCTTAATTGAGAATTAAATAATGAAGGAATTGCCCACACCTGCCCATGAAACAGCTTGATTCAATTGTCCAATTACTTTAGGTCCCCTTAAAAACTAGGTGCCACATGTAAAGGAGCTGAAACTCCTAAACCCTTCATCCAATTTTAATGTGGATACCCTCAAATGAAAGCTAAATGTCTGGACTTTATGTTCATGTCCATTATATAACTTTAACTTGAATATGTTTTAGTAAACAGGTAATAAAAACAATATTTGTGTCAGTGTCCAAATATATATGGACCTAACTGTATAACTGCACTGCATAAGGGAAAATAAGACGTAGAAATATTTTTTTGTAATAAACCCTACTAATGGCTGTATTAAACAGCGCTTGCACCCCAATAACAAGCTGAAATTACAGAGCTGTATAATGGCTATTTGGATCTGCCATCAGTGCAGCAAGGTGTAATAGAATTGTTCCTATTACCCAGGCTGTAAACTCCCCTACTGAACCCTGTTCTGATACAATACTGTGGAATGATTCCTCCCTATCTTTTCCCTGAACTTCTATACAGCAAAATAAAAGTTTTAAAGTCTTTTTCTATCACTGTAACTAGCGGCGGCTGACGTCTCTCCCGGCACTAAGTGCACTGGAAAATGGCTGAATCCAAGATGGCTGAGGCTATTTATAGGGCTGTGACATCACAGAGGCTGGCTGGCTGCTGATTCGCTATATGCATGGCATTGTGGGTGATCCCTCATTCCCAGGGTTGCTTGCTCCATGTCCTAACACGTGCAGTAGCCATTTTAGGAAAAAATGTGATTCGTTACCATGAAGCTTGAGGAAATTTGGATTCGGTGCTAATCTAATTTTTCCTGAAATTCGGATCGAATTCCACTTTGTCAACCTCGATTTGCTCATCTCTAGATGTTACCATGAAATGCTATGCAATTTGGCTTCTTGGCAAATTAATATTTTTCCTGAAATTCGGATTGAAGACAATTCACTATGCATATCACTAGGATATGCCACCAATGTCATATAGGTGTGGGTTCCAGCTCTGGGACCAGCAACTATTTCCAGAAAGGACCCCTGAAGTGAACAGAGGGTACAACAGCTGGACTGCCAAAGATTGCTGACCCCTGGCTTAGACCTAGGGGGTCATTTATTCAGACCGGTATTTTAGATGCAGGTCTTAATATCCTTATAGCTGGCGGTGGGTCCACCGGAGTTATGTAGAGGTGCTGGCCTCTTCCAAACTTCAGCGGATCCACCACTGCTTGTAAATGTAATGTTTCCTAGCTGTCTTATATTGAGACCATTTTCTATGCTTAAACCAGGCGTAGAAAATAGTAAATGAGATGGGTCTGCCAGCCCGTCCCCTTCCCCACCTACGGCCAACTTTTTTACACCTGGCATCAGCAAGGAAAAGTCGCAGATTGCGGTGCAAAGGACCTTTGCACCACAATCTGTGGCAGAAATACATCTAATATAGGCATACCGTATTTGTGGTTAGTAAATGTCCCTCTTAGTATTTACAAAGGGGATCTGGTGTTTGAGGTTAAGGTGCGAGAAAATTTTATTTGTGCACTTGGTTCAGCATTCAGCACCATATCTAAGACAAGAGTCAATTGTGTTGGAAAATATTGTTTTATAGGACTTTCAAGTCACATCAACTGCAATTAATTTATTGTCTGTGTGCTTTTGACTGTATAATTGTACCAAATGAATATCCTTGGGAAATAAAGCTTGCTTTTAATGCATTAACTAACTTAAACCGAAATATTAAAGTTTATGCTTTTAAACTAAACTTCCACTTTCCTTGCGAGATCTGATAAATTACTTTGTTACAAAGTGCAGAGCTGCAATTTGCTTGGTTATCTAAAAATACTAATTCAGTAATGCATTCTCTCGTCCTCCATTTGTTCTTTATGAACCAATAAATTAATATTAATGTAGTGTTTATATTAAGCAGCCATATAGATTAAATGAAAAAACTCACCCCTACCTACAGATCTTGAGTTGTTTATGCAATTCAATAAAGAAGCAGCTTAAATGCAGCATAATCAACTTTTTCCAAATGACTTCTTGACTGTGTGCTCCATTATAATTAGCAATTCTACAGAGAAGCTGAGTGTGTGATGTATTTCTCAGACTTCCTACTGTGTCACTCCTGAAGATCCATCAAGTTTCATCTCTCCAGGGTACACTCGGGAAAGAGTTTAGTAAAAAAGTATGTATTATTCAAAATATAAAATGTTATTATGGCACTTTATTACAAGGTATCACTTGTGATTAAACATGTTTAATCCACCCACAGATGCACTTAAAAAACGCTGTAAAGGTCGTTACAAGATAAGACAACATAAAACAGAAAATGTTATATTATAGCTTTTGTAAAAGCAAAAAGATAAATGTAAGCCGTGACAACTATTTTCTTCTAATGATCATTTTTAGAATGATAATGGAAAAAAAAAACATGTTTATTTGTTCTTGTAACCAGACAAATCCTTAACTAATTTAAAAAATATATATTAAAAACTTGTCTTCCAGACTTCTTGTTATATTATTTCTCATTATGACCCTGAAAGACTGTGAAAGAAAAAAATTACATATACATTTTTCTTAGTTAAAATAAAATTGAAAAAAGTAAAGAGGTTTAAAGAGATTTTCTGGGATTCTAATATTGATAACCTATCATCAAGATAGGTCATCAATATCAGATTGATTAGCTGGTTGAAGAGAATGCTGCGCTCCATGTGAGCGCAGCATTCCCTTCATTGTTTAGCCTCTTGCCGTCGACATTGCAGCTGCGAGCAGGTGTATAGGAACTAGCCATCCAATAGAAGTGAATGGGGCGGCTTGTAATTACACCTGCTTGCTGCTGCAATGTCGATGGTGAGCAGGTAAATGATGAAGGGGAGGCTACATGCACATGGAGTGCTGGCTTCTCTTCAATCAGCTGATACGAGGGGGTGCTTGGTATTGGACCTCCACCAATCTGATATTGATGACCTATCCTGAGGATAGATCATAAGTATTAAAATTGTGGAAAACCCCTTTAAATAATAAGAGGGGACAGAGCCTAACTGGTTATGTGAGTGGACACCTTTCTGTGAACCTTCCACTATTCAGCATCTTTAAACCTACCCTGGCATAAAAGTCCTGCACCCTCTGCTGCCTATCTAGATAGAAAAGGCTCCGGTACCTAAGTTTGCTGTTTGATGGACAATATTGGTGAAAATTGGGCCAGTCCCCCATATTAGACCTTGGAGTGGTTCACATGTAAGCAGTCTCAAAATAGTGGCAGGCATCACGAGGCTCAGAATAATGAAGATCCAGCATCCAGGCTTGAAAAAGCAGGGACCACTGACCAACAGGAACTGACTTTGCGGCAGGCATTCATACAGCTTCTTACGACCAACAATTCATGCCAAGCTATATTGAAAGGACAGCTGGAGGGTTATGATTTTTCAAGTGCAGAAAAACTGTGTCTCAGCAGCCAATTGCCACATTTCCGCTGCGAAGGAGCAACCACACCCCTTGCTTAATAGGGTTCATTCCCTGACAGCCAGTGTAAATTTGTAGAAGACTAAACTGGATGACCTTGAAAACCACATGTGCAGAAACTATGTACATTTGGTCAGTCTAGTGGAACATAGCATGGGTTAGTGCCTCAAGCAATTTGCTGAAAGATGGCTTATAGACCTATTTGCCTTTTTGGTGGTGTTTCTAGTGGAGAAGACCTATTGGGTTTCTATCTGTCTCTTGCCTCCTGGAGCCCCTTCTAAGTCTCATTTTCAATGCTAATACTCACATGCAAGGACCAAGACCAAATCCTCACCCTGACTAGGCAAAAGGGTCAGATTAAGATGAATGGTGCTTACATTTATTTTTTCCTGGGTTTTTCTGTGGAGTTACAGAAGAAAGCAACTTATGTGGCAGTGAAGAAGCACATTTACAAACTACTCTGTGGATTCGAATGGCCTTGCCTAGTTCTTGTAGTCCCCTAAAGAGTCTTCCTCCGTGTTGGGTGCCCTGATGAACCCTTCTGGACATTGCCCTCACTACTGAAAATACAGTGACTAGTTGTGCTGGTTTATTTTCCTTTACCCTTTCTCCTATTGACACTTATGCATTGATAGCTGGTGCCTGTAAGAGTAATAGATTAGTGGTTTAGTTGGTGTACCCCTGTATGTCTTGTTAAGGGACTCAAGCCTGTATATTTGCTGTTCAGTGTAAGTGGTGTGGGAGTGGGGTTTTTGGGAGTGGGTTTATTGCCTTGCAATTTTTTTTTTCCTATGTGGTCTCTTTTTCTGCACTTGTCGGTGGTGCACTTGGATTTTTTTATTTTTTTTCCCATCTGATCTACTATGTGATTTTCTATGTTATCTTGTTGGCCTGGCACACTGTACACTCACCTAGAGAATTATTAGGAACACCTGTTCTATTTCTCATGAATGCAATTATCTAGTCAACCAATCACATGGCAGTTGCTTCAATGCATTTAGGGGTGTGGTCCTGGTCAAGACAATCTCCTGAACTCCAAACTGAATGTCAGAATGGGAAAGAAAGGTGATTTAAGCAATTTTGAGCGTGGTATGGTTGTTGGTGCCAGACGGGCCGGTCTGAGTATTTCACAATTTGCTCAGTTACTGGGATTTTCACGCACAACCATTTCTAGGGTTTACAAAGAATGGTGTGAAAAGGGAAAAACATCCAGTATGCGGCAGTCCTGTAGGCCAAAATGCCTTGCGGATGCTAGAGGTCAGAGGAGAATGGGCCGACTGATTCAAGCTGATAGAAGAGCAACGTTGACTGAAATAACCACTCGTTACAACCGAGGTATGCAGCAAAGCATTTGTGAAGCCACAACACGCACAACCTTGAGGCGGATGGGCTACAACAGCAGAAGACCCCACCGGGTACCACTCATCTCCACTACAAATAGGAAAAAGAGGCTACAATTTGCACGAGCTCACCAAAATTGGACTGTTGAAGATTGGAAAAATGTTGCCTGGTCGGATGAGTCTCGATTTCTGTTGAGACATTCAAATGGTAGAGTCCGAATTTGGCGTAAACAGAATGAGAACATGTATCCATCATACTACAAAGAACCTACCAGTGGCCATTTGGCTCCAGGAGAAGTATATGGTGGGCTCAGCATGCATGTTGGTACTTGCATCCCTGGATCCGATGAAAGCTGTAATGGCACCGGACGGGGTTAAAAGCAGAGTGTGCTTGGCTTGCATGCTGACCTGCATTCCCTGGATTTTATGTGGCTGTCATGGCCCATAAACAGGTAGGAACAAGTGTTAGGGACCACTCAAATGGAGGTAACCTTGACACGGTGAGTGGCTTATTACGCTTTGGCCAAAATGTACACTAATGTCTCATCCAGCATGGAGGCAGGGCAGAATGCTGGATATAGAGTGAGATCACATTTGTATTCTCCGTATGTATCCATCATGCCTTGTTACCACTGTGCAGGCTGGTGGTGGTGGTGTAATGGTGTGGGGAATGTTTTCTGGGCACACTTTAGGCCCCTTAGTGCCAATTGGGCATCGTTTAAATGCCACGGGCTACCTGAGCATTGTTTCTGACTATGTCCATCCCTTCATGACCACCATGTACCCATCCTCTAAAGGCTACTTCCAGCAGGATAATGCACCATGTCACAAAGCTCGAATCATTTCCAATTGGTTTCTTGAACATGACAATGAGTTCACTGTACTAAAATGGCCCCCACAGTCACCAGATCTCAACCCAATAGAGCATCTTTGGGATGTGGTGGAACGGGAGCTTCGTGCCCTGGATGTGCATCCCTCAAATCTCCATCAACTGCAAGATGCTATCCTATCAATATGGGCCAACATTTCTAAAGAATGCTATCAGCACCTTGTTGAATCAATGCCACGTAGAATTAAGGCAGTTCTGAAGGCCAAAGGGAGTCCAACACCGTATTAGTAAGGTGTTCCTAATAATTCTTTAGGTGAGTGTATATGCCTGCTGATACTGTGTTTCCCTTACCTGTTTTTTAGGATTTTCTGCTCCATTTGGGTCACAAATATGCTGTTCTATACAGGCTGCTTTAGTTGCAATCCCTGGGGGTTGATCAGGTACATGACTTCTCTTTTTGACGAGGTGTTTCAAATCTTTGTTTTGAGTCTAAAATAAGGGCCTAGATATAGTCATGTCACGCCAATTTTAAAGCAAAGTTGTATGTATTTTTTATTTTTTTTCCAAAAGTGGAGGCGTTTTAAACTAGGCAACTGTCACGGACTTTGGTGTGCGCTGTGACACTTTTGCCAGGCTGGCTGTTGCCTCTGTCAACGAGTTGCTGTTTCAGCATGCGGGGGGCAGTGTCACGGCCTTTGTGGCGTGTGCCGTGACATGGTTGCCTTGCATGTTGTTGCCTGCGGCAACGTGTAGCTTTTTATGCTGGTGTGTGCACTTCCCCTTTAAGTTGTTTCCTCCTCTGACCAGTACTGGAGGGGTTAACCACCTTGTTGGGTGTGGTCACTAGGTGCTTCAACTTACCTGTAGAGGCCAGGAGGCAGTGGTACTCCAGCCATGGTGTTTGCTGGAGTTATGCTCCTGGACTTCATGTTTCATCTCCCAGAGTGAGGGCCTCCTAGTGGGACATTGCGGTCTCCAGCGATGTCTTCCCTTCCTTACATGTGTTGTATGTTTTTTGTGGGGTTATGATTTGGTGTGTTGTAATGTCTAACTTGATGTTCCATGTCTGGTATGTTTGGTGATATCTTCCAGCATGGTTGCTTGAAATTTCCACTGTTTGTTGTGTCCTCCGGAAAGGAGTTGGTTTCCCGGGGGGAGGGGGTCTGGTGTGCTGGATACCTGTGTGAGTTGCTGGTATGGCGTCCTGTTTGGTGTTAGGGCTCCTGTGCATATGCACGGGTTCCAGTCGTGGTGGCAGCAGCAGGTAAGTGTGTTGTCTTGTTTTCTTACCTGCCGATCCTCTTGCTGCATATGGTCTCTTCCTTTCCCTGCTTCTAGGCCTTTTGATACTCCTGCTCTTCCGTGTCCTGGAGGGCACCTCTCCTCAGCTCCTTTGTGAGGGATTCTCAGGGCGACTCAGAGCCTCAGGTATCCAGGGTTTGAGCCGTCCTACCATCCAGGTCCGCTCATACAGTGAGGAGTTAGGGCGAGGTATAGGGATGCAATAGGAGGCGATCTGCTCCCTTATCCTTGTGTTCAGGCCTAGTTTCTTTCCTTATCCTCCAGTCATCGTAAGGTGGGGGGTTTTCCCCGCTCCCCACTGTGACAGGAACCATATTAGCCATGACATTGCCATATTAGCTATCCAATTCAAGCCATCCAAAGGTGGTACAGATAAGAGGCAATATATTGAGGGGGCACATATAAAAGACACTATATATAAAGGGTGCACAAACAAGAGGCACTCTACATAAAGAGGACACAGACAAGAGGTGCTCTAGTATAAAAGGGCATAGATAAGATGCACTACATATAAAAGGGGCCACAAAAAGCTGAACTAAATATAAAGAAAGGGCACAGACAAAAGCCATTAATATAAAGGGGCACAGAAAAGAGACACTACATATAAAAGGGGGCACAGACAAGAGGTACTATATATTAAGAGGGGCACAAACAAGAGGCATTTTATAAAAAAGGGAACACAGACAAGAGGAACTAAATATAAAGGGGGCACAGAGAATAGGTACTATCTATAAAGGGGGTACAGACAAGAGGCTTTATATATAAAGGGAGGTACATACAAAAGGCAGTATATGTAAAGAGGGCACAGACAAGAGGCACTAAATAAAACTGGGGCACAGACAAGAGAAACTAAATATAAGCGGGCACAGACGAGACATTATAGATACAGAGGAAATAGAAAAGAGGCATTATATATAAAGGGGGACAGATAGAGATGTCCCGAATAGTTCGCCGGCGAATAGTTCCCGGCGAACATAGCTTGTTCGCGTTCGCCGCGGCGGGCGAACATATGCAATGTTCGGTCTGCCCCCTATTCGTCACCCTGTACCTCACAGTCAGCAGACAAATTCCAGCCAATCAGCAGCAGACCCTCCCTCCCAGACCCTCCCACCTCCTAGACAGCATCCATTTTAGATTCATTCGGAAGCTGCATTCTTAGTGAGAGGAGGGACAGTGTAGCTGCTGCTGATTTAATAGGGAAATCGATAGCTAGGCTACTGTATTCAGTGTCCACTACAGTCCTGAAGGACTCATCTGATCTTTGCTGTAAGGACAGCACCCCAAAAAGCCCTTTTTAGGGCTAGAACATCAGTCTGCTTTTATTTTTATTTTTCCTGTGTAATCTAATTGCAGTTGCCTGCCTGCCAGCGTGTGTGTCAGGCTCACAGCGTATACTGTGCCCACTTGCCCAGTGCCACCACTCATATCTGGTGTCACAATAGCTTGCATATAAAAAAAAAAAAGTTTTTGGACTGTAATATATTAGCAGTCAGTTGCCTGCACGCGTGTGCGTTTCAGGGCCTGCCAGGGCACAGTGTCACACCAGTACAACTCATATCTGATGTAACAGTAGTGTACATAAAAAAAAAATATACAATTTTGACTGTGAAATAATAGCAGTCAGTTTCAATCACACGTGTGCGTTTCAGGGCCTGCCAGGGCACAGTGTCACACCAGTGCAACTCATATCTGGTGTAACAGTAGTGTACATTTAAAAAAAAACTACACTTTTGACTGTAATAGATTGAATAGCAGTTAGTTGTCTGCAAGCGTGTGTGTCAGGCCTACAGCGTCTACTCTGCCAACTTCTGCCAGTGCACAGTGCCACTCATATCTGGTGTCACAGTAGCTTGCACACATAGTACCACTAATCGAAAAAAAAATGACAGGCAGAGGCAGGCCACCCCGCAGGGGCCGTCGTGGTCGTGGTGCTGTGATTCCCTTTGGCCCTAGAATAATGCCCAGTGTTCAGAGGCCACGTACCCTGAACTCAAAAAGTTCTGAGGACATAGTTGACTGGCTAACACAGGACACCCAATCTTCTACAGCTTCCGCTCGGAACCTTGACGCACCATCCTCCTCCAGCTTAGCTTCGGGCACCTCTCAAGTTACCACTCGCCCGCCTGCCGCCACCACCAACACTAGCACCACAGCCGCTTCACTTGATCTGTCAGAGGAATTATTTACACATCAGTTGGAAGAAATGAGTGATGCACAACCATTATTGCCAGAGGATGCAGATAAAAGGGATATGTCTCAGTCAGGCAGCATTACACACATGGACGTACGGTGTGATGATGATGATGTTGTACCCGCTGCTGCTTCCTTTGCTGAGTTGTCAGATACAAGTGAAGCGGTTGATGATGACGATGTGTCCAAGGATGTCACGTGGGTGCCTGCCAGAAGAGAAGAAGAACAGGGGGAAAGTTCAGATGGGGAGACAGAGAGGAGGAGGAGACGAGTTGGAAGCGGAGGGAAGTCGTTGCAAGGAGCTGGTGGCACAGTCAGACAGCATGCATCGGCACCCGGGGTCAGCCAGACAGCACGCCAATCAACGCATGCTGTTGCCACCACCAGAATGCCGTCATTGCAGAGCTCAGCAGTGTGGCATTTTTTTTGTGTGTCTGCCTCTGACAACAGCGATGACATTTGCAACCTGTGCCAAAAGAAACAGAGTCGTGGGAAGTCCAACACCCACCTAGGTACAACTGCTTTGCGAAGGCACATGATTGCACATAACAAACGCCTATGGGATCAACACATGACTACAAGCAGCACACAAACTCAAAGCCGCCATCCTCCTCCTGGTCCAGCATCTTCAGCCACGTCAACCACTGCTGTCCTCCTTGCCCCCTCTCAACCATCCGCCACTCCGTCTCTCGCCTTGAGCAGTTCCTGCTCATCTGCCCACAGTCAGGTGTCTGTCAAGGACATGTTTGAGCGTAAGAAGCCAATGTCACAAAGTCACCCCCTTGCCCGGTGTCTGACAGCTGGCTTGTCTGAACTCTCAGCCCGCCATCTTTTACCATACAAGCTGGTGGAGTCTGAGGCGTTCCAAAAATTTGTAGCTATTGGGACACCGCAGTGGAAGGTCCCCGGCCGAAATTTCTTTGCACAAAAGGCAATCCCCAACCTGTACTCGATTGTGCAAAAGGAAGTAATGGCATGTCTGGCACACAGTGTTGGGGCAAGGGTCCATCTGACCACTGATACCTGGTATGCAAAGCACGGTCAGGGCAGGTATATCACCTACACTGCGCATTGGGTAAACCTGCTGATGGCTGCGAAGCATGGAATGCGTGGCTCTGCAGAGGAGTTGGTGACACCGCCACGACTTGCAGGCATGCCTGCTGCCACCTCCTCTACTCCTCCTACTCCATCCTCTTCCATAACCTCCTCGGCTGAGTCCTCTTCTGCTGCTGCGTCTTGCTCCACATCAACGGCACCCCCCCAGCTCCCCAGGGGCTATTCCACATCCCTGATACGGCAGTGTCACGCCATCTTGGGGTTGACTTGCCTGAAAGCAGAGAGTCACACCGGACCAGCACTCCTGTCCGCCCTGAACGCACAGGTGGATCAGTGGCTGACTTCGCACCAACTGGAGATCGGCAAAGTGGTGTGTGACAATGGAAGCAATTTGATGGCGGCATTGAATTTGGGCAAGTTGACACATGTGCCGTGCACGGCACATGTGTGTAATCTGATTGTACAACGCTTTGTGCATAAGTACCCAGGCTTACAGGACGTCCTGAAGCAGACCAGGAAGGTGTGTGGCCATTTCAGGCGTTCCTACGTTCCTACACGGCCATGGCGCACTTTATAGATATCCAGCGGCGAAACAACATGCCAGTGAGGCGCTTGATTTGCGACAGCCCGACACGTTGGAATTCAACACTCCTAATGTTCGACCGCCTGCTCCAACAAGAAAAAGTCGTCAACGAGTATTTGTATGACCGGGGTGCTAGGACAGCCTCTGCGGAGCTGGGAATTTTTTTGCCACGTTACTGGACGCTCATGCGCAATGCCTGTAGGCTCATGCGTCCTTTTGAGGAGGTGACAAACCTAGTCAGTCGCACCGAAGGCACCATCAGCGACATCATACCAATTGTTTTCTTCCTGGAGCATGCCCTGTGAAGAGTGCTGGATCAGGCCGTAGATGAGCGTGAAGAGGAAGAGTTGTGGTCACCATCACCACCAGAAACAGCCTTATCAGCATCACTTGCTGGACCTGAGGCAACGCTGGAAGAGGATTGTGAGGAAAAGGAGTCAGAGGAGAAATGTGGCTTTGAGGAGGAGGAGAAAGACCAACCACAACAGGCATCCCAGGGTGCTCGTTGTCACCTATCTGGTACCCGTGGTGTTGTACGTGGCTGGGGGGAAGAACATACCTTCAGTGAGATCACTGAGGACGAGGAACGAGACATGAGTAGCTCGGCATCCAACCTTCTGCAAATGGGGTCTTTCATGCTGTCGTGCCTGTTGAGGGACCCTCTTATAAAAAGGCTGAAGGAGAACGTCCTGTACTGGGTGTCCATGCTACTAGACCCCCGGTATAAGCAGAAAGTGGCTGAAATGTTACCGAATTACCGCAAGTCGGAAAGGATGCAGCTGTTCCAAAATAAATTAAAAAGTACGCTTTACACAGCATATAAGGGTGATGTCACAGCACAACAGGAATCTAACAGGGGAAGAGTTGAAAGTAATCCTCCTCCTTCCACGACCACGGCGGCAAGGACAGGACGCTTTACAGACGTGTTGTTGATGAAGGACATGCAGAGCTTTTTAAGTCCTACGCATCGCCACAGCCCTTCGGGGTCCACCCTCAGAGAACGACTCGACCGACAGGTAGCAGACTACCTCGCCTTAACGGCAGATATCGACACTCTGAGGAGCGATGAACCCCTTGTGCACGCTTGACCTGTGGCCTGAGCTATCCCAATTTGCGATAGAACTTCTGGCCTGCCCCGCTTCAAGTGTCCTGTCAGAAAGGACCTTCAGTGCAGCAGGAGGTATTGTCACTGAGAAGAGAAGTCGCCTAGGTCAAAAAAGTCTAGATTACCTCACCTTTATTAAGATGAACGAGGGATGGATCCCGAAGGGACTGACAGTGGGCGATACATTAGACTAAAAAAGGCCTGATGAGATGAGCTGCCTTGGGCTAAAAATGGTCCACACGCTGTTGTATTTTATCTCTGAATGCCGGATGACTTGCGTGACTTATCCGCCACCAACTAGGGTTCAAGCCGCAATGTTTTAGGGCACTTTCTGCCTTTGTTTTAAAATTATTTTTATTGTTTTTACAACAATTAGGACGTACATTCTTTGTTAGCCCTACAAGGGCGCCAATAAAAGAATACGTCTGATACAGTACAATCAAAAGGGAGCAAACAAATCGCAGAATAACAAATAAAAAAGAGGAAGGGGGTAGGAGAGTCTGAGGGAAGAGAGGGTGGGGGGAGGGGGGGGGGAAGGAAGCATCCATGATGTTGATGAATGGTAGGACTTGTTCAGCAAAATAGTGCAATAATGCAATAATGCAATAATACTTTTGATGTTTACCAACCGTAATGCTATGTAATCAGTTTTTCCAAGGCTTCCAAATTGACTCAAATCTATGTGGTGTTCGGGCTTCCCAGTGAGCTATCTGCTCAAGGCGGTACAATTGATCGCATCTATTAATCCATTGTTTTATTGGGGGTATCTCAGTCTTTTTCCAGTAAACTGCGATGAGTATTCTGGAAGCTGCCAATAGAATCTGAATCAGCCTTTGCGAGTCTCTAGGGCACCTGAGATCCCCGAACACCCCAAAGAGACACACTTTCGGAGAGGCTGGAAACGGCATCTTACAGATCTCAGACAAGACCTTACATATCTCACGCCAATAGGAAGCAATTTAGTGCAACTCCACCATATATGGCTGTGGGTGCTTACGTCCTGTTCACATCTCCAACAATTTGGGCTGCATTCAGGGAACATGCGGTTAATTTTTTGTGGCGTATAGTACCATTGAGTGAGTACCTTATAGCTATTCTCCTGTAGTTTGACACACCTGGACACCCCTTGAGGAGCTTTCAAAACATTTTGTATTTCTTTCGCTGAAAACTGGATATTTAACTCATTCTCCCATTTTGACATGAAAGACAACTTGTCTGGGCGTGATAGGGTCAATAGAAGGCTATATAATTTAGATACCTTACCCTTTGAGTCTTTTATTTGCAGAGCCATTTTTTCAAAAACTGATTTTTCTAAAGGTACACTAAGATTTTTAAGGTGGTATTTCATAGAATAAATAAAATGAGCTTTTTGGAAAGTTGAAAGGCTTGCTACCGTAGGGTGTTTTCCCAGATCTTCGAGAGTTGGGACATCATTCTCTGGGCATAGCGATAAAACTGGAGTGGTGATAGCATTGGCTCTGTCTGATATGGTTTCCCAGAACTGGGTTGAAGAGTGGCAAAGTACATCTCGAACCTGCATCAGATCGAGATAATTAGTTAATAGATGCTTTTTCCATTTAGATTCTTTCCACATATTCAAAGCATACTTAGTGATGCTGTTGTATGTTTGTATTTTAGCATGTTTTGGGGATTGGTCCAAGAAAATAAGGGAGTGAAGTGGGAGATTTAACATGTTATCTTCTGTTGTTAGGTCTAACCGTTCTGGGTAGGGTCTCAACCATTCCAGGCATCTAAGTGCAATTACTGCTTTATGGTAGGTATATAGATCTGGAATACCAAGCCCCCCATTTCTAGGGTGTTGCACCATAAGAGTGAGAGGTAACCTAGATCTCCTACCATCCCATAGAAATTTAGATAAGATTCCCTGCATTTTAACAAAATAAGCCTTTGGGATTGGGATCGGCAATGCTTGCAGATAGTAAAGGACTGTGGGTAGGAGTATTGTTTTAATCAGCGTTCTTCGTCCGAATCATGAAATAAATGGGATATCCCAGGAACCCAACAGATCCTCTAGACGTTTTAGCAGTGGCTGGAAATTGTCCCGAAATAGGTTCGAGAAGTCCGGGGTCAAAGTTATCCCTAAGAAAACTATCGATTCATTAGTCCACTGAAAGGGGGTGGTTTTTTGTAAAGAGGCCATAGTTTTTGCCTTCAGGGTCACATTTAGAACTGTGGATTTAGATAAGTTCACAGAAAAATTGGATAATGAATAGTAAGTCTTAAGAGTAGACATAATTGCTGGAAAAGCACGGATTGGATTAGTGATAAGTAGGAGTACATCATCTGCAAAGGCAGCTGATTGGTGGTTAACTGACCCCACTTTCATTCCTTCTATTTCAACATTTTGTCTGAATGATTGAAGAAGTGTTTCTATAACCAGAACAAACAGTAAGGGAGAGAGGGGGCATCCTTGGCGTGTGCCGTTTGAGATTGCGAATACAGGAGATAGGGTACCATTCACTTTTTTGGCTTTGAAAAAACCCCATCGCCTGCAATCTCCCAAACGTGCGCACGAGCACAGTCATAACTACACCAAGATTGACGCATAGAGGTATAAAATTTATGTCATGAGTGTGTCAACTATTGACAACTCTTTGCGGTTGTCTAAAATCTATTCCATACACGTCCCCTGATAGGGGACGTAACAGGGATTAAACTGATAGGAATAGTACTACTTAACACACCACTCCTATCTGGTGGCACATTAGATTGCACGCGCAGTGGCCCAAATTGGAAGTAGGAGGACCAACCAAGCATCTTTTTCCATCTCCCGATTCCTAAAATCGATGCCATATACACGTCCCCTGATAGGGGACGTAACAGGGATTCAACTGATAAGAATAGAACTACTTAACACACCACTCCTATCTGGTGGCACATTAGATTGCACGCGCAGTGCCCCAAACTTGAAGTAGGAGGACCGACCAAGCATCTTTTTCCATTTCCCGGTTCCTAAAATGGATGCCATATACACGTCCCCTGATAGGGGACGTAACAGGGATTAAACTGATAAGAATAGAACTACTTAACACACCACTCCTATCTGGTGGCACATTAGATTGCACGCGCAGTGCCCCAAATTTGAAGTAGGAGGACCGACCAAGCATCTTTTTTCATCTCCCTGTTTCTAAAATCTATTCCATACACGTCCCCTGATAGGGGACGTAACAGGGATTAAACTGATAGGAATAGTACTACTTAACACACCACTCCTATCTGGTGGCACATTAGATTGCACGCGCAGTGCCCCAAATTGGAAGTAGGAGGACCAACCAAGCATCTTTTTCCATCTCCCGATTCCTAAAATCGATGCCATATACACGTCCCCTGATAGGGGACGTAACAGGGATTCAACTGATAAGAATAGAACTACTTAACACACCACTCCTATCTGGTGGCACATTAGATTGCACGCGCAGTGCCCCAAACTTGAAGTAGGAGGACCGACCAAGCATCTTTTTCCATTTCCCGGTTCCTAAAATGGATGCCATATACACGTCCCCTGATAGGGGACGTAACAGGGATTAAACTGATAAGAATAGAATTACTTAACACACCACTCCTATCTGGTGGCACATTAGATTGCACGCGCAGTGCCCCAAATTTGAAGTAGGAGGACCGACCAAGCATCTTTTTCCATCTCCCTGTTCCTAAAATCGATGCCATATACACATCCCCTGATAGGGGACGTAACAGGGATTAAACTGATAAGAATAGTACTACTTAACACACCACTCATATCTGGTGGCACATTAGATTGCACGCGCAGTGCCCCAAATTTGAAGTAGGAGGACCAACCAAGCATCTTTTTCCATCTCCCGGTTCCTAAAATCGATTCCATATACACGTCCTACTATACTATATACACGTACTACTTAACACACCTTATAATAATGCAGAGAGAGGCAACGCAGAGAGAGGAGTCTGAAGAAGAGGAGTCAGAGGAGGATGTTGGCTTTGAGGAGGTGGAAGACCAAACACAGCAGGCGTCCCAGGGGGCTTGTTGTCACCTTTCGGGGACCCTTGGTGTTGTACGTGGCTGGGTGGAGGAAGAGACCTTCAATGACATCAGTGAGGACAAGGAACGGGACATGGCTAGCTTGATATCCAACCTTGTGCAAATGGACTGTTTGCGGTTGTTTGCGGTGCGTTAAACGGGGAGTTTGGTCTGTCACTGTGAAGCGGGTGTAACCCTTACACTACCTGATCGATACAACATCATACCTGATATTTTAAAGCACGTTATTCCAAACAATTTAGGAATGTTAGGTGATTTATGCCCTTTATGGATTAAAACCAGACTCTGCGTCAACTATGTAATTTTCCATGGGAGTTTTGCCATGGCTCCCCCTCCGGCATGCCACAGTCCAGGTGTTAGTCCCCTTGAAACAACTTTTCCATCACTATTGTGGCCAGAAAGAGTCCCTGTGGGTTTTAAAATTTGCTTGCCTATTGAAGTCTATGGCGGTTCGCCCGTTCGCGAACATTTGAGGAAATTTGCGTTCGCCGTTCGCCCTGCAGTTTCTTGTTGGTACCTGAAAAGGCGCCAGAGGTCAGGGGTTGTTCCAATGTTATGTCATGTTGTGAGATTTCACATATACTAAGTGCCTGCTGATACTGTATGTGGAAGAATTGCTGCGTTACTGCTAACTCCTGTACTGCATATTTTATACTTGCGTGGGTATTATGATACCAGTTTGAATTGGCTGGTTGCAGTTATGATAATTTGCATAGCAGTGTTTGTGTGCTTCCTGTGCCATAGAAAGAACGTAGAGGGGTTTTAGGGTTTTCCAGCGCGTAACCCCAGAGAGGACATGTGAGTTACTCTGTTCTGTGTATAGGCAAGACTATACTGTAGTGTTGCCAACCAGTGGATAGTGCTGCCTCGGAAGTGTGTCCACTGCACGACTAGTAATGCTGCCTCAGAAGCGTGTCCACAGCACTGTTGTAATTCACCAGGTGTGTGAGTAGCTGGATAGTGAATTACAAGGAGCCACCCACAGGATGCGGGGTACACAGAGTAAGCATTCCTCTGAGAGAAAAGCAGAGAAATGGGTCTCTGCAATTGAAATTATACAATGCATAAAGGGCACTGAAGCAACCAAAGACTGTAGACAAATGTTAAAGAAATTAGGAGCAGGTGTGAATAGAAATTTGGATGATTCAGTATGGCAAAAACTTCTTGCAAATTTTAACGGGTGGTTGGAGGACCATATCAAATATGATCAGGCTATAGTGTGGTATGATGTAGCCCAGGGAATGACTATGACTGCCCATAAGGCAAAAGACACTGACAAAGGGACAGTGTATGAAATATGGGATGTTATTAAATTGCCAACAAAAGAATTAACCATCCCTTATAAAGTATGGTCTATTAGCCCCCATAACCCACAAAAATCTCTCTCTCCAACAGCACCACCGCCATATAATGGCCCAGAGGGGTGGACATGTCCTAAGTGTGTACAACAAAACCCAGACACGAGAGAGAGCTGGTCAGCCTGTGGGGGCCTTAGCCACACCCCCATGTTGGCTTATATCCACTGGTCAATAAGACCCTCCCCACAGTCAGAACTGGGCAAGTGGAAACACATGATTATAATGTTTATCGGCCATGGACTCCTAGTGAGTTGCTGGCCATGTGTAACAGTTTGCCAGACCCCCATACTGTCCCCAGTACTTTTCTTCGTGAATTGGAAAGTATCCAGACTACATATAAAGCCACTTGGGAGGATCTGGAGAGTCTTCTAGAGACAAAAGGAGGGAAGGTACTTAAGAATCAAATGTTGGCAAAGGCCCCTGGTGCTGTCCATATAGATAAGGCCACCGACCAGCCGGGCCAGGAATTTATCATGGCCCTAAAACCCTGGGTGAAAGAGCAACAGGACAATCAGATTAATACCTTTATGACACAAACACAAGACGCTAAGTAGACTGTAGCTGACTACACCACAGCTTTAGAACAGCTCTGGCTTGACTATGGGTATGAGTCAGGAGACAGTAAGGATATGAGACTACTAAAACATACATTTGCAGTAAGCCGGATTGGACTAATGCATACTGGCGCAATAATATGCACTGACTGGGTCAGGTGTAAATGATAGTTAAGAGTTTTTGTTTGTGATGCCAATTGCAGTGTGCGCAGGGTACAGTCTTAGGGTCCTTTAAGGTGTTGCAACTCACATACCAGGTTAGGAATGCCAGAGTGGTATAATGTCTCTGTGTGATAATGGCAATAGTGTCAACGGTGTCTCCTACCTTGGCAAGGCTGGACTCCTGGATCCTGGCTCACTTGCAATAAATGAGTGTGTTGCTAGTAGGAGTAATTGAGGAACTTGGTAGCAATGAATGAGATCCAGACTTGGAATATAATTCAACTTGTCTTTACTGGAGGCAGCATTAATCCACATGAGATACAGCAATAGTCTTGGGTCCCAGCAGGTATTGGCAATGTATGGCAGGGATCAATATCTATTCTGCTTCTATAATATGCCTGGAGAATATGGCAGGAATCTATATCTTCTGCTCTGTCTTCTGCTGTGTAATGGGACTGACGACCTGAGGAGGAATTTGGCTTCTCCTGGTCTCTGGATAGTACTCACAGTTAGCTCACAGAGAATGGCTCTTCCTGGAGTTCTGGAGGTGCTGCTTGCTTGTCAACCAGCTGAGGCTGAAGGCTCAGACTGGGAATGGTGATCTTTGGTATCAGCCGAGACACGATCCTGGTTTGGGATCCCTAGAACTGGAATCTCCTTCCAGCACAGCCTTCCCCTAGCCGGGGTGGCTGGCACACTAACTGAACTTCCTCTCCTCCCCATGAGGCAGGACATGGGCGAGCCCACTCTGCTCAGAGAGGGGGGAGCTAAACTGGAATGTACTATTCCAGTCTAGATATGCTAAACTGTTACTAAGGCCCTGCTGACACATTGCTGCCACCTGCTGGTGTACATGGAAATTACAGCAAAGTACATTCAAACAAGGCTTTCAATACACATTTGTGAGGCATATTAAATAAAATCACATTAGATGACAAGGCACATGTTACCAACAAATAGTAGCTGGGAAAAAGAGCTTAGTAACATAACTCTGGGATGTTACACATTCATGTCTGGATTACAAGCACCCATACAGGATGCTGTAAAAAAGGCCCCAGGGAGGAGGAGACTGAGGGATCGACGCGCACCTTTGGGGTATTTGCCTGTTGAATTCCACATTTAGTTTACCAACTTTCTTATCAGACCTTTATGTCCGGGGGTTACATGTTCCTTGTTGGTTCTATGTGTGGCATGTGTGGCCTTTCTTTGGATACTGGATGCCCCTGTGTGCCGACCCCCCAGTCCCCTCTAGGGTTTTTATTCCTCACCGAAGTATGTCTTTTTATTGCCGATTTTACATGTTATAATGTCTGTCTAATGCTTATTGAATAAAGAATTTTCTATTTATCTATTTGGTGGAGCCGTAGTTCAATTTTTTGTGTGGTGCGTCATACACCATCAAACTCATTGCTAAGGGGTAATGGAGATGTTTTATCGAGTGGGTCTGCCTTAGGAAGTTCTGACTGACCAAGGGACCCCATTTATGTCCAAGGTCATGAGGTAACTCTGTAAGTTGCTCCACATAAAACAGTTACGGACGTCCGTGTATCATTCCCAAACGGATGGACTGGTAGAAAGGTTTAATCAAACATTAAAAAATATGTTAAAAAGAGTGTCTAAGGTGTCTAAGGATGGAAGGGACTGGGACCTTCTTCTGCCCTATCTCATGTTTGCAGTGCCAGAAGTGCCCCAGGCCTCTACTGGGTTCTCGCCCTTCGAACTGCTATACGGCAGACACCCTCGTGATCTGTTGGATATCGCCAAAGAGGTGTGGGAACATCAACCCACACCGCACAAAAGTGTTGTCGGTTACGTCACCAAGATGCAAGGATGGATGGAAACAGTGTTACCTCTGGTTAAGGAGCATATGGAGGCAGCACAGAGAGCCCAGAGTAGGGTCTATAATCGGCAGGCTCAGGTCCGGGTGTTGGTTCTGGTACCGACTGTAGACAGTAAGTTCCTAGCTAGGTGGCAGGGGCCCTATGAGGTACTTGAAAAAAATTGGATAGGTAGATTACAAGGTACACCAGCCAGGGAGGCGAAAGCCTGAGCAGGTGTACCATGTGAATCTGCTCAAACCATGGAGACATAGGGAAACGTGTATGGAAGACAGCCCACGACCAGGGTTCTTAGGGGAAGCGGTTTCGGCCCCTCTGTCTGTAGCAAGGGAAGCGGCTGCAACAGTGAAAATTGCTGACAGTCTCTCCTCTAAACAGGCTCAGGAAGCCAGGGAGTTCATTAGTCGGAACATGGATGTGTTCTTGGACATCTCTGGACGCACGTCCATAATCCGGCATGACATTATCACTGAGCCTCAGGCAAAAGTCCGGTTAAAACCGTACCGGGTACCCGAGGCCCGGCGACAAGTCATCGCGGACGAAGTGCAGCTAATGCTCTAGCTAAGTGTCATCGAGGAGTCAAAAAGTGAATGGGCCAGTCCGATAGTCTTAAAGGGCTTCTGTCACCCCACTAAAGTCATTTTTTTTTTTTTTGGCTACTTAAATTCCTTATACTGCGATATATCAATCTATAATGCTCTTATTCATTTTCGTTCAGTAGTTTAATCAAAAAACTGACTTTTATAATATGTAAATTACCTCTCTACCAGCAAGTAGGGCGGCTAATTGCTGGTAGCAGCCGCATCCTCCTCTCATAAAGACGCCCCCTCCTCATGTTGATTGACAGGGCCAGCGAATGCGCTCGTCCTCTGACTGGCCCTGTCTGCAATTCAAATTCTGCATATTATTCTGTCTCAGCATCGGTTGTACCTGCGACAAGCTTCTTGTAGACCCAGTCTGTAAGGATGTGTGCGGCAGGTTGAATAATCACTTTAACAGATAGCTTACTCAATGAATAAAGACTCCAGAGGTGATTTTCAATGCTTCTTTATGCTTCAAGGTAGCAAGGATATAAACATAGAGGCTTTTTCATAGGTAAATTTCTAATGAAGTTACACAGCTCCCACACTCTGCAGTCTCTTCATAACAACTATACAAAATGGAGTTACAGCAGGAAATGGAGGGTGGGAACAACCAACTAGCCAGAAACAGCAGGGGTGTAAGGATCATACCAAATAATATAGTAACATAACATGTAATAACAACTGCTAGACAGTAAAAGCTGCGTGGCAGCACAGCCAGTCCGATAGTCTTAAATGGCTTCTGTCACCCCACTAAAGTCAGTTTTTTTTTTTGGGCTACTTAAATTCCTTATACTGCGATATATCAATCTATAATGCTCTTACTCATTTTCGTTCAGTAGTTTAATCAAAAAACGGACTTTTATAATATGTAAATTACCTCTCTACCAGCAAGTAGGGCGGCTAATTGCTGGTAGCAGCCGCATCCTCCTCTCATAAAGACGCCCCCTCCTCATGTTAAATGACAGGGCCAGCGAACGCGCTCGTCCTCTGACTGGCCTTGTCTGCAATTCAAATCCCGCGCCTATCTTCATTTGGCGCAGGCGCTCTGAGAGAAGGAGGCTCGCCTCCTCAGCATTCCCTCAGTGCACCTGCGCCGATGACGTCACCGAAAGAGAAGACGTCATCGGCGCAGGCACACTGAGGAGGCGAGCGTCCTTCTCTCAGAGCGCCTGCGCCGAATGAAGACAGGCGCGGGATTTGAATTGCAGACAGGGCCAGTCAGAGGACGAGCGCGTTCGCTGGTCCTGTCAATCAACATGAGGAGGGGGCGTCTTTAAGAGAGGAGGATGCGGCTGCTACCAGCAAGTAGCCGCCCTACTTGCTGGTAGAGAGGTAATTTACATATTATAAAAGTCCGTTTTTTGATTAAACTACTGAACGAAAATGAGTAAGAGCATTATAGATTGATATATCGTAGTATAAGGAATTTAAGTAGCCCAAAAAAAAAATATGTCTTTAGTGGGGTGACAGAAGCCCTTTAATAACCAGTTGGATGGCACATTGCAGTTCTGTAACCACTTCTGCAAACTGAATGAGGTGTCCAAGTTTGACGCGTATCCCATGCCTCGAGTAGATGAGCTTATTGAGAAGTTAGGCCAAGCCCGGAATTTTTCTGTTTTTCTCAACAAAGGGTACTGGCAGGTACCCTTGACGGAGGCTGCCAAGGAAAAAACGGCTTTCATCACACCAGAGGGGCTGTATCAGTACAAGGTATTACCCTTTGGTCTACATGGTGCTTCCGCCACGTTTCAAAGGTTAATGGACGTCGTACTATGCCCACATTGTCGGTATACTTCTGCGTACCTGGACGATATCGCTATCCATAGTACCGACTGGGAAAGTCACCTATCTAAAGTACAGGCTGTAGTGGACTCCCTTAGGATGGCTGGCTTAACCGCTAACCGAAAAAGTGCATGATAGGGTTAGAAGAGACCAAGTACCTGGGGTATGTGATTGGGCGCGGAATTATCAAACCTCAGGTGAACAAAATTGAGGCAATTAGGAATTGGCCCCAACCTGTCACTACTCTGCAAGTAAAGTCGTTCCGGGGTATGGTGGGGTACTATATGAGATTTGTCCCCAATTTTGCTACAGTCACCGCACTATTGACAGGTCTTTTGAAGGGATGCAAGTCAGCGACAGTTCAGTGGAATGAACAGGCGGAAAAGGCTTTCTCCGCTTTGAAGTCTGCCCTGTGTGGGTCCCCGGTATTGGTGACACCTGAATTCAAGAGGGAATTTGTGGTACAGACCGATGCCTCTGAAGTAGGATTCAGAGCTGTACTCTCTCGGGACATCAATGGGGAAAAACATCCTGTTGTTTTCCTGAGCCGAAAGCTTACCCCAGCCGAGACTAGGTACAGTATAGGGGAGAGAGAGTGCCTGGCCATCAAATGGGCACTCGAGTCTCTCAACTATTATCTGTTAAGGAGAAAGTTCAGTCTGGTGACTGAACACTCCCCTTTCAAGTGGATGAGCCAAGCCAAAGAGAGGAATGCTCGGGTCACCAGATGGTTCTTGTCGTTAAAAAACTTCAAGTTCTCAGTGGAACACAGGGCAGGCTGCTTACAGGGAAACGCGGATGCCTGTCCCGGATACACTGTCTGGCGAGTGTTCACCCCCTCTGGGTTGAACAAAGGGGGGAGGTATGTAGGAAGGTGCAAGGGTCCGTCATTGACGGAAGGTATGTGTCATCGAGATTCCTTGCCTCGGTGAGGTAAGAGCCTATAATTTCATGTGTCAGAGGCAGCTAGTGCTGGCTGACATGGTTTTGCTATTTAGTATGGCTGTAAAGCCGATCCGGGCCGGCTCTTACTGGGAGCACCCATAGTGCAGGGTGGATGGCTGCTCCCCACGTTCCAGGCCGGTTCTTGGTTTGAGCTATAAAACACAGGCAGCACTGTCAGGTGGTAGGAATTTACTCCTCTCTGACAGTGAAGCTCTGTCAGTCTCTGTGTTGGTACCTGGGAGTTTGGGCCAAGGTAAAGGCCTGCTACCTTGTTGGCGTGAGAGCAGGTGGTTTCTGCTATGTCCAAGGACTTCTGCATTGCTGCATGGTGTGAACAAACACCAGATTGAAGTTGATTGTTTTCCTTGAAACTTAATTTTTGTGTGAATAAACACCAAACTGTTTAAAGGGGTATTCTCATCTTCCCTTTTCATACTTACCTTCCTTGAGCGCGACGTTCACTTCCTGGATTCTTCTCCCGGCCGGGCCGCGCTTGCGCAGAAGACTGAAGATTTTCTCCCGGCCGGGCCGCGCAATGTCCTGAACACGTTCGCGGCTCTGTACTATACTGGCCAGAAATAAGTCATCATGGCGCATGCGCGTGCGCGTTCAGGACATTTCGCAGCCGGGAGAGAATCTTCAGTCTTCTGCGCAAGCGCGGCCTGGCGGGATTCGACAGAAGAGGTGGCCATAACAGGGGAGACCAAAGACAACGTCAGGTAAGAAGGGACTTATTTTCTAAAAAAGGGTGGGAATTGAGTAATAAAATGTATTTTAAAAAATGATCACTGTCAAATCATTAACAGATTTAACAGTGATCATTAAGATGAGAATACCCCTTTAAGTTAAAGATGTTGTCGTTGCCTCTATACTGCGTCCGCAAGCCTGTCTACCAGAGCAAATCCCTACAATATATATATATATACAGTTGCAAGAAAAAGTATGTGAACCCTTTGGAATGATATGGATTTCTGCACAAATTGGTCAAAAAATGTGATCTGATCTTCATCTAAGTCACAACAATAGACAATCACAGTCTGCTTAAACTAATAACACACAAAGAATTAAATGTTACCATGTTTTTATTGAACACACCATGTAAACATTCACAGTGCAGGTGGAAAAAGTATGTGAACCCCTAGACTAATGACATCTCCAAGAGCTAATTTGAGTGAGGTGTCAGCCAACTGGAGTCCAATCAATGAGATGAGATTGGAAGTGTTGGGTACAGCTGCCCTGCTCTATAAAAAACACACACCAGTTCTGGGTTTGCTTTTCACAAGAAGCATTGCCTGATGTGAATGATGCCTCACACAAAAGAGCTCTCAGAAGACCTAAGATTAAGAATTGTTGACTTGCATAAAGCTGGAAAAGGTTATAAAAGTATCTCCAAAAGCCTTGCTGTTTATCAGTCCACGGTAAGACCAATTGTCTATAAATGGAGAAAGTACAGCACTGCTGCTACTCTCCCTAGGAGTGGCCATCCTGTAAAGATGACTGCAAGAGCACAGCGCAGACTGCTCAATGAGGTGAAGAAGAATCCTAGAGTGACAGCTAAAGACTTACAAAAGTCTCTGGCATATGCTAACATCCCTGTTAGCGAATCTACGATGTGTAAAACACTAAACAAGAATGGATTTCATGGGAGGATACCACAGAGGAAGCAACTACTGTCCAAAAAAAATATTGCTGCATGTTTACAGTTTGCACAAGAACACCTGGATGTTCCACAGCAGTACTGGCAAAATATTCTGTGGACAGATGAAACCAAAGTTGAGTTGTTTGGAAGAAACACACAACACTATGTGTGGAGAAAAAGAGGCACAGCTGACCAACATCAAAACCTCGTCCCAACGGTGAAGTATGGTGGTGGGGGCATCATGGTTTGGGGCTGCTTTGCTGCGTCAGGGCCTGTAGGGATTGATATCATGGAAGGAAAAATGAATTCCCAAGTTTATCCAGACATTTTGCAGGAGAACTTAAGGCCATCTGTCCACCAGCTGAAGCTCAACAGAAGATGGGTGTTGCAACGACCCAAAGCATAGAAGTAAAACAACAATAGAATGGCTTAAACAGAAGAAAATACGCCTTCTGGAGTGGCCCAGCCAGAGTCCTGACCTCAACCCAATTGAGATGCTGTGGCATGACCTCAAGAAAGCGATTCACACCAGACATCCCAAGAATATTGCTGAACTGAAACAGTTCTGTAAAGAGGAATGGTCGTGAATTACTCCTGACCGTTGTGCACGTCTGATCTGCAACTACAGGAAACGTTTGGTTGAAGTTATTGCTGCCAAAGGAGGTTCAACCAGTTATTAAATCCAAGGGTTCACATACTTTTTCCACCTGCACTGTGAATGTTTACATGGTGTGTTCAATAAAAACATTGTAGCATTTAATTCTTTGTGTGTTATTAGTTTAAGCAGACTGTGATTGTCTATTGTTGTGACTTAGATAAGGATCAGATCACATTTTATGACCAATTTGTGCAGAAATCCATATCATTCCAAACGGTTCACATACTTTTTCTTGCAACTGTATATACACTGCGTGCAGAATTATTAGGCAAATGAGTATTTTGACCACATCATCCTCTTTATGCATGTTGTCTTACTCCAAGCTGTATAGGCTCGAAAGCCTACTACCAATTAAGCATATTTGGTGATGTGCATCTCTGTAATGAGAAGGGGTGTGGTCTAATGACATCCACACCCTATATTAGGTGTGCATAATTATTAGGCAACTTCCTTTCCTTTGGCAAAATGGGTCAAAAGAAGGACTTGACAGGCTCAGAAAAGTCAAAAATAGTGAGATATCTTGCAGAGGGATGCAGCACTCTTAAAATTGCAAAGCTTCTGAAGCGTGATCATCGAACAATCAAGCGTTTCATTCAAAATAGTCAACAGGGTCGCAAGAAGCGTGTGGAAAAACCAAGGCGCAAAATAACTGCCCATGAACTGAGAAAAGTCAAGCGTGCATCTGCCAAGATGCCACTTGCCACCAGTTTGGCCATATTTCAGAGCTGCAACATCATTGGAGTGCCCAAAAGCACAAGGTGTGCAATACTCAGAGACATGGCCAAGGTAAGAAAGGCTGAAAGACGACCACCACTGAACAAGACACACAAGCTGAAACGTCAAGACTGGGCCAAGAAATATCTCAAGACTGATTTTTCTAAGGTTTTATGGACTGATGAAATGAGAGTGAGTCTTGATGGGCCCGTGGCTGGATTGGTAAAGGGAAGAGAGCTCCAGTCCGACTCAGACGCCAGCAAGGTGGAGGTGGAGTACTGGTTTGGGCTGGTATCATCAAAGATGAGCTTGTGGGGCCATTTCGGGTTGAGGATGGAGTCAAGCTCAACTCCCAGTCCTACTGCCAGTTTCTGGAAGACACCTTCTTCAAGCAGTGGTACAGGAAGAAGTCTGCATCCTTCAAGAAAAACATTTTCATGCAGGACAATGCTCCATCACACGTGTCCAAGTACTCCACAGCGTGGCTGGCAAGAAAGGGTATAAAAGAAGAAAATCTAATGACATGGCCTCCTTGTTCACCTGATCTGAACCCCATTGAGAACCTGTGGTCCATCATCAAATGTGAGATTTACAAGGAGGGAAAACAGTACACCTCTCTGAACAGTGTCTGGGAGGCTGTGGTTGCTGCTGCACGCAATGTTGATGGTGAACAGATCAAAACACTGACAGAATCCATGGATGGCAGGCTTTTGAGTGTCCTTGCAAAGAAAGGTGGCTATATTGGTCACTGATTTGCTTTTGTTTTGTTTTTGAATGTCAGAAATGTATATTTGTGAATGTTGAGATGTTATATTGGTTACACTGGTAAAAATAAATAATTGAAATGGGTATATATTTGTTTTTTGTTAAGTTGCCTAATAATTATGCACAGTAATAGTCACCTGCACACACAGATATCCCCCTAAAATAGCTAAAACTAAAAACAAACTAAAAACTACTTCCAAAAATATTCAGCTTTGATATTAATGAGTTTTTTGGGTTCATTGAGAACATGGTTGTTGCTCAATAATAAAATTAATCCTCAAAAATACAACTTGCCTAATAATTCTGCACTCCCTGTATATATTTATATACTATGCATAGTTTGGGGCTGTATTTGTGTACTGTGGTTGCATTTATCTAATGAGCCTTAGTCTGGAGCTGTAATTGTGTTAGAAGCTTGGCTCTGGTGCTATGTTTATGTACCGAGGTAAAGTTTGGCATTACATTTATGGTTCTGGTGCTGTATTTATGTAATGAGCTTGGTTTCAGTGCTTTTTGTTTATTTATTTCTACTCACTTATATAGCACTGACATATTCTGTAGTGCTTTACAGACATTATCATTGTTTACTAGCCCCAATTGAGTTCAAAATCTAAATTCCTTATTAGTAGGTCTTTGGAGTGTTGGAGGAAACCGGAATACCCAGGGGAAACCCATACAAACACTCCCTGCAGATGTTTTCCTTGGTTGGATTTGAACCTAGGATCCCAACACTACAAGGCATCAGCGCTAACAACTAAGGCTGCTTTCACACTTGCGTTGTCCGGATCCGGCGTGTACTCCATTTGCCGGAAGTGCCCGCCGTATCCGTAACACCACAAGTGAACTGAAAGCATTTGAAGACTGATCCGTCAAAATGCGTTCAGTGTTACTATGGCAGCCAGGACGCTATTAAACTCCTGGTTGCCATAGTAGTAGTGGGGAGCGGGGGAGCAGTATACTTACCGTCTGTGCGGCTCCCGGGGCGCTCCAGAATGACGTCAGAGCGCCCCATGCGCATGGATGACGTGATCCATGCGATCACGTCATCCATGCGCGTGGGGCGCCCTGGCGTCACTCTGAAGCGCCCCGGGAGCCGCACGGACGGTAAGTATACTGCTCCCCCGCTCCCAACTACACTTTACCATGGCAAACAGGACTTTAGCATCCTGGAAGCCATGTTAACCATTCAGAAAAAGCTAAACGTCGGATCCGGTAATGCACCGAAACGACGTTTAGCTTAAGGCCAGATCCGGATTAATGCCTTTCAATGGACATTAATTCCGGATCCGGCCTTGCGGCAAGTGTTCAGGATTTTTGGCCGGAGCAAAAAGCGCAGCATGCTGCGGTATTTTCTCCGGCCAAAAAACGTTCCGGTCCTGAACTGAAGACATCCTGATGCATCCTGAACGGATTTCTCTCCATTCAGAATGCATTGGGATAATCCGGATCAGGATTTTTCCGGCATAGAGCCCCGACGACGGAACTCTATGCCGGAAAAGAACAACGCAAGTGTGAAAGAGCCCTTAGCTTTCTTCTGGTGCTGTATTTATATAAAAAGCTTGGTTCTACTACTATATTTATGTACTGAACATGGTTCTGGTGATTTTATTTATGTAGACAGCTTGGTTCTGGTGCTTTATTTTAGTATTCTTAGTTCTAGTGTTGTATGTATGTAATGATCTTTGTTTTGGCACTGTATTTGTGTGTTAAACTTGGATCAAATGTTATGCTTTGATCTAATACTGTCCTGAACAGACCCCATTTTAATCAATGGAGTTTTTTCAGCTCTATGGGCCAGATTTATCATGACTCTGACAGCTCACTCCACTGTCACATATGGCTAAATTCAGTTTTAGCCAAGTCAGATTTATGATCGGCCCTTTAAGACTGTAATAAATGTGGTCTGACGGTAGCAGTTTATCCGTCAGTAAGCAGCTTTACAAAAGTCGCACATCTTTACGAAAAAGTCGCAAGTCTTTACGAAAAAGTCGCATGTTCAATTAAAAAGTCTCATAAGATAAGCATGGTCCTCACTGGAGTGAAATTGCGCATTTTTTTGCGACTTTTTTGCGACTTTTTAAATAGTCGCAATAGTAAATCTGTCTAGAGATTCATTTACATAAGAAAACCGACCCACTTTCAGAAAACTGGCGAGCATAGTGCAGAGCATAAAAAATAAAAAATTCTTGAGCAGTTTTAGTGATTGCGCAAAAATTTGCAACTTTTTCACTCCATTATTCTGACTTGAGCTAATGATAAATCTGGCCCTATGTGTTTAAATTATATGCTGAATCCGGCAATTCCATTACTTTCGCTGTTCTGTTTCTATAATGGAACAGAAAAAGTGTAAGTGCTCTTGTGATCCAGACTAAAGCCTCATTCACACGTCCGTGATTCATGGAGGTGTGCTGTATGTGTTCCGTATGCACTGACCACATATCCATTCAATTGAATGTGTGTGTTCAGACATCAGTGTTTCATCATGGTCCGTGGTTCCATTTTTTTTTAGCATGGATGCTTGTCCTATCTTGATCCATGTTCCCGGATCCTCACGTCCATTATAGCCAAAGAGTCAGTGAAAACCACGGATCCCTCACTGATGTCATACGTGTCGGGTCTGTTTTTTAACAGATGGTTGCTAGGGAGACTCTGGCGATTTCCTTATTGCTTCATCTGGTAGCGCGAGTTTGCGCAGTGTGGAAGCAGAGACGCGAACGTCGGGCGGGAGCATGTAAGAACATGGTGAAGTTTACACAGGTGAGATTGCTGATATATGCAAAAGAGGGAATGTAACTGTGAACAGTCATGATTGGCTAGGCACTGCAGGTAGACGCATATTATTGGAGGATGGCTGTGAGGAGGGTGGAGGTTACCCTATTTAATGTTGGCATATGTCCCTTTCTGATTATGCTTGATAAAGGCTGGTAACAGCCGAAACTTTGCACTTTATTTGTGTATATGCTGTAAAGTTTTCGCAATAAAAAGAAAAAAACGGAGATGCTGCTGCGACTTTTCTACTGACATAATGCTGTCAGTGTTATCCAATACATTCCAGAACTGTAAGGGTTACCTAGCATAAATCAATATAATGCTATGCGACCCCGGCAGTGCTGTAAGTTCAGGACGGCTGCTGCACTGCGAGTTCAGAGCGTGACACTCGCCTAAAAGCATATAGTTTTTTTTTTAGGGGCATAGTTTGGACATGATGTGCTGCTTGCTAAGTTCTCTACTAAAGATGGCCAGTTCGCAGTGTTCTCCAGAGAACACATGCAATCTACCATCTTAACTGACAAGTCCGGCGAAGCACAGGTAAGTCCTTTCCTGTGCCTGTGCGCAAGCCGGTCTGAAATGAAATGCGGTCTACGGGAGCAGGCAGTTTCCGTGAATAGCCTCGCCGCACTTGTCAGTTAAGATGGCAGATCGCATATGTTCGCTGGCGAACACTGCGAACTGGCCATCACAGTTCTCTACTAGCTTGTATGGCCAGGCCAGGAACAATGGGCCAGATTAATCATTACTCTGACAGCTCACTCCACTTTCACATATGGCTAAATTCAGTTTTAGCCAAGTTAGATTTATAATCGGCCCTTTAAGACTGTAATAAATGTGGTTTGACGGTAGCAGTTTATCCGTCAGTAAGCGGCTTTACAAAAGTCGCACGTCTTTACTAAAAAGTCACAAGTTCTTTTAAAAAGTCGCATAAGATAAGCATTGTCCGCACTAGAGTGATTTTGCGACTTTTTTTGCTACTTTATTTGCGACTTTTTAACCCCTTAAGGACTATTTCACCTTAAGGACTTGCCCATTTTTTGCAAATCTGACCAGTGTCAGTTTAAGTGCTGATAACTTTAAAACGCTTTGACTTATCCAGGCCATTCTGAGATTGTTTTTTCGTCGCATATTGTACTTCATGACACTGGTAAAATGAAGTAAAAAAAATAATCCTTTTTACTTATAAAAAAATCCCAACTTTACCAATTTTTTTTAAAAAATTGCAAATTTCCAAATTTGATGTTTGGATCATTTTGGGAATTATATGTAAGCCTCACAAAGTGACTTCAGACCTGAACTGTTCCCTAAAAAGTGGGTTTTTGAAAATCTCTAAAAAATTTCAAGATTTTATTCTAAACTTCTAAGCCTTGTAACATCCCCCAAAAATAAAATAATAGAAACCACCAAAAAATGACCCCATTCTAGAAACTACACCCCTCAAGGTATTCAAAACTGATTTTACAAACTTTGTTAACCCTTTAGGTGTTGCACAAGAGTTATTGGGAAATGGAGATGAAATTTTAGAATTTAAATTTTTTGGCTAATTTTCCATTTGAATCAATTTTTTCCAGTAACAAAGCAAGATGCTATATTTATTGCCCCGATTCTTTAGTTTGCAGAAACACCCCATATGTGGCCGTAAACTACTGTACGGGCACACAATAGGGCGTAGAGGGAAAGGTGCGCCGTATGGTTTTTGGAAGGCAGATTTTGCTGGACTGTTTTTTTTGACACCATGTCCCATTTGAAGCCCCCCTGATGCACTCCTAGAGTAGAAACTCCATAAAAGTGAGCCCATCTAAGAAACTACACCCCTCAAGGTATTCAAAACTGATTTTACAAACTTTGTTAACCCTTTAGGTGTTGCACAAGATTTAATGGAAAATAGAGATACAATTTCAAAATTTCACTTTTTTGGCAGATTTTCCATTTTAATATTTTTTTTCCAGTGACAAAGCAAGGGTTAACAGCCAAACAAAATGCTATATTTATTGCCCCGATTCTGTAGTTTACAGAAACACCCCATATGTGGTCGTAAACTGCTGTATGGGCACACGGCAGGGCGCAGAAGGAAAGGAATGCCATACGGTTTTTGGAAGGCAGATTTTGCTAGACTGTTTTTTTAGACACCATGTCCCATTTGAAGCCCCCTTGATGCACCCCTAAAGTAAAAACTCCAAAAAAGTTACCCCATTTTAGAAACTACAGGATAGGGTGGAAGTTTTGTTGGTACTAGTTTAGGGTACATATGATTTTTGGTTGCTCTATATTACACTTTTTGTGAGGCAAGGTAACAAGAAATAGCTTTTTTGGCACCGTTTTTTTTTTGGGTATTTACAAAATTCATCTGACAGGTTAGATCATGTGGTATTTTTATAGAGCAGGTTGTCACGGACGCGGCAATACCTAATATGTATACAATTTTTTTTATTTATGTAAGTTTTACACAATGATTTCATTTTTGAAAACAAAAAAATCATGTTTTAGTGTCTCCATAGTCTGAGAGCCATAGTTTTTTTCAGTTTTTGGTGCGATTATCTTAGGTTTGATTGGCACTATTTTGGGGTGCATATGACTTTTTGATCGCTTGCTATTAAATTTTTTGTGACGTAAGATGACAAAAAATTGCTTTTTTTACACCGTTTTTATTTTTATTTTTTTACGGTGTTCACCTGAGGGGTTAGGTCATGTGATATTTTTATAGAGCCGGTCGATACGGACGCGGCGATACCTAATATGTATACTTTTTTTTTATTTATGTACGTTTTACAAAATGATATCATTTTTGAAACAAAAAAAAATCATGTTTTAGTGTTTCCATAGTCTAAGAGCCATAGTTTTTTCAGTATGATTTTTGCGGGATGAGATGACGGTTTGATTGGTACTATTTTGGCATACATGCGACTTTTTTGATCACTTTTATTACCTTTTTTGGGAAGTAAGGTGGGCAAAATTTCAATTTCCTAATAGTTTTTATTTTTATGGCGTTCACCATGCGGGGAAAGACCATTTTATAGATCAGGTCGATACCTAATATGTGTAGTGCTTTAAATTTTTTTAAAAAAAATTCAGTGATAAATGTTTTTTTTTTATCTTTACGTTTTTCCCTTTTTTTTTTACTTTTTTTTAACCCAGACCCACTTGGTTCTTGAAGATCCAGTGGGTCTGATGTCTGTATAATACAGTACAGTACACTATATAGTGTATTGTACTGTATTTTACTTACACTTTGTCTGAACAGATCTATGCCTTTAGCACAGATCTGTTCAGCACCATGGACAGCAGGATGCCTGAAAAGGCGTCCTGCTGTCCATGGGAACCTTCCCCATCTGCCACAACTGAGCAGACGGGGAAGGAGGGGGGCTCCCTCCCTCTGTGACCCCATCCTGTCTGGGGGCTGCAAAGGCACAACAGCCCCCCGATGGGAGAGGGAGGGAGCTCCCTGACTGTTAACCCTTTCTATACAGCGGTCCGTACGGACCGCGGTATGGAAAGTGTTAAATGGCTGACATCACAGCACAGATGTGAGCTGTTTATACCAGAGTGTCAGCAATGTGCTGACACTCTGGTATACCTTCTGGACACCATTGAATATTCAAGAGGAGGCGGGCGGGGGATCGCGATCCCGCCTGCCGCACTGCCCATCCCGCACCGCCCGCACCGCCTGCAACCCCCCCTGCACCACCCGTCGGCATAAAATCATTCAGGGGTGCAGGGGGGGGTAAAAAAACCCAGTATTTTGGGCATTTTAAAGTTTGACCGCGGGGATCCGCTGGTGGGGTTTGGAAGTGAGGGAAATCAGGACTCTGTCAAGGAGATCCCTTGATGAGAGTGTCTTGCCCCACTTTCAAAAGCCCCTGGCCCTCAAAGATTGCCCAAGCCAGGACCTAGGCAAGGGGTTACAGTTGCTAAATTCGGCAGGGATCCCCTTGAAGTTTTTGGACTTGGCTTGGCGCTGCTTTCACATGAGGCTTTATGTAAGGGACAACTTGAAGTACAGGAGCTCTGATGAAAGGGGTTGTCCCCGGGAGGAGTGTGGCTCCATACTGGAAAGTATGGAGCACTTCCTGCTTCATTGTCCCTTTAATACAGAGTTGTACAAACGGGTGGGAGCTTCCATTGGCTGGCCTAGGCTAGCCAGCCTCTCCTATGCAGGGTGGGCCTATGGAGTGTTTAGAGACCTGGGAAGGAGGGACCCGTGCACGGTTTTCTTAGCATAGTGGTTAGGTTCTGCACATGGAATGCACTGTGTTTCGTTTCTACGCAGCAGAAAGCCCTCCCAGTGGATGAGGTTTGTAGGAACATCCTAGGTGACCTGGTGAAGGTGCGTTCTCTTGAGTATGCAAGACTGGGTACCAGTAGGGCCTCTCTCCTCTGTACCGTAAGTCTAGTTATACTGTTCCTGGTGGTGGGCTGATGCTTTCACCTTAGATATTAGTTTTGTGACATATTGAGGTCTTGAAAAAAGGCTTGCAAAGTCCGAACTTGGGACTTCGGGAGATTGTATAGTTAAGTAGTTATGTAATTACGTTAGTTGGTTATTATGTTTTTTTAGAGGTAGGGAGAGTTGGGGTTAGTTAGGTGGGGTGGGTGAGGGAGTGTTGGGGTGTTTCTATGTGTGTTTATGAGTGGGGAGGCCTACATCTAGCCCTGGACTATGCGGACATGGGAGGACATGGGGCGAGGGGCCAGATGTGGGTGGTGGAGGAAGCGCTGGCCTCGGACTATGCAGACATGATAGAGACATGAGGCGGAGGTCAGCCCTGGGTGCCAGGTGATTGGTAAGATAGAGTGGATAGGGCTAGAATAAAGTTAGGCTAATTTTATTTGGTAATTTTTCTATAAATAGGTGACGGGGAAAAAAAATATATATATATATTTGTGGGAGAGGCTAAAGGCAAATGACGAGGAGAAGCACCTACCCATGTCCTAAGCTGGCTGAGTTGTGCCCAGAGCCAGGAGCGAGGGTAAGCCTAGCAGTGGGCAAAAAGAAGCGAGGAGACCGGAGTAGTGACAAATCATTTAATTCCCTTCAGAGCACAAGATTACAAAAAGCCTGGGATATCTCGACATTTGGATTTGGAATGTACCTCATAAAACAAGAGGAATGCCAACGACCCATTTTTTTAATCACGTGGGCCGGGACTCAGTTTTTAGAAGCTACAGAAGCAGCCCCAATACGGAATGAGTGCCCAGCGATGGCCAGCGGGTTATAACCGAGACCTGATGCCAGTGTCCTGATATGAGATATGAACTGAACAGATGACAGAAAACTCCCGTGGAGCAGCGCTAGCAATTGTTGAAGGACCATGACCGGACACCAAACATTGGAGGTTCTGAAAAACTTGACCTCGGTGGGAGGCCCGTGCTGGCTGGTCTTAGTGGAAGGTAACCTGAGGACAAAATGGTCCTGGGTCCAGGACAATTGCTGCTTCTGCAAACCCTGATGCTTTGAGGTGGTGCTAGTGAACTCACCTGGCTGAAGGAAACCATAAAAACCGAGGTACATAGCTGCCTTGATGACTAAGCTGGGAGAGTGCCCAAAAGGATGACCATCTAACGCAGAAGAAAGCCTCCTAAACCTCTCTCCGGAGACAGGCTGTCTTCGGCCAGGAGAGGAATCCCCGCTCTTCTGGATTCCCCTAAGTGCAGCTTTGACTGTTTGTACCGAAAAAATAGAACCTCCGCTCGGACTGTGAAGCGTGGAGCAGTGCTGGATTCCAGCTAAGTACAGCTTAATAGTATTATAAGACAGCCTGAGGTGTCTACAGGGGCCACTTCAGCATGACCCCTGCTCGATCTTCTGGCCCCTGGGGCGGATGATGGTGCAGAGGCCGGTTGCTCACCTCCCCTACCTCCTGCCGGCCTACACCCGGAAGCAGGATCCTGGGTCTTTGCTGGACACATTGCCCAGGACCCCACCAGCTCCCTAGGGAGAGGCAGGGCCTGGGCTGGGGAATTGTGTTATTCTCCCCACAGGCCTGGTGTTGCTGTCTTCAGGGAAAAGATGGTAAAAACCCTGGAAGCTTGGCTGGGATGCAGGAGCTCACACAGACACAACCTTCCTCTGCGGCTGCTGGCACCATTGCTGAGATATTCCCAAAAAATTTACCTGCATTAGCCGATAGAAGCAAGCAAGCCTTTCACTTAAATCCAAACTGCCATTTACACGGTCACATTTTCCTTATTAGCCAATAGAAGCTCGCAGGTCCTACTCCAGGTTGCCATAACAACTGATCACAGGTTTTAGCAGTTCGCAGGTCCTTAAATATTCAGTCATATAATGTATGACGGCACAACTACACTGCTACATCCATGGGGAGCAGGGGCCACTATTAAACGGACAGGCGCTGTGGAGTTCACTGTTAAAGGTGCAGGCACTGTAGAGTTCACTGTTAAAGGGGCAGGCACTGCAGAGGTTACTGTTAAAGGGATGGGCAATGTGGAAGTCACTGTTAAAGGGGCGGGTACTGTGGAGGTCCCTGTTAAAGGGTCGGCCACTATGAAGGTCACTGTTAAAATTGTGGTCAATGTTAAAGGGGCGGGCACTATGGAGGTCACTGTTAAAGGTGCGGGCACTGTGGAATTCACTGTTAAAGGAGCAGGTACTGTGGAGGTCACTGTTAAAGGGGCAGCCACTATGAAGGTCACTGTTAAAATGGTGGTCAATGTTAATGGGGCGGGCACTGTGGAGGTCACTGTTAAAGGGGCGGCACTGTCAAAGTCACTGTTAAAGGGGCGGGCATTGTGAAGGTCACTGTTAAAGGGGCGACCACTATGAAGGTCACTGTTAAAGGGGTGGTCAATGTTAAAGGAGTGGGCACTGTGAAGGTCACTGTTAAAGAGGCAGTTATTGTGGAGGTCACTTCTAAAGGGGCGGGCACTGTGGAGGTCACTGTTAAAGGGGCGGGCACTATTAAAGGTATTGGTAATGTGGAGGTCACTGTTAAAAGGGCGGGCACTGCGGAGGTTAATGTTAAAGGGGCAGGCATTGTGTAGGCCCCTGTTAAAGGGGCAAACACTGTGGAGGTCATTATTAAAGGGGCAGGTACTGTGGAGGTCACTGTTAAAGGGGCAAAGACTGTGGAGGTCATTGTTAAAGGGATGGACACTGTGGAGGTCACTGTTAAATGAGCGGGCACGATTAAAGGAACGGGCAATGTGGAGGTCACTGTTAAAAGGGCAGGCAGTGCGGAGGTCATTGTTAAGGGGGCGGCCACTGTGAAATTCTTTGTTAAAGGGGTGGTCAATGTAAAAGGGGCGGGCACTGTGGAGGTCACTGTTAAAGGGGCAGGCAGTGCGGAGGTCACTGTTAAAGGGGCCAGCACTGTGGAGGTCAATGTTAAAGGGGCGGCCACTGTGGAGGTCAATGTTAAAGGGGCGGCCACTGTGGAGGTCACTGTTAAAGGGGAGGGCACTGTGGAGATTACTGTTAAAGGGTAGAGCACTGTAGAAGTCACTGTTAAAGGGGTGGGTACTGTAGAGGGCACTGTTAAAGGAGCGGCCACTATGAAGGTCACTGTTAAAAGGGATCCAGGACTGCTTTGGTCTGTATTTATCTTTACTGCATACATCTTCCCTATGTCATTTTCTTATCTGAGGCACTATGCACTTTATGTATATTGACTGTGGGCTGTGACTGATTATCTTCCTCACAGCTTGGGAATTTTAATTGCAAAACTATATGTACTATTATGTGACAGACCTGTGGAGATCATCCTCTGTGATTTAATGCTGCTTATGTATATAGATTTCTATGTTTTATACAAGTGTATGTCCAATAAAATATTTTGTATTTCTATAATTTATGCTGTTCTGAGTCTAGTTTTGGGTTAATCACTGTTAAAAGGGTAGTCAATGTTAAAGGGGCGGGCACTGTGGAGGTCACTGTCAAAGGGGTGGGCGCTGTTAAAGGGGCAGGCACTGTGGAGGTCACTGTTAAAAGGGCAGGCACTGTGGAGGTCAATGTTAAAGGGGTGGCCACTGTGGAGGTCACTGTCAAAGGAGTGGGCGGCCACTGTGGAGGTCAATGTTAAAGGGGCGGCCACTGTGGAGGTCACTGTTAAGGGGGAGAGCAGTGTGGAGATAACTGTTAAAGGGGAAGGTAATGTGGAGGTCATTGTTAAAGGGGCAGATACTGTAGAGGTCACTGTTATGGGGTAAACTGTTGATATCTTTTTACGACACACGGAAACATAAAATTAAATAGATAAAATATTCCCGTGCGAAGCTGGGTCCTTCTATTAGTCATATATATATATATATATATATATATATATACAGTATAGACCAAAAGTTTGAACACACCTTCTCATTCTCATTCAAAGAGTTTTCTTTATTTTCATGACTATGAAGGCATCAAAACTATGAATTAACACATGTGGAATTATATACATAACAAACAAGTGTGAAACAACTGAAAATATGTCATATTCTAGGTTCTTCAAAGTAGCCACCTTTTGCTTTGATTACTGCTTTGCACACTCTTGGCATTCTTTTGATGAGCTTCAAGAGGTAGTCACCTGAAATGGTCTTCCAACAGTCTTGAAGGAGTTCCCAGAGATGCTTAGCACTTGTTGGCCCTTTTGCCTTCACTCTGCGGTCCAGCTCACCCCAAACCATCTCGATTGGGTTCAGGTCCGGTGACTGTGGAGGCCAGGTCATCTGGCGCAGCACCCCATCACTCTCCTTCATGGTCAAATAGCCCTTACTTTCAAAGTTTTCCCAATTTTTCGGCTGACTGACTGACCTTCATTTCTTAAAGTAATGATAGCCACTCGTTTTTCTTTACTTAGCTGCTTTTTTCTTTTTTTTCTTACCATAATACAAATTCTAACAGTCTATTCAGTAGGACTATCAGCTGTGTATCCACCTGACTTCTCCTCAACGCAACTGATGGTCCTAACCCCATTTATAAGGCAAGAAATCCCACTTATTAAACCTCACAGGGCACACCTGTGAAGTGAAAACCATTTCAGGGGACTACCTCTTGAAGCTCATCAAGAGAATGCCAGAAGTGTGCAAAGCAATAATCAAAGCAAAAGGTGGCTACTTTGGAGAACCTAGAATATGACATATTTTCAGTTGTTTCACACTTGTTTGTTATGTATATAATTCCACATGTGTTAATTCATAGTTTTGATGCCTTCAGTGTGAATCTACAATTTTCATAGTCATGAAAATAAAGAAAACTCTTTGAATGAGAAGGTGTGTCCAAACTTTTGGTCTGTATATATATATATATATATATATATATATAAAAATTAATTTCTGTCTGTCTGGACATTCTTTATGCGCGGGTCTTAACTCTTTAGGACATACAGTTCCTGAGATATTCCCAAAAAATTACCTGCATTAGCCAATAGAAGCTAGCAAGCCTTTGACTTAAATCCGAACTGCCATTTACATGCTCACATGTCGATTATTAGCCAATAGAAGCTTGCAGGTCCTACTCCAGGTTGCCATAACAACTGATCACAGGTTTTAGCAGTTCGCAGGTCCTTAAATATTTAGTCATATGACGTATGATGGCACAATTACACTGCTACATGCATGGGGGGAAAGGGCCACTAATAAATGGACGGCCGCTATGGAGTTCACTGTTAAAGGGGTGGGCACTGTGGAGGTCACTGTTAAAGGGTTGGTCAATGTTAATGGGGTGAGCACTGTGGAGGTCACTGTTAAAGTGGCAGGTACTGTGGATGTCACTGTTAAAAGGGCTGTCACTATTAAAGGGACAGGCAATGTGGAGGTCACTGTTAAAGGGGCGGTCACTGTTAAAGGGGCTGGCATTGTACCATCTTACTGAATCTGTTGACCACTACCCAAACCACCGACTTCCCTTCCAAGGGAGGTAAGTCAGTGATTAAATCCATCAAAATATGTGACCAGGGTTTACTCGGAATGGGTAGTGGTTGTAGTTTACCAGCAGGACGTGATCTGGGCGTTTTGGACCTGGCACATACCTTGCATGCAGAGACATAAGATTTGACATCCCTGGATAGTGTGGGCCACCAATAAGACCTGGACACGAGTTCCTTGGTGCCCTCAATACCGGGATGTCCGCACATGACTGAGCCGTGACACTCACTCAGCAAACGGAGACGAAACTGCTCAGAAACAAAGAACTTATCAGTAGGTGTTTGTGGCGGTGCTAGATGTTGCTGCGCTTCAATGAGAGAAGCCAGTTCCTCGGACAAAGCTGCCACAATAATGTTAGCTGATACGATGGGTTCAGGAGGAATGTCAGGGGGTTGAAATGCACAGAAACTTCTAGACAAGGCATCAGCCTTTACGTTCTTACTTCCTGGTCTAAAAGGCAGATTCGAGGAACAATAAATTTTTATGGTCAGTGAGAACAGTGATACAATGTTTAGCCCCCTCCAAAAAAAGGTCTCCATTACTCAAACGCCCATTTGATGGCTAACAATTCACGATTACCAATGTCATAATTCCTCTCAGTGGGAGATAATTTCCGTGAAAAAAAAAGCACAGGGTCTTAAATTGGTAAGATTAGAGGGTCCCTGTGAAAGCACCGCCCCCACCCCATCCTCAGAAGCGTCAACCTCTACAATGAAAGGTCTCTCTTGATCAGGCTGAACCAAAACTGTGGCGTTCCTAAAATACCTTTTAAGGGTCTCGAAGGCCTCAATAGCCTCTACAGACCAGTTCTCCAGATCCAGCCCCTTCTTAGTGAGGTCGGTCAAAGGTTTGGCAACTACCGAAAATTTTTCGATAAATTTACGGTAATAGTTGGAAAATCCTAGAAAGTGTTGTAGGCTTTCAGGGATGATGGTCTTACCCAATCTAAAATGGCCTGTACCTTACCACGCCCCTTGGGAAACCTGGCACCTTCCACCAATTCAATAGCGCAGTCATAAGGTCTATGGGGTGGAAATCCCTCGGGGTCAGATGAGGAGAATACATCAACATAATCCTCTATGAATGGAGGTAATATTTTGGATTCTGCTGAGACTCCAGTATGGACAATAGACAAACATGAATCAAATTTAGGGCCCAATTTGACTAGTTCACCTCTAGTCCAATCAATCACAGGGTTGTGTAATTGGAGCCATGGCATACCTAGCACCACATCAACAGGTAAATTCTCCAAAATTAATAGGGCACAACTTTCAGTATTACACACCCCCACTGTTAGCGTAATCACGGGAGTAGAAAACCTCACGGTACCTCCTAATAATGGGGTAGAATCAATAGCAACAATGTATACAGGATCAGGAAGGGTCAGGATAGGAATTCCCACCTGGCGGGCAAATTTGAGATCAATAAAGCTAGCAGCTGATCCAGAATCAATAAAAGCTTTACCTGAACCCTTATTGAGCCCTGCTGAAAGAGTAACAGGCACCAAGAATTTACCTTTAACAATATCCGGGAGTACCTTGTCATTAGATGTCCCAGCTTTGAGTGATTTCCTGGGAGGAGGCTTCTTGGGACATTGTCAAATCCAATGGTCAGAACCACCACAATAGAAACATGTCCACTGATGGCGTCGTTGTTCCCTTCTGGTCATACCAATCTGCATGGGTTCTTCGGCACCATGTTCAGATTGGATACCCACGAGACTGACCTTAGATTTAGATGTCACCTGGGAAAAAAACAAAAACTCCTGCTGTCTCTCCCTAATGCGTCTGTCTAGTCTTACAGCAAGTGTCATGTTCTGCTCTAAAGTCTCGGGAAGGGGGTAACCTATAAGCATATCTTTTAGTCTATCTGACAAGCCTGACCTGAACTGACACTTGAGGACAGGTTCATTCCAGTCGGAGGGAACACACCATTTCCTAAATTGAGTACAGAACTCCTCTACTGGTCGGTCGCCCTGTACCAAAGCCTTTAACTGTGTCTCTGCTATGGAGGCTCTGTCTGGTTCATCATACAGAGAACTTAGGGCCTTAAAGAAAGCATCAACTGACCCAAGACACAACGAGTCGGGGGATAATGAAAATGCCCACTCTTGGGGGTCACCTTGTAACAGAGAAATTATAATTCCCACTCGCTGTGGCCCTAGGCCAGAAGAAAGAGGTCGTAGCCTGAAATATAATTTACTCAACCACAGAAAACAGTGCTAAACACACCAATAATAGACGATTAAAATGTAGTATTTATTAATATCCAATATTAAAAAGTGATATTCACAGTACAACAATAATAAAATGAGTGGGGAAAAGAACACAGTTGCATAACACCTCAGATAGCTGCTCTCCAATATGTGAAAAAAATGCAACAATATGACGACCTATAAAGATGGTAGTGAGGAGGAGGGAGCTGTCATATGTGAAACGCGCGTCGAGGAGCGCTATCACCCCTTTCATTGTCTCTCTTCTAATTGGTATGTTGCCATTCATGTTGTATCTGTAGGTAGTGAGCATATATGTTACTTTACTGTTCATTCTACGCATAGGTCACTTTATGGCATACCATTGCACTAACATGCACTTTATATAGACCCCGTTGTTATACTTGTATTCAGAGTTTGTCACTACCATCTTTATAGGTCGTCATATTGTTGCATTTTTTTCACATATTGGAGAGCGGCTATCTGAGGTGTTATGCAACTGTGTTCTTTTCCCCACTCATTTTATTATTGTTGTACTGTGAATATCACTTTTTAATATTGGATATTAATAAATACTACATTTTAATCGTCTATTATTGGTGTGTTTAGCACTCTTTTCTGTGGTTGAGTAATATATTAGGAGTGTGCCGTTTATTTGAGACCGTATGGTGATTGAAATATAATTTGCAGCTTTCTTTAAAGGTCTGGAAGCTCTTGCGGTCTTCTGAAAACAGCTCGGGAAGTTTTACAAAAGGTTCCGTCTGCATGACGGACGGACGGACAGACGTGGTGACTATGAGGTTACAGCCTGCTTCTTGGACTTGTAACCTTTACCCTAATTCCTGAACTATCTGGGCCAAGTTCTGGACATGATCCTTCAAGTGTTGTAGTGGATCCATAGTCGTAGTATGGGCCTGTGAATCTGTCACAAAGAGGGGTAGAGGGTAGTGACCACTGGCTCCACCCACACCCCTGTCCCTGCCTACTTGCACCACTCATCCTAGGCAACGAGGTACAACTGGACGACGTTCCCTAGCCTGGGTAAGTGTGGAGGGACATACAATACAAACAACAGATATGTCAGCAAGCCGAGTCAGAACCAGGATGTCGCTAAAGTACAAAAGGATAATCAAAGAGAAGTCAAGTCCACGCAAAAGGTCAAACTAGGAGAAGCCAATAAATGCAGGGAGCAACCGGGGACGAAACGGAGCCTGGAATCTAGCCGCATGTCACACAGAACAAGAGACTGAATTCACAGGCAACCTGTGGCCAGCAGGCTGCCTGTTAAATAGTGGAGAAGAGGAGTCATGTGACGTGGCCAGCATCACATGACTCATTCTCCTGAATCCAGCCGAGCACCGAGTAATCAGCTCGGCGCTCACGCTTACCGCAGTTGTCATGGACGCGAAGGACGCAGACTGCACCAAGCGAATACGCGTGGCCAGACCCTCGTTGCTGTGGAGACAAGGGCGTAGCTCAAGTCCTTGCTCTGTATGAACCGCAGAGCGCTGACGGCGGTGAATAGGGGGAACCTGCCGTCGGCGTCCCGTGACACGTGCACTGTGGAGGTTATTGTTAAAGGGGCGCGTACTGTAGAGGTCACTGTTATGGGGTATACTGTTAATATCTTTTTACGACACACGGAAACATGAAATGAAATAGATTAAATATACCTGTGTGAAGCCGGGTCCTTCTGCAAGTCTCTTATATATATAAAAATGAGTTTCTATCTGTCTAGACATCTGTCGTTCTTTATGCGCGACCAAACGACTGGACCGATCTTCACCAAATTTGGCACACAAGTACATCAGGTGTCCCGGAAGGTTTTAGACTGGGTCTCCGCAATCTAGGACTTACCATTCCTGAGATATAGAAATGGCCTTGTGGTTCGCCCGGCGGTCGTTTCAAGGCTCTTTCGTGGTTCGCCGAACGGGTGAACATATAGTGGTCCGCCGACGCCATATTCTTTTACATTGTGAAGAACTTTGACCCATGACACATCCATCAGGGGGTACAGGACAGCCAATTGAGACGTTTCAGCACATGGACATACCCCCTACCTTATAAATAAACCTGATCTAGCCGCCATTTTAGATTCAGTCTTTTGCTAGTGTAGGGAGAGGTTGCTGTGTGGAGCAGGGACAGACTGTTAGGGACACCAAACACTAGCTAATAGGGCCACAAAAGTCCTTTTAAGGACTGGTATAGGTGTGCTATCGATAGGTGTGAATTACTGAGGGGTGTAATATACTTATACTTTCTAACATAGAAAGTATATTATAGTGCATTTGTATTGTGCAGCAGTTGTGTGTGGTTCTGCTGCGATCCTGCAGCTACACAGAGTGCCAAACGCTATTGGAACAAATAATTTCTACTGGTGTGATTTACCAGTTGCGCCCCAAAAAAAAAATAATGAAGCAGGGGTGTTATATACAAATTATATACTTTCTATATAGTGCAGTTGGGTAGTGCAGTATTAGTTTGTGGTTTTGCTGCATTACCTCAGCTACAGATAGTGACAAACGACATTGGAGCAAATAATTTCTACTGATGTGATATACCAGTTGCCCCCCGAAAAAACTGATTGAAGCAGGGGTATTATATACCAATTATATACTTTCTATATAGCGCAATTGGGTAGTGCAGAATTTGTGTTATCGAATTTTAACTATTATCTTTAGTTTTTTTTTCCCAAGAGGGGGGATTTCGTTAGCCATGTTTTTAATGCAATTTTATATTTTTAGTACTTTTAAACATATGTAATTGACCTGTATTTGTACTGGCCTGCAGTACTGGCCTGCAGTAAACTTTATTTTTTCTGTCTGGTGAATGCCTAATTTTTGGGGCCTGTACTGGCCTACAGTAAAATTTTTATCCATTGACCGCATAATGTACCTCGAGCCACATAATCAGAATTTCTTTTATGTCAGGTAAATGCTGAATTTTTAAGGCCCGTACTCCCGTGGCCTAAAATAAAAAAATTCTAGGCTCCAACAGTGCACATTTCAGAGAATTTCCCTTTAAGACGCATAAAAATGTCCCCTGATTAAGATACATATTTTTATTGGAATTTTTGTCATTGATCCCCTCTAGTATGTCACTGTCCATGTTGGGGGACTATTTGTGCACTTCTACTAAGTATTTGGTGGCTCCAAATATGAGCTGAAGGTTTTCAGGTTAGCCTGCCATTAAAGTGAATAGGTCCTGTCGCAAACTTCCGGTTCGCGAACATTTGATCGAGTTTGTGCGATTGCGATCGTGAACCGTCCTGACCGATGTTCGTCCATCACTACTGAGATATTCCCCAAAAATTATCTGCATTAGCCAATAGAAGACAGCAAGCCTTTCATTTAAATCCGAACTGCCATTTACATTGTCACATGTCCCTTATTTGGCAATAGAAGCTCACAGGTCCTACTCCAGGTTGCCATAACAACTGATCACAGGTTTTAGCAGTTCACAGGTCCTTAAATATTCAGTCATATGACGTATGATGGCACAACTACACTGCTACATGCATGGGAGGCAGGGGCCACTATTAAACGGATGGCCGCTGTGGAGTTCACTGTTAAAGGGGCGGGCACTGTGGAGGTCACTTTTAAAGGGGCAGGCACTATGGAGGTCACTGTTAAAGGGCAGGCACTGTGGAAGTCACTGTTAAAGGGGTGGGTACTGTGGAGGTCACTGTTAAAGGGTCGGTCACTATGAAGGTCACTGTTAAAGGGGTGGTCAATGTTAAAGGGGCGGGCACTGTGGAGGTCACTGTTAAAGGGGAGGGCACTGTGTAAGTCACTGTTAAAGGGGCGGCCACTATGAAGGTCACTGTTAAAGGGGTATTCCCATCTTCAAGATTATAGTTGGGAAGTTTTTTCACTAATGGCATATATACTTTTTGCAATTTGCTTTTATTATTTATAATGCACACATTTTGAAAAATTCCCTTCCCTCTTACCTCATTGTTGTCATGTGGCAACCCATAGATACGGCCACCACTATGGGCCGCGCTTGCGCAGACCACACTTACTGTTCACCCAGGTGGACGGTCATTCTCACAGGAACGCGCAGGCTAGCCACGCATGCGCTTCTCTGGTTACTTCTCTGCCGCGTTTGATACAGAGCCGCGCATGCTCTGTATGCAGCGCTGCCTTCCAAGCAAGCGGAGGAGAGAGGACGTGCCCATACGAGCGAGCGGCAGTACAGAGGACTTGCCCTGCTACAGCATGTAACTGGGTGCTAGAAAGACATATGGTGTTGGTCACAGCGGTGGCCAAGATCCATAAAATGATGCAAAATGCTAAGCGCCACTCCCCAAAAACACAAATGAAAAAGGAGATGCTAGGTGGTAGAGATAAATGAACTGGATATACAAATACATGTACAATAGGTAGATCAGGGGGGCATATGTGAAACGGATCAAATATCCTCAGTGCAATGTAAGATACTAAGTCCACGGAAACAGCATATAATTAAAATGCATATAAAGTATAAAAGTGTGCGGATAAACGACATGAAATAATAACCATAAAATAGTGAGCACTCACTTCGCTGTGGTGTAGTCACCAGGATAAACTCATGACACCTGTGACTTTAAACCCCCCCCCGGCCAGGATCACATGTAGAGTTCACAGAGATTGATGGCAGCATAGACAGGCAAGCTTCTGATAAATTACTTTATTCCACAGGATTTGAAGTATGATGGTAGCTTGGAAACGTAGTTCTGTAATATGCCATCAACATATTCAGAAAGATTTGTGGTAAGGGAACCAATGCCGGATATGATAGGCCTGCCTGGGGGGTTAGTGAGGGATTTGTGGATCTTTGGCAAAAAATAAAATCTGGCGGTGGATGGGTGAGGGACTTTAAGATTTGTTTTAATTTTCTTATCGATGACTCATGCATGATAACCCTCGTCTACAAGTAAGTAGAGCATCTTTTTGTATTCCTGGGTAGGAATGTGTGTCAAACTTTTGTAATAGGATCCGGAGAGACTCAGAGGTACAGTAGCTACTGTCCATAATAACTATGCCCCCCCACCTTATCTGCAATCTTTATGACTATGTTGTTATTTTGGGTCAATGTTTTAAGGGCTAGGGATAGTTCTAGAGTAAGGTTCTTATCATGTGCATTAGTAGGGATAGAAGATAGACCCTCTTTCATGTCGGCCAAAACCATGTTATAAAATGTTTCGATGTGTGGGCCTCTACTTTCAAGAGGGTAAAAGGATGATTTAGGCCTCTTTCACACTTGCGTTGTCCGGATCCGGCTTGTACTCCACTTGCCGGAATTACACTCCGGATCCGGAAAAACGCAAGTGTACTGAAAGCATTTGAAGACGGAACCGTCTTCCAAATGCGTTCAGTGTTACTATGGCACCCAGGACGCTATTAAAGTCCTGGTTGCCATAGTAGTAGTGGGGAGCGGGGGAGCAGTATACTTACAGTCCGTGCGGCTCCCCGGGCGCTCCAGAATGACGTCAGAGCGCCCCATGCGCATGGATGACGTGTCCATGTGATCACATGATCCATGAGCTTGGGGCGCCCTGACGTCACTCTGGAGCGCCCGGGGAGCCGCACGGACGGTAAGTATGCTGCTCCCCCGCTACACTTTACCATGGCTGCCAGGACTTTAGCGTCCCGGCAGCCATGGTAACCACTCTGAAAAAGCTAAATGTCGGATGCGGCAATGCGCCGAAACGACGTTTAGCTTAAGGCCGGATCCGGATCAATGCCTTTCAATGGGCATTAATTCCGGATCCGGCCTTGCGGCAAGTGTTCCGGATTTTTGGCCGGAGCAAAAAGCGCAGCATGCTGCGGTATTTTCTCCGGCCAAAAAACGTTCCGTTCCGGAACTGAAGACATCCTGATGCATCCTGAACGGATTTCTCTCCATTCAGAATGCATTAGGATAATCCTGATCAGGATTCTTCCGGCATAGAGCCCCGACGACGGAACTCTATGCCGGAAGACAACAACGCAGGTGTGAAAGAGCCCTAAGACTGTATCCTAAGGGGAATAGGTGTGACTATAGCGAGGGAATCTGTATTATCATCCTGAGATAAGGGGGGTGACAGAAAACCAATGGGTGTACTATCAGGTACAGCTACCTCTTGGGGTTCTGTACTCGGTTTGGATGTGATGAAATTTTTGATAGAAAAATTTCTTTGAAGGGTCAGTTTCCTGATAAATCGGTTCAGATCCACGAAGAGGATTATTGGTAGGGCAAAAGGAAAGTCCCTTCCCTAGAAGCTTGATTTCATTACGTGTGAGTACGTGTTTTGAAAGGTTGAAGATGCCCCTCTCTTTTTCTTCCTCCTGCCCGGTAAGATAAGATGAAGAGTTGTTTGGGCTTGATTTTCTTATTTTGGGGTGCACTGCTTTCTACCTCCTCGGCATCCTCTAGGTCTGTATTTAGCCGCTTTTTTTTTTAATGCTGGAGACCGGGGTGTATAAGTGGGTGATTTTCAAGGACCTAGCTGTGGACGGAGTGCTGAGGTGTGGCGTGTCTAATGACTGAATCAGTGGGCTGAGAGGTAGGATGCTTATCAGGATCTTTCTGGCAGGTAGGGTCGGATTGGGTGTCCGTACCATTGGAGAGACTCGATCTAAAAAAGAGTCTTCAGTCAGATTGGATGGGTGTGCTAAAAAATGGTCGGAGTTAGATGAAGATAGCGAATAGTTAGAGATGTTTAAGATATCCTCAGCTATTGGAGTGGTGGTTAAATATGTGGTGGTAGTAGGGAATGAGTCGTCTTTCTTTATTAGGGACTCAATGTCCTTAGTAGTATTAGCAATCATATTGGGGTCAAGTGAATGATTATTAGAGGTGGCGGTAAAAGGTGCAGAAATCACTGTTGGTTCTTTCCTGTTGCTGGGGCTGCAATTGGACGGATGGTGTAACGGTCGCGTACACACACACACAGGGGGGGGGGAAGGGACCACTGCGCTCCACCCTTACCCCTGGCCCTGCCTACTTGCCTCGCGAGTCCTAATGACAGGGGAAAACTGGACGGCAATCCCTAGCTTGGAATAAGTGCAGGGATGACAGACAGACAAACAACAGAACGAGAACGGACCGAGTCAATACCAGGAAAGCTACAAAGTAATGGAGCAAGCAGAGAATTGTCAGGAGATGCCGGGGTCATAAATACCAGGAGAGTCGTGAAGTACCAAAGGAGTCAGCAGAGGATCGTTAGGAGGAGGCCGGGGTCAGAATACGAGGAGAGCAGCAAAGTACACAAGGAGCAGGCAGAGGATCGTCAGGAATTCAGCAGGAGGTAAGTACGCCAGGAAAGACAAAATCACAGGTGGAACCTAAATTAACAGGCAATCTGTGGCCAGCAGGCTGCCTGTATTTATAGTGGGGAGTGAGGGTCATGTGACGTGGCCAGCGTCACATGACCGACAGACCAACCAGTTGAGCACCGAGTGATCAGCTCGGCGCTCAAGGCAGACTTAGGAGCAGGGGGCCTCCCAGCTAACAAAGCCACCCTGGGAACGAGGTCAAACACAGATCCTCGCTCCCGAAGCTAAGCAGCAGGTCTGCGGCTAATGGGAGACCGAGTGCACCTTCGGAACCCCGTTACAGATGGTCAATGGTGGAGCTCCTGGGAATAGAGGGTCCAGCATTACCAGAAGAATGAACCTTATGTTTGTGGATATTGCTTTTGTGAACAGGTGATGCTGCACATTGTTTGGTAAACTGAAACGAGACTGGGTGTTGCCTTTTGAGGTTATAGGTAGGGGTATTTTTATGATACGTATTGCTGATATGAAAGGTTAGAGCCCTCTGTGGTATGTTAACAACATCAGCATAGGAGCGGGGTCCATAATGGGTATTAGTGTTCCTCATCATAGGTTTAGAGGAAAGATTCGAACTTGGTCGCTTACGTTCCCAGGTTCTAATTTTATTTGCTTTATAATCCATAAGATCCCTCGCCAGTTTACTACATTTATTCCTGACTATATTATATTCAAAAATTCTGAGATCTGTTCTTTTTTGTGATAGTGGGTGTGGAGAATTCATAGTGTCCAGTTTGGTATAAAGTAATTTTTTAAGGGTGATCACCAAATCGGAACACAATCTTTTCTGTTTAGCGATCAGAAATTGCATAAGATTAAAAGAGTACTCATCGTTAATTTTAAGCCACTTTTCAGATAACACAGGATCATCTGGAAAAGATAGCTTAAGGGATGAACTTAGACCTCTCGGTACAATGCCCAGAGATAAATATATAGATAAAAAGTATCCGTCGGTTACATTACGGATGAAGTCCTTTATCAGTCCCAACATATTAAATTCAGTAAATTTGATATTGTCTCTAGTATCTTTGTTGTATTCTACCTCCATATCGGCCCAGGTGCCTTTAGGTGTCGGTTTGAGTTTTTCGATATCTTGATTTTGTAAAAGACTTTTGACTTCCCGTGTAACCCGGTTCATCAGATGAATAACCTCTGTTAGGAGATAATCCCAACCTGCATCTGCCATTCTTCCTGTATCCGGCCGGTCCATAGCATGTAACTGGCAAGATAACATCATCAACTAATCCACCAATGATTTTATTTTTTATAACCATCAAAAGGGGTTATCTATTTAGTGCATGGATGCTGGGGAAAATTTTATTTAGTGCAGGGATGCTGGGAACAATTTTAGCAGAGCTGTATGCAGCAGAGCTTTATATGAAGCAGTTCATCCACAGTGGTAGTGGGGGAGGGGAAGACAGATGTAGCAGAGCTGTATATGAGGTGGTTCAGCCACAGTGCTGGGGGGAAAGATAAATTGACACATGTAGCAGAGCTGTATATGAAGTGATTCCAACACAGTGCTGGTAGTGGAGAGATACAGATGTAGCAGAGCTGTATATAAAGCGGTTCAGGGAAGACCGGTGTAGCAGAGCTGTATAGGAGGAGGTTCAGGCAAAGTGGTGGTGGGATAGAGAAATAGACAGATGTAGCAGAGCTGTATGTGAAGCAGTTCAGCCACAGTGCTAGTGGGGGAGGGAAATACAGATGTAGCAGAGCTGTATATAAAGTGATTCCAACACAGTGCTGGTAGTGGAGAGCAAGACAGATGAAGCAGAGCTGTAAAAGAAGAGGTTCAGGGAAGACGGATGTAGCAGAGCTGTATATGAGGAGGTTCAGCCACAGGGCTGGCGGGAGAGAGAAATAGACAGATGTATTAGAGCTGTATGTGAAGCTGTTCAGCCACAGTGCTAGTGGGGAGGGAAAGATAGATGTAGCAGAGCTGTATATGAGGCAGTTCTGCCACAGTGCTGGGGGGGAGAGATAAATAGACAGATGTAGCAGAGCTGTATATGAAGTGATTCCAACAAAGTGCTGATATTGTATAGCAAGATAGATGTAGCAGGGCTGCAAGAGAAGATATTCAGGTAAGACAGATGTAGCAGAGCTGTATATGCATCTATACAAGTAAAATGTCTAAGGTTTATACACAACTGTAGTAGAGCTGTATTTGAAAAAAATTTGCATTGGTGCTGGTCAGTGGGGGATGATCATGTTTTATGGGAGTCAAAAGCACAGATTATATGGCTACTGGCTGACATGCTTGTCGACTAATGTATAGTAGTGAATTATTGTTTTGAGTGATGATTCCACAGCAGAGGGAGGGGCCTCACAGACACTGCAGGCTGCCAGACTGATGACTCATCCTATCCACATGAATGAGCACTCAAGGACTAAGTTCTCAGTGTGATGTCATAAAGAGGCGTTCATTCAAACTGCCTAAGCCTGCCCAGCCTTAGCCTCTTAAGAACTCAGCCCTATTTCACCTCAAGGACTGACCAGTGTCACTTTAAGTGCTGATAACTTTAAAATGCTTTGACTTATCCAGGCCATTCTGAGATTGTTTTTTCATCACATATTGTACTTCATGACAATGGTAAAATGAAGTAAAAAAAAAAATCATTTTTATTTATAAAAAAATACCAAATTTACCAAAATTTGTAAAAAATTGCAAATTTCCAAGTTTCAATTTCTCTACTTTTATAATACATAGTAATACTTCCAAAAATAGTTATTACTTTACATTCCCCATATGTCTACTTCATGTTTGGATCAATTTCGCAATGATATTTTATTTTTTGGGGATGTTACAAGGCTTAGAGGTTTAGAAGAAAATCTTGAAATTTTTCTGAAATTTTCAAAAACCCACTTTTTAGGGACCAGTTCAGGTCTGAAGTCACTTTGTGAGGCTTACATAATAGAAACCACCCAAAACCACCCCATTCTAGAAACTACACCCCTCAAGGTATTCAAAACTGATTTTACAAACTTTGTTAACCCTTTAGGTGTTGCACAAGAGTTATTGGCAAATGGAGATGAAATTTGAGATTTTCAATTTTTTGGCAAATTTTCCATTTTAATCCATTTTTTCCAGTAACAAAGCAAGGGTTAACAGCCAAACAAAATGCTATATTTATTTCCCCGATTCTGTAGTTTGCAGAAACACTCCATATGTGGCCGTAAACTACTGTACGGGCACACAGTAGAGCGTAGAGGGAAAGGTGCGCCGTATGGTTTTTGGAAGGCAGATTTTGCTGGACTGGTTTTTTTGACACCATGTCCCATTTGAAGCCCCCCTGATGCACCACTAGAGTAGAAACTCCATAAAAGTTTCGCCATCTAAGAAACTACACCCCTCAAGGTATTCAAAACTGATTTTACAAACTTTGTTAACCCTTTAGATGTTGCACAAGATTTAATGGAAATTAGAGATACAATTTCAAAATTTCACTTTTTTGGCAGATTTTCCATTTTAATATTTTTTTTCCAGCTACAAAGCAAGGGTTAACAGCCAAACATAACTCATTATTTATGGCCCTGATTCTGTAGTATACAGAAACACCCTTATGTGATCATAAACTGCTGTACGGGCACACGGCAGGGCGCAGAAGGAAAGGAATGCCATACGGTTTTTGGAAGGCAGATTTTGCTAGACAGTTTTTTTGGACACCATGTCCAATTTGAAGCCCCCCTGATGCTCCCTAGAGTAGAAACTCCAAAAAAGTTACCCCATTTTAGAAACTACGGGATAGGGTGGAAGTTTTGTTGGTACTAGTTTAGGGTACATATGATTTTTGGTTGCTCTATATTACACTTTTTGTGAGGCAAGGCAACAAGAAATAGCTTTTTTGGCACCTTTTTTTTTTTTTGTTATTTACAACATTCATCTGACAGGTTAGATCATGTGGTATTTTTATAGACCAGGTTGTCATGGACGCGGCGATACCTAATATGTACAAACCGGATTCCCAAAAAGTTGGGACACTAAACAAATTGTGAATAAAAACTGAATGCAATGATGTGGAGATGGCAAATGTCAATATTTTATTTGTAATAAAACGTAGATGACAGATCAAACGTTTAATCCGAGTAAATGTGTCATTTTAAAGGAAAAATATGTTGATTCCAATTTTCACGGTTTCAACAAATCCCCAAAAAGTTGGGACAAGTAGCAATAAGAGGCTGGAAAAAGTAAATTTGAGCATAACGAAGAGCTGGAAGACCAATTAACACTAATTAGGTCAATTGGCAACATGATTGGGTATAAAAAGAGCTTCTCAGAGTGGCAGTGTCTCTCAGAAGCCAAGATGGGTTGAGGATCACCAATTCCCACAATGTTGCGCAGAAAGATAGTGGAGCAATATCAGAAAGGTGTTACCCAGCGAAAAATTGCAAAGACTTTGCATCTATCATCATCAACTGTGCATAACATCATCCGAAGATTCAGAGAATCTGGAACAATCTCTGTGCGTAAGGGCCAAGGCCGTAAAACCATACTGGATGCCCGTGATCTCCGGGCCCTTAAACAACACTGCACCACAAACAGGAATGCTACTGTAAAGGAAATCACAGAATGGGCTCAGGAATACTTCCAGAAACCATTGTCAGTGAACACAATTCACCGTGCCATCCGCCGTTGCCAGCTGAAACTCTACAGTGCAAAGAAGAAGCCATTTCTAAGCAAGATCCACAAGCTCAGGCGTTTTCACTGGGCCAGGGATCATTTAAAATGGAGTGTGGCAAAATGGAAGACTGTTCTATGGTCAGACGAGTCACGATTCAAAGTTCTTTTTGGAAATCTGGGATGCCATGTCATCTGGACCAAAGAGGACAAGGACAACCCAAGTTGTTATCAACGCTCAGTTCAGAAGCCTGCATCTCTGATGGTATGGGGTTGCATGAGTGCGTGTGGCATGGGCAGCTTGCATGTCTGGAAAGGCACCATCAATGCAGAAAAATATATTCAGGTTCTATAACAACATATGCTCCCATCCAGACGTCATCTCTTTCAGGGAAGACCCTGCATTTTTCAACAAGATAATGCCAGACCACATTCTGCATCAATCACAACATCATGGCTGCGTAGGAGAAGGATCCGGGTACTGAAATGGCCAGTCTGCAGTCCAGATCTTTCACCTATAGAGAACATTTGGCGCATCATAAAGAGGAAGGTGCAACAAAGAAGGCCCAAGACGATTGAACAGTTAGAGGCCTGTATTAGACAAGAATGGGAGAGCATTCCTATTTCTAAACTTGAGAAACTGGTCTCCTCGGTCCCCAGACGTCTGTTGAGTGTTGTAAGAAGAAGGGGAGATGCCACACAGTGGTGAAAATGGCTTTGTCCCAACTTTTTGGGGATTTGTTGACACCATGAAACTCTGAGTCAACATATTTTTCCCTTAAAATAGTACATTTTCTCAGTTTAAACTTTTGTTCCGTGATTTATGTTCTATTCTGAATAAAATATTAGAAGTTGGCACCTCCACTTCATTGCATTCAGTTTTTATTCACGATTTGTATAGTGTCCCAACTTTTTTGGAATCCGGTTTGTATACAATTTTTCTTTATTTATGTAAGTTTTACACAATGATTTCATTTTTGAAACAAAAAAAATCATGTTTTAGTTTCTCCATAGTCTGAGAGCCATAGTTTTTTCAGTTTTTGGGCGATTATCTTAGGTAGGGTCTCATTTTTTGTGGGATGAGATGACGGTTTGATTGACACTATTTTCAGTTCGATTGGCACCGTTTTTATTTTTATTTTTTTACGGTGTTCACCTGAGGGGTTATAGAGCCGGTCGATACGGACGCGGAGATACTTAATATGTATACTTTTTTTTATTTATGTAAGTTTTACACAATGATTTCATTTTTGAAACAAAAAAAAATCATGTTTTAGTGTCTTTCTATAGTCTAAGAGCCATAGTTTTTTCAGTTTTTGGGCGATTATCTTGGGTAGGGTATGTTTTTTGCGGGATGAGATGACGGTTTGATTGGTACTATTTTGGCGTACATGCGACTTTTTTGATCACTTTTATTACCTTTTTTGGGAAGTAAGGTGGGCAAAATTTCAATTTTCTCATAGTTTTTATTTTTTTATTTTTATGGTGTTCACTGTGCGGGGAAAGTAACATGACCGTTTTATAGATCAGGTCGTTACGGACGCGGCGATACCTAATATGTGTAGTGTATTTTATTTTTACATTTTTATTCAGTGATAAGTGTTTTTTTATCTTAACTTTTTTCATAATTTTTTACATTTTTTTGACCCAGATCCACTTGAAGATCCAGTGGGTCTGATGTCTGTATAATACAGTACAGTACAGTATATAGTGCATTGTACTGTATTTTACTTACACTTTGTCTGAACAGATCTATGCCTTTAGCACAGATCTGTTCAGCACCATGGACAGCAGGATGCCTGAGAAGGCGTCCTGTTGCCATGGGAACCTTCCCCGTCTGCTCAGTTGTGGCCACAACTTCGCAGACGGGGAAGGGTAAGAAGGGGGGCTCCCTGCCTCTGTCACCCCATCCTGTCGGGGGGCTGCAAAGGCACAGCAGCCCCCCGATGGGAGAGGGAGGGAGCCCCCTCTTACTGTTAACTTTTTCCATACAGTGGTCCGTACGGACCGCGGTCCGGAAAGGGTTAAACGGCTGACATCGCATCACAGATGTCAGCCGTTTATACCAGAGTGTCAGCAATGTATTGCTGACACTCTGGTATACCACTGGACACCAATGAATATTCAAGAAGAGGCGGGCGGGGGATCACGATCCCACCTGCCTCACTGCCTGCCGCCTGCACCGCCTGCAACACCCCCCCTGCACCACCTGCCGCCATATATTCATTCAGGGGTGCAGGGGGGTGATAAAAACTTTATTTGGGGCATTTTAAAGTTTGATCCCCGCGGTCAGGGACCGCGGGAATCAGAATCGGCAGAAAGCGCAGCAAATTCCTTCCCCGGCGTTGTGACAGGATGCCGGCTGAATGATTTCAGCCGGCATCCTGGTCGGATTAACCCCCGCAGCGCCGCAATCTCATTTTAAACTCATGACGTACCGGTACGTCATGGGTCCTTAAGGACTCGGGAAACATGCCGTACCGGTACGTCATTCGTCCCTAAGGGGTTAGAAGCAGGAAACCAGGAAGTGAACAGTAGAGCTGGCTGCAGGTGAGGATTAAATAGCAAGATGGGAATACCCCTTTAAAGGGGTTGTCAATGTTAAACGGGCAGGCACTGTGAAGGTCACTGTTAAATGGGCGGACACTGTCGAGTTCACTTTTTAAAGGGGCTGGCACTGTGGAGGTCCCTGTTAAAGGGGCAGGCACTGTGAAAGTCACTGTTAAAGGGGCCGGCACTGTGGAGGTCATTGTTAAAGGGGCGAGCACTGTGGAGGTCACTGTTAAAGTGGCAGGCACTGTGGAGGTCACTGTTAAAGGGGAGGTCATTATTAAAGGGATGGGCAATGTGGAGGTCACCGTTCAAGGGGAGGGTACTGTAGAGGTCACTGTTAAAGGGGCGGCCACTATGAAGGTCATTGTTAAAGGGGTGGTCAATGTTAAAGGAGCGGCCACTGTGGAGGTCACTGTTAAAGAGGCGGGCACTGTGTAGATCACTGTTAAAGAGGCGGGCACTGTGGAGGTCATTGTTAAAGGGGCGGGTACTGTACAATAGAGTTCACTTTTATGGGGGATATTTTCTATATCTTTTTACAACACACGGAAACATGAAATGAAATAGATGAAATATACCTTCTGCTAGTAAATATATAGTCATTTATGCCTTGCGCTGGTGGTGGATCCTCCAAAGTTATGAAGAGGCGCCGGCCTCTATATTCACCATATCCTCTGCCGGTCTAAATGTACGACAGTTTCCTAGCTGGCTTAAATTTAGACCATTAAATCTAATAGATCTAATAGATCTATTAGATCTATTAGACCATGACTAAAATTATTTTAGACCTGGCATGAGTGGGAAGAAGTCACAGATTGCGGCACAAATAACCTTTGCACTGCAATCTACGACAGATATACGCCAGAAAACTGGCATATATCTGTTAGTAAATTACCCCCATTATATATATATATATATATATATATATATATACAGTACAGACCAAAAGTTTGGACACACCTTCTCATTCAAAGAGTTTTCTTTATTTTCATGACTATGAAGGCATCAAAACTATGAATTAACACATGTGGAATTATATACATAACAAACAAGTGTGAAACAACTGAAAATATGTCATATTCTAGGTTCTTCAAAGTAGCCACCTTTTGCTTTGATTACTGCTTTGCACACTCTTGATGAGCTTCAAGAGGTAGTCCCCTGAAATGGTCTTCCAACAGTCTTGAAGGAGTTCCCAGAGATGCTTAGCACTTGTTGGCCCTTTTGCCTTCACTCTGCGGTCCAGCTCACCCCAAACCATCTCGATTGGGTTCAGGTCCGGTGACTGTGGAGGCCAGGTCACCTGGAGCAGCACCCCATCACTCTCCTTCATAGTCAAATAGCCCTTACTTTCAAAGTTTTCCCAATTTTTCGGCTGACTGACTGACCTTCATTTTTTAAAGTAATGATGGCCACTTGTTTTTCTTTACTTAGAATTTGTATTATAGCAAGAAAAAAGCAGCTAACAGTCTATTCAGTAGGACTATCAGCTGTGTATCCACCTGACTTCTCCTCAACGCAACTGATGGTCCTAACCCCATTTATAAGGCAAGAAATCCCACTTATTAAATCTGACAGGGCACACCTATGAAGTGAAAACCATTTCAGGGGACTACCTCTTGAAGCTCATCAAGAGAATGCCAAGAGTGTGCAAAGCAGTAATCAAAGCAAAAGGTGGCTACTTTGAAGAACCTAGAATATGACATATTTTCAGTTGTTTCACACTTGTTTGTTATGTATATAATTCCACATGTGTTAATTCATAGTTTTGATGCCTTCAGTGTGAATCTACAATTTTCATAGTCATGAAAATAAAGAAAACTCTTTGAATGAGAAGGTGTGTCCAAACTTTTGGTCTGTACTGTGTATATATATATATATATATATATATATATATATACTATATATCACTACTCAGTGAGTGGTTCTATTAGTGACTGACATCCTTCCCTCTATGACTTCACATACAAAAATAGCTGTCTTTGAATAGGACCATCCACTGTGCTCCTAATTATAGAAAGCAAAGGAATTAAAAAGAAAAAAAAATTACATGCTATACTGAATCTTTCCCATAAAACTGTCAATCTGCTCATCTCCAGCTGCTCTATAATATGTTGCCTGCAGATAGGTCAGCTTGTACAACATGACAGGTTTCTGAATTTTGACAATTTGGCCTTGTGCCTCAAAATTGCTTAGTCTGCCCCTGGGATTTTTCTTATTTACAAAAAAAACAAAACAATTGTTCATTAATTTCTAATAATTTACTGCTGTATATAAGGGAATAGGTCAAATATACATAAACAAGAATTTTTTTAAGAATAAGTACTGGAATCTAATTTAGAAAAGGGTCAATTAAAGGCTCTCAATGATGAACTATATGCTTTATAAAATAAATTATAGCAGTCAGTTATCACTTTTGTGCAACATAAATGTAAAATGCATGCTGCTCGGTAACAAACATGACAGACGATGCATGCACTTATTTTCAAGCAGTAACAGTCCTGAGCAGAGGTTACATCAATATTCATTAGGAGAATGCAATGTGTTTTTTGGAATAGGAGACTAGGACTAGCATTTGTTATGTAGAGATGCTTTATAGAAACCTTGACATCTGAACCTCCACCCTAAGGCCTAAGCTATTTGTACATGTTATTTATACAGGAGATGTATAAATCTACTTTGACCAACCTTTATCTAAACCGCACATAAAGCATGAAATTCTTGAAAAGAGTAATTAGTATTATTTTGTTGAAAATAAGGCTATGGGTTGAATGAGTTATTGATCAATACAAAGCTCTGTCTAATCGTTGTTATAGCCTGGACTTTAATTATAACAAGACCATATTCTAGAGGCATTTTGAAGTGCCAATACATGCAGATGTAACGTTCCTAACATCCTCTATAATTCTAGAATTGAATTTGCCAAAGTATCTTACCCCCTGCATAGGAGATGGGGTGAACACTGCGGCTGAATGACGAGCCCCAGCAAAGCACAATCTTCTTCTGAAAGACTGGGAAAAAAAGTTGCCACTGTCTGGTGTGGTTTCAAGAGGGGAACCATCAAAGCACTGTGGTCCAACTGTCCAAGTGGAGAGACCAGATCATAATCTAAAGAAAAAGTCTGTGCAATTGCTGACTGCTATCCTGGCTTGTCTTGCCTCCCTCAATGGCAAGATTGGAGGGTAGAAATGTGGGGAAGGAATGCCAACAATATAGAAAACAGAATTAGAAAAAAATATATATATATATATATATTCTAGAAGTACAGGACTATGTCCAGACCAATTTATTGTGAAACAGCTCATAACAGTTCCCAGAGAGTTCATCAAAACAGGGTTCATAGAGGAAACTTTACCCTCTTGGTGTTTCACCATGGCTTCTGCCTTGGGGCAGATTTAGTAATAGTGTTGTGCTTTGCCCTGTATAAGAATACAACTCACAATCTTAATATAGACACATTTACTATTCTGGCACATGAACCTTTGTAAATTTGTAGTATTGGAAATCCTGTGGCATATTTACTCTAGAATTCTGTTAGTGTGCCCAAAAATATGCCCATGCACCAGAATTGTGTCTGTGCACCAACAATTGTTCATGCACCCAAATTTTTGTCTGTGCACCAATAAAATGTGCCAGTGCACCGTAAAACGTCTAAGTTTGGCGTATGTGTTGGCGAAGTTTCACTCCAAAAATACACCAACATTTTGGTGTTTTTTTGACACACGGAGGTGCATTTAGACTCTGCCCCTTTCCTTCACAAAGCCACCCCCTTTCCAGTGAAGTCACACCCCTAGTCAGACAAGGCTTACTATAATATGTTTAGAAAACAGTGTAAACACTTAGATGTAGGAAACTACTTAATCTTGATGTTCCTATGTACAGTATCTTTGTTATACCTATGCCCTTACGACTATACTATCCTTGCTTACCTGTTGTTGAAACTCTGATATTCCCCAGATTACCATTGTCTGCCTGCTGACATTATATGTTGCACTATCATGAAAACATAACATCCTTGATGGACATTTAGTATTCACCTCCTGAAGCATATTTTTATCTGTTTCCTTCTCCTTGGGTTCTACCTGGCAATTGTGATCATATTGTCTACTCTACAAATGTGAGGAATTAGATTAATAGGCTATATCTATGCTTTATTGAGGTATTAGGTTATCAGTACCTAGAGTTGGTTCATACTTGATTAAATATGTTATGGCTGGTATGGCTAAGGGAAAACATTATGGCCCAGATGAGCTTTCCCTTAAGGTTTGCCTCCAGTATATTGATATAGTATGGACCCTATTCCCCAAGCTTTAACCTCTTCCGGACGCATGATGTACCGGTACTGCGTGTTGTCCCGGTACTTAATGACACATGACATACCGGTACTGCGGTTTGCTGCGTTTCCGGGTTATTTGGGTCTCTGGGGACCCGATAACCCGAAACAGAATGGTGATCGGTGGTGTGATAATACACCACCAATCACCATCCTGCGATCCTGAGAGGTGATGGTGACATCACCTGTCAGGATCGCCTCTCATTGGTCGGCTGGGCGGGCGGGCATTTCAAATTACAGCAGCTGCATCCGATCTCAGAGCCAGCACCCCCATCTGTGCAGGGATCATAAGCCAGCACCCCATCTGTGCCCCAGCACCCCCATCTGTGCACCAAGGTATTTAGGGAAAGGTTAGGGAAAGGTTAGGTTAGGCAGGTATATTCAGGGAAAGTTAGTGAGAGAAACAAAACAAAACAATTTTTGTTGCATAACATTAAATCAGGTGTCTGGGGTCCTTCGCACAGCTGTGTGACCCTAGACCCCCCCCCCCCCCCCCAGGGGTGCTGCAGCTGTTTTTTTTTGGGGGGGGCGCAAGCATTTTATTTTTATTTTTTTCTGCGTACGCTGACTGTGGCCGGCACTCTTAGCATCCGGCCACTGTTAATGCATCGCACACCTCACCGCTGATCAACTTCGGACGGTTGATCAGCGATTTTGAATTTTTTATTTATTTTATTTCACATTTTTTGCCCTTCTTTTAGTTAATTTTTTTAGGCTTAAGGTAAGTTCGCGAACACCCGTGCCCCCACACACACGTACACCAAATAAAGTTTATCACGCACACACACACACACACACACACGCACAGACACACTCCCCTATGGCCCGCCGGATGTTCTCGGCCGAGGAGGCATACGCCCAGCTTGCCTCTGAGAGCCCCAGTGAGGATGAGGATGACCCCACTTTCCTTTTGTTACCCGCGTCCTCCTCATCATCTAGCGATAATGATGAGCCCCCAAGGCGGCGAAGATGCCGCCAGGCGGAGCAAGGGGTATGCCATACTAGGGACCCAGTGGCCCACACTAGTACGAGAAGCTCTGGGGCTCATACTAGTTTTCCAGCCCACCAGTTAAGTCCACCGGAGCCCCCTACTGGTGAACTTGTCTGGTATACCACAGAGCGTTTTGAGCCAGTGATTCCTGATTTTGTAGGCCAACCAGGAATCCAGATTTCCACAGTGGGCTTCACTGAATACGACTACTTTAGTCTTTTTTTCAGTGACCACTTTGTAAATCTAATGGTGGAGCAAACAAACCTGTACGCCAAACAGTTTGTTGCTCAACACCCAGGCTCCTTTTTGGCTATGCCCGGTGGCTGGACTCCGGTCAGTGCAGCCAAGATGAGGACATTTTGGGGCCTCGTGCTGCACATGGGCCTAGTCAAGAAACCTGTCAGGCATTACTGGAGTGGGGACGTCCTCTACCAGACCCCACTTTACAGTACGGCCATGACACGCTCCCGGTTTGAGGACATCCGGAAATGCCTGCCTATGACCGCCTGTACAAAATCAGGCTGGTCATCGATCACTTTGGGGCCAAATTTGTGCAGGCCTATGTACCTGGAAGGGAGGTTGCGGTTGATGAGTCTCTCTTTGCTTTCAAGGGGAGACTCATTTTCCGCCAGTATGTTCCCTCTAAGCGGGCGAGGTATGGCGTGAAGCTGTACAAACTTTTTGAGAGTACCTCAGGGTACACTTACAAGTTTTGTGTGTACGAGGGGCGAGATTCCCGTATTCAACCCCCAGAATGTCCCCCCACTCTGGGTGTTAGCGGTAAACTTGTGTGGGACCTTATGCTCCCACTGCTAGATAAGTGTTACCACCTGTACGTGGATAACTTTTATACTAGTATCCCCTTGTTCCAGTCCCTCGCCGCCAGATCCACGTCCGCTTGTAAGACTGTGCAGAAAAATCAATGCGGTCTCCCTACCCACCCCCTCCAGGTACCTATCCCCAGGGGTGAGACCCGTGCCCTTACCAGTGGAAACCTGTTGCTGGTCAGATATAAGGACAAGAGGGATGTCCTTGTACTGTCCACAATTCATGGTAACGGCATCACCCCTGTCCCTGTGCGAGGTACCGCGGCAACGGTTCTTAAGCCCGATTGTATCGTCGACTACAATCGGTATATGGGAGGAGTTGATCTCTCTGATAAAGTCCTCAAGCCATATAATGCCATGCGCAAAACCCGGGCATGGTACAAAAAAGTTGCGGTCTACTTGGTACAGGTTGCCTTGTACAACTTTTTTGTGCTGTCCCGGAGCGCTAGCAACACAGGGACATTCATTCAGTTCTATGAGGCAGTCCTCAAGGACCTGATCTTTTCTGACCGGGAAAGAGCAGGCCGGAGTACCTCGGAAACTGGAGGCGCCCGGATTGTCCCTGGCCAACACTTTCCAGGTGTGGTCCTCCATACTGGAAAAAAGGGACGGAGCCAAAAAAAAGGTGTGTCACAGGAGGGGGATACGGAAGGACACCACTACTCAGTGTGACACGTGCCCCGATCATCTGGGCCTCTGCATTATTGGTTGCTTCAGGGAGTACCACACTTCCATGGAGTACTAAATTTATGTTCCCCTTCCCCAATTTAGCCACTGACAATCGGATAAAAAAAACTATGGTTCTCAGACTTGAGACACTAAAACAAAAAAAAAATATAAAAAAAATATATTATTTAGTAAAACTAAAATAAATAAATAAAGTAGACATATTAGGTATCACCGCATCCCTCAGATGAACACAGTCAAAAAAAAAAAAAAAAAAAAATGGTCCAAAAAAATGTTTTTTTTGTCACCTTACATCACAAAAATTGTAATAGCAAGCGATCAAAAAGTCATATGCCCCCCAAAATAGTGCCAATAAAACCGTCCTCTCATCCCACAAAAAATGAGCCCCTACCTAAGATAATCGGCTAAAAACAAAAAAAAATAGACTCTTAGGCCCATTTCACACGGGCGAGATTTCCGCTTGGGTTCAATGCGTGAGGTGAACGCATTGCACCCGCACTGAATCTGGACCCATTCATTTCTATGGGGCTGTGCACATGAGCGGTGATTTTCACGCATCACTTGTGCTTTGCATGAAAATCGCAGCATGCTGTATGGGGCTGCGTGAAAATCGCGCACGGTTGCTAGGAGACGATCTGGATGGGGACCCAATCATTATTATTTTCCCTTATAACATGGTTATAAGTGAAAATAATAGCATTCCTAATACAGAATGCATAATGCAATAGGGCTGGAGGGGTTAAAAAAATATATAATTTAACTCACCTTAATCCACTTGTTCGTGCAGCCCGGCTTCTCTTCTTTCTTCATCTTTGCTGTGCACAGGAAAAGTACCTGTGGTGACATCACTGCGCTCATCACATGATCCGTCACATGATCCATCACCATGGTGATGGATCATGTGATGGACCAAGTGATGAGCGCAGTGACGTCATCATAGGTCCTATTCCTACTGCACAGCAAAGATGAAGAAAGAAGAGAAGCCGGGCTGCACGAACAAGTGGATTAAGGTGAGTTAAATTATATTTTTTTTTAACCCCTCCAGCCCTATTGCATTATGCATTCTGTATTAAGAATGCTATTTTAACCCTAAAAATTGGGTTTTGAAAATTTCGGGAAAAATTTCAAGATTTGCTTCTAAACTTCTAAGCCTTGTAACGTCCCCAAAAACTAAAATGTAATTCCCAAATTGATCCAAACATGAATTATACATATGGGGAATCTAAAGTAATAACTATGTTTGGCGGTACTACTATGTATTATAGAAGTAGGGAAATTGAAACTTGGAAATTTGCAAATTGTTCCAAAATTTTGGTAAATTTTGTATTTTTTTTTATAAATAAAAAAATAAAAATTTGACTTCATTTTACCAGTGTCATGAAGTACAATATGCGACGAAAAAACTATCTCGGAATGGCCTGGATAAGTCAAAGCGTTTTAAAGTTCACCACTTAAAGTGACACTGGTCAGATTTGCAAGAAATGCCCTGGTCCTTATGGTGAAATATGGCTGTGTCCTTAAGGAGTTAAACTATATATGAAATGGAATTTAACAGGCAAAGTCTTATTAAGCTGTCTTAATGATGCCACAGTTGTGTCCATTTTAAACCCAGGTAAGGCCCATCCCTAACCCATAGTAACATAGTTAGAAGGCTGAAAAAAAATACATAATTGCATTTGGTTCAGCTTATTATCCTTATTTAGAGAAAGGATGCATATTAATCTGGCAATCAATGATTTATTGGATCAATTATTAGAGATGAGTTAATTTCTTGGAATTCATTTTGGGTCCAATTCTCACACATTGGCCGGCAGTCAATATTGAGTGCAAATAGTTTTGACCTAAATTGAAAGTGCCTTAATCACTCTGAAAATTCATGTATGACACTCTGTGGTCCTAGTGTTTTGGAAGTGGATGTGAATCTTCTGTGCCACTAAAATGATTTGGGTTGGGGCTACTAATAAGTAGTGTTGAGCGCGAATATTAGAATATCAATTTTCTTTAGCGAATATCGGCACTTCGCTAATTCGGAAATATTTTGAATATAGCACTATAAATTAGCTATTTTGAATATTCATATATATATATATATATTTTTTTTATTGTTATATTATTTTCTTTTCCACTTCCCAAAAGTAGTTCTTACCTGTCTTGAGGATTCCTGGCTTCCTGGCTGCTCCAGTCAGTGCCCGTTGCCGCTTCTGACGACTTCCGTGCTCATGGAGCGTCCCCATCACCATGGGAACGTCTCCATACTAGAATGTACTGTCGGATGTGAGAATTAAGTTGAAATCGCAATGCGATTACTTCAAGTTATATTAATTGAATTGCGATTTCAACTTAGCACTGCTATATTCCATATTCGATAACTTTGTTAATTCTAGCAAGCTAACCCATTAGAAGCACAGCTCTAAGTTGATATCGCAATTCAATTATTATAACTTGAAGTAATCGCATTGCGATTTCAACTTAGACCTGGTTTACTATGGTTGGCTTGGTAGAATTAGCGAAGATGACGAATAAGACGAATGTATTCGTCATATTCCTCAAAACGAAGATAACAAAGTTTTCTCCATCTTCGTTTTAGCTCCATATTCGTCAACTTCTCTAATTCTAGCAATCAAATAGGAAAGTTGACTATAGAGACAGCTGTGTTTAATTCACTATGCGATTATATTACTTTGCTTTTTTTTAAATAAATAGAATAATTATAATAATTATCAAGTATTATTATTATTTTATTTATATAAAAAAAGCAAAGTAATATTATCGCATAGCGAATTAGAAACTTAGCTGTCTCTAGTCAACTTTCCTATTTGATTGCTAGAATTAGCGAAGTTGACGAATAGGTAGCTAAAACGAAGATGTAGAATACTTCGTTATCTTCGTTTTGAGGAATATGACGAATACATTCGTCATATTCGTCATCTTCACTAATTCTAGATATCAAACCAATAGGAAAGTTACCTTAAGTTAAAATCGCAATACGGGATTATTTAAATGGCATATTATTCGCGATAACTAGAATAATGACGAATATTCAATTTCGACGAATATGAGACGAATATTCAAGCGAATATTTGCGGATTTCATCGAAATCCGAATATGACACCTCCCGCTCATCACTACTAGTAAGTAGCGTTGGGCGCAAATATTCAAAAAAGCGAATATAAATCGCAAATATCGGTACTTCGAGAATTCACGAATATTTAGAATATAGTGATATATATTAGTCATTTTCGAATATTCTAGATTTTCTTTTTTTCATCAGTAACCTCCCTTTTTGCTTGTGGGCCAATGAGAAGGCTGCAATGTCTTTGTCTGAGCTTAGCTACATCCCTAGAAACCAATATTAAAGTTGCCTACCCCTTACTATATAAGAACCTCCCCAGCAGCCCTTGTATGCAGTATTTTGCAGACCTGAGAGAGACAGCAGTGTTATTGCTGTGCTCTCAGCTTTTCTGTGTCATTACATTATATAGTTAGTTAGTTAGCTTATATATAAAATACAGATAGTTAGTGGGAGATAGTAAGTGTAGGTTAGATAGTGATATAGTGTAGCTTTTTAGCGCTGCCCTAGCCATTTTACTGGCTAGGGCAGCACTAAATCCCACCAATAAGTGACGGTGACTTCACTTGGCTTTCTGGCAGCCCCATGGAGAGCCCGATACGTCACCAGATCTCCCAAAGATGCTTTTGCCCTGCACGATTTAGTGCAGGGCAAAGGAGAGCATCAGAGCATGAACCGTAGCTCAAGTCAGGGGGGCTGCCTGGGTGAAAATGGAGGAATGTCTGGGTTCAGCTCTGAACCCGGAAAAAAACTTTAAATTTAGCCTCTATTTCTGAAAAGTTTCTGCCGGGATTTGAACACACAACCTTCTACATTAGAGCCAAGAGCCTTCACCACTATGCTATACAGCTATATGTTAACCTGCAATGAAATATGAAATGATACTTCAGCTGTATAGGAATACTTACTACATGACATACTATGAGGTTTTTCTGGCACAGTTTAACATTCAGCTTTATAGCTGAGTGGTTAAAGTCCTTGCCTCTAATGTGAAAGGTTGTGATCCCAGCATAAACTTTTCAGAAATAGAGGCAAAATTTTTTAAAAATTTTTCAGTTTTACATTTTTTTTTCTTTATAAAAACATTTTTAAAAAGAAAAAAACTGTTTTTGTGTCCCTATTTACTGAAAGCCACGTTTTTCAATTTATTTATTTTTTATGGCAATTGTCTTGTGTTTGGATTTGTTTTATCTAGGACGAGTTGATGTCTTTACTGGTACTGTTTTGGGGTACATTGTACTTTTTGATAGCTCAATATTACACTTTCTGTGAGGCAAGGTAAAAAAATGGTTGTTTTGGTAATTTTTTATTTTTCATTTTTACATACAAGCGCAGCCCTGATTCCCTCCAGCAGCGCGATGTACACTGTCAGATCGCACTGCTGTGAAGGAATACAAGCGCAGCCCTGATTCCCTCCAGCAGCACGATGTACACTGTCAGATCGCACTGCTGTGAAGGAATACAAGCGCAGCCCTGATTCCCTCCAGCAGCACGATGTACACTGTCAGATCGCACTGCTGTGAAGAAATACAAGCGCAGCCCTGATTCCCTCCAGCAGCGCTATGTACACTGTCAGATCGCGCTGCTGTAAAGGAATACAAGTGCAGTCCTGATTCCCTCCAGCAGCGCTATGTACACTGTCAGATCGCGCTGCTGTGAAGGAATACAAGCGCAGCCCTGATTCCCTCCAGCAGCGCGATGTACACTGTCAGATCGCTCTGCTGTGAAGGAATTCAAGCGCAGCCCTGATTCCCTCCAGCAGCGCTATGTACACTGTCAGATCACGCTGCTGTGAAGGAATACAAGCGCAGCCCTGATTCCCTCCAGCAGCACGATGTACACTGTCAGATCGCACTGCTGTGAAGGAATACAAGTGCAGCCCTGATTCCCTCCAGCAGCGCTATGTACACTGTCAGATTGCGCTGCTGTAAAGGAATACAAGGGCAGCCCTGATTCCCTCCAGCAGCGCTATGTACACTGTCAGATCGCGCTGCTGTGAAGGAATACAAGCGCAGCCCTGATTCCCTCCAGCAGCGCGATGTACACTGTCAGATCGCACTGCTGTGAAGGAATACAAGCGCAGCCCTGATTCCCTCCAGCAGCACGATGTACACTGTCAGATCGCACTGCTGTGAAGGAATACAAGTGCAGCCCTGATTCCCTCCAGCAGCGCTATGTACACTGTCAGATTGCGCTGCTGAAAAGGAATACAAGGGCAGCCCTGATTCCCTCCAGCAGCGCTATGTACACTGTCAGATCGCGCTGCTGTGAAGGAATACAAGCGCAGCCCTGATTCCCTCCAGCAGCACGATGTACACTGTCAGATCGCACTGCTGTGAAGGAATACAAGGGCAGCCCTGATTCCCTCCAGCAGCGCTATGTACACTGTCAGATCGCGCTGCTGTGAAGGAATACAAGCGCAGCCCTGATTCCCTCCAGCAGCACGATGTACACTGTCAGATCGCACTGCTGTGAAGGAATACAAGCGCAGCCCTGATTCCCTCCAGCAGCGCTATGTACACTGTCAGATCGCGCTGCTGTAAAGGAATACAAGCGCAGTCCTGATTCCCTCCAGCAGCGCTATGTACACTGTCAGATCGCTCTGCTGTGAAGGAATACAAGTGCAGCCCTGATTCCCTCCAGCAGCACGATGTACACTGTCAGATCGCGCTGCTGTGAAGGAATACAAGCGCAGCCCTGATTCCCTCCAGCAGCGCTATGTACACTGTCAGATCGCTCTGCTGTGAAGGAATACAAGTGCAGCCCTGATTCCCTCCAGCAGCAGGATGTACACTGTCAGATCGCTCTGCTGTGAAGGAATTCAAGCGCAGCCCTGATTCCCTCCAGCAGCACGATGTACACTGTCAGATCGCTCTGCTGTAAAGGAATACAAGCGCAGCCCTGATTCCCTCCAGCAGCACGATGTACACTGTCAGATCGCTCTGCTGTGAAGGAATTCAAGCGCAGCCCTGATTCCCTCCAGCAGCACGATGTACACTGTCAGATCGCGCTGCTGTAAAGGAATACAAGCGCAGCCCTGATTCCCTCCGGCAGCACGATGTACACTGTCAGATTGCTCTGCTGTGAAGGAATACAAGCGCAGCCCTGATTCCCTCCAGCAGCACGATGTACACTGTCAGATCGCGCTGCTGTGAAGGAATTCAAGCGCAGCCCTGATTCCCTCCAGCAGCATGATGTACACTGTCAGATCGCGCTGCTGTGAAGGAATTCAAGCGCAACCCTGATTCCCTCCAGCAGCACAATGTACACTGTCAGATCGCTCTGCTGTGAAGGAATACAAGTGCAGCCCTGATTCCCTCCAGCAGCAGGATGTACACTGTCAGATCGCACTGCTGTGAAGGAATACAAGCGCAGCCCTGATTCCCTCCAGCAGCGCGATGTACACTGTCAGATCGCACTGCTGTGAAGGAATACAAGCGCAGCCCTGATTCCCTCCCGCAGCACGATGTACACTGTCAGATCGCTCTGCTGTGAAGGAATACAAGCGCAGCCCTGATTCCCTCCAGCAGCACGATGTACACTGTCAGATCGCGCTGCTGTAAAGGAATACAAGCGCAGCCCTGATTCCCTCCAGCAGCACGATGTACACTGTCAGATCGCACTGCTGTTAAGGAATACAAGTGCAGCCCTGATTCCCTCCAGCAGTGCTATGTACACTGTCAGATCGCGCCGCTGTGAAGGGATTCAAGCGCAGCCCTGATTCCCTCCAGCAGCACGATGTACACTGTCAGATCGCGCTGCTGTGAAGGAATACAAGCGCAGCCCTGATTCCCTCCAGCAGCACGATGTACACTGTCAGATCGCACTGCTGTGAAGGAATACAATCGCAGCCCTGATTCCCTCCAGCAGCACGATGTACACTCTCAGATCGCGCTGCTGTGAAGGAATACAAGCGCAGCCCTGATTTCCTCCAACAGCGCTATGTACACTGTCAGATCGCGCTGCTGTGAAGGAATGCAAGCGCAGTCCTGATTCCCTCCAGCAGCGCTATGTACACTGTCAGATCGCACTGCTGTAAAGGAATACAAGCGCAGTCCTGATTCCCTCTAGCAGCACGATGTACACTGTCAGATCGCACTGCTGTGAAGGAATACAAGCGCAGCCCTGATTCCCTCCAGCAGCACGATGTACACTCTCAGATCGCGCTGCTGTGAAGGAATACAAGCGCAGCCCTGATTCCCTCCAACAGCGCTATGTACACTGTCAGATCGCGCTGCTGTGAAGGAATGCAAGCGCAGTCCTGATTCCCTCCAGCAGCGCTATGTACACTGTCAGATCGCACTGCTGTAAAGGAATACAAGCGCAGTCCTGATTCCCTCTAGCAGCGCTATGTACACTGTCAGATCGCGCTGCTGTGAAGGAATACAAAAGCTGTCCTGATTCCCTCCAGCAGCGCTATGTACACTGTCAGATCGCACTGCTGTGAAGAAATACAAGCGCAGCCCTGATTCCCTCCAGCAGCATGATGTACACTGTCAGATCGCGCTGCTGTAAAGGAATACAAGCGCAGTCCTGATTCCCTCCAGCAGCGCTATGTACACTGTCAGATCGCGCTGCTGTGAAGGAATACAAGCGCAGCCCTGATTCCCTCCAGCAGCACGATGTACACTGTCAGATCGCACTGCTGTGAAGGAATACAAGTGCAGCCCTGATTCCCTCCAGCAGCACAATGTACACTGTCAGATCGCGCTGCTGTAAAGGAATACAAGCGCAGCCCTGATTCCCTCCAACAGCGCTATGTACACTGTCAGATCGCGCTGCTGTGAAGGAATGCAAGCGCAGTCCTGATTCCCTCCAGCAGCGCTATGTACACTGTCAGATCGCACTGCTGTAAAGGAATACAAGCGCAGTCCTGATTCCCTCTAGCAGCGCTATGTACACTGTCAGATCGCGCTGCTGTGAAGGAATACAAAAGCTGTCCTGATTCCCTCCAGCAGCGCTATGTACACTGTCAGATCGCACTGCTGTGAAGAAATACAAGCGCAGCCCTGATTCCCTCCAGCAGCATGATGTACACTGTCAGATCGCGCTGCTGTAAAGGAATACAAGCGCAGTCCTGATTCCCTCCAGCAGCGCTATGTACACTGTCAGATCGCGCTGCTGTGAAGGAATACAAGCGCAGCCCTGATTCCCTCCAGCAGCACGATGTACACTGTCAGATCGCACTGCTGTGAAGGAATACAAGTGCAGCCCTGATTCCCTCCAGCAGCACAATGTACACTGTCAGATCGCACTGCTGTGAAGGAATACAAGTGCAGCCCTGATTCCCTCCAGCAGCGCGATGTACACTGTCAGATCGCGCTGCTGTGAAGGAATACAAGCGCAGCCCTGATTCCCTCCAGCAGCGCTATGTACACTGTCAGATCGCGCTGCTGTGAAGGAATACAAGCGCAGCCCTGATTCCCTCCAGCAGCGCGATGTGTATAATGCATTTTCCCTTAGGGTATGCAGGCATGAAGGCTGGGAGGAGGAGCCAGTGTCCTACAACACTAAACGCACTTCCAGGGCTGAGCTCCTCCTCCCAGAGCTGATCCGTCTCTTATTTGGAAGATAGAGAAGACGGACTGCACATGGCAACGCACAATGGTAATGGCACACATTTGTGGGAGTTTTTATCATGTAAAACAGAAAATGATTAAATTTTAAAACACAAATGCACATATGCTGTAGGGTACACTATACCATTACAGTATAAAAAATGACACAGCAGTTACACTTTAACCATCTATATGCCACAGTCAGCATTGATTGTGGCATATGTGGGGTTAATCTGCTGGCATCAAAGTTTTTAGAAAACAGCTGGTCCCCTGCACTCATCTAGCCTGCATCAACCCGATCAGCGTTCTGTACTATTATGGCAAAGGTTGGGAAGTTACTTTCAGCTACGCTATATCAGTACTAGTGATGAGCGGCAGGTGCCATATTCGATTTCGACGAAATTCGCGAATATTCGATAGAATATTCGTTTTATATTCGTTGAAATCGAATATTCGTCATTATTCTTGTTATCGCGATTAATATGCGATTTAAATAATTGCGTATTGCGATTTTAACTAAAAGGCTACTCTCCTATTGAAATAGCAATGCGATTAATTCAAGTTATAATAATCAAATTTCGATTTTAACTTAGCACTGCTATATTCCATATTCATTAATTCTAGCTTAATATGGAATATAGCAGTGCTAAGTTAAAATCGAAATTCGATTATTATAACTTGAATATTTTTTTTTTTTATTGTTATATTTTTTTCTTTCCAACTTACCTAAAGTTGTTCTTACCTGTCCTTTGGATTCCTGGCTTCCTGGCTGCTCCAGTCAGTGCCCGTTGCCGCTTCTGCCGACTTCCGTGCTCATGGAGCGTCCCCATCACCATGGGAACGTCTCCATATACTAGAATGTACTGTCGGATTTAAGAATTACGTGAAAAATCGCAATTCGATTAGTTCAAGTTATAATATTCGAATTTCGATTTTAACTTAGCACTGCTATATTTAATTCTAGCCTAATATGGAATATAGCAGTGCTAAGTTAAAATCGAAATTCGATTATTCTAACTTAATTTATTTTTTTATTTTTTTATTGTTATATTTTTTTCTTTCCCACTTCCCTAAAGTTGTTCTTACCTGTCCTTTGGATTCCTGGCTTCCTGGCTGCTCCAGTCAGTGCCCGTTGCCGCTTCTGTCGACTTCGGTGCTCATGGAGCGTCCCCATCACCATGGGAACGTCTCCATATACTAGAATGTACTGTCGGATTTGAGAATTACGTGAAAAATCGCAATTCGATTATTTCAAGTTATAATAATCAAATTTTGATTTTAACTTAGCACTGCTATATTTAATTCTAGCCTAATATGGAATATAGCAGTGTTAAGTTAAAATCGAAATTCGATTATTATAACTTGAATTAATCGAATTGCGATTTCAACTTGGACCTGGTTTACTATGGTTGGCTTGGTAGAATTAGCGAATATGACGAATGTATTCGTCATATTCCACAAAACGAATATAACGAATGTATTCGTCATATTCCACAAAACGAAGATAACGAAGTATTCTGCATCTTCGTTTTAGCTACCTATTCATCAACTTCGCTAATTCTAGCAATCATATAGGAAAGTTTACTATGGAGACAGCTAAGTTTCATTCGCTATGCGATTATATTACTTTGCTTTTTTTTTATAAATAGAATAATTATAATAATTATCAGGTATTATAATTATTCTATTTTTTTTTTAAAAAGCAGTCATATAATCGCATAGCGAATTAAACTTAGCTGTCTCTATAGTAAACTTTCCTATATGATTGCTAGAATTAGCGAAGTTGATGAATAGGTAGTTAAAACGAAGATGCAGGATACTTCGTTATCTTCGTTTTGTGGAATATGACGAATACATTCGTTATATTCGTTTTGTGGAATATGACAAATACATTCGTCATATTCGCTAATTCTACCAAGCCAACCATAGTAAACCAGGTCCAAGTTGAAATCGCAAATTCGATTAATTCAAGTTATAATAATCGAATTTTGATTTTAACTTAGCACTGCTATATTCCATATTAGGCTAGAATTAAATATAGCAGTGCTAAGTTAAAATCGAAATTCGATTATTATAACTTGAACTAATCGAATTGCGATTTTTCACGTAATTCTCAAATCCGACAGTACATTCTAGTATATGGAGACGTTCCCATGGTGATGGGGACGCTCCATGAGCACCGAAGTCGGCAGAAGCGGCAACGGGCACTGACTGGAGCAGCCAGGAAGCCAGGAATCCAAAGGACAGGTAAGAACAACTTTAGGGAAGTGGGAAAGAAAAAAATATAACAATAAAAAAAAAAAAAAAACGAAAAACGAATATTCGAAATATCGAATTTATATCACTATATTCGAAATATTTGCGAATTAGCGAAGTGCCGATATTCGCGAAAAAAATTCGATATTCGAATATTCGCGCTCAACACTATTTAGTACATGCATCGACCCACTCACTGTTTAGAAATTTTGCTGAGAAGCAAGAGATCAATGCATGGCATGTGGATGTGTGATCCATGTCTTTTTTCTTAACAGATTGGCCCCTTTATGGGGATGTTTGTGCAATCTTGGCATGATGCACATAATGCATAACTGTGCTGTATCCCAATATACTGTACAACCTAAAGTCTCTACATCAAAAATATTGTTACAGTATGTTCATTTTTGAGCAAAGATGAGCACATTTTCAGTCAGCAGAATCAATTTTAGTATGGATATTATAAATTTGACCAGCACCAAAGTTATCAGATTGCCCTGAAAAGTTCTATGGTATATGATGTAGTGTTTTCTAAGATTGTATCAACCTCTTTCAAACTTTTTAACACCAAATTTTATTTAAAAAAATGCTTTGTGATAAATTACTTCATCACAAAGCACATTTCTTTGTAAGTGGTGAGTGCAATGACAGGGAATGGCGATTGCGCCGCTCCCTGTCATTGTACCCCTTACATGCCACGTTCATAGCTGATTGCAGCATCTGACAGTAATAACACAGTGTAAAATTAAAAAATTAAATAAAAAATTGAATCATACTTATCTCATCCATTTGCTCGTAATTAAAGATCAGGCGTGAAATATTGCGCGGCCCGTGATGACATCATGTTGCCACGCATGAGATTTTGTGCAAGAGCTTCAATCAAGATGGTGGCAGCTGTCCTGTCCTGATGAGGTACAGTGGATATAAAAAGTCTACACACCCCTGTTAAAATGTCAGGTTTCTGTGATGTAATAAAATGAGACAAAGATCAATCATTTCAATACTTTTTCCACCTTTAATGTGCCCTTTAAACTGTGCCACTCAATTGAAAAACAAACTGAAATATTTTAGGTGGAGGAAAAATAAAACTAAAAAAAATAAACTAATGTGGTTGCATAAGTGTGCACACTGGGGGTGTTCAGAAGTAAACAATCACATTCAAAATCATATTAAATAGGAGTCAGCATACAACTGTCATCATTTAAAGTGCCTCTGATAAACCCCAAATAAAGTTCAACTGCTCTAGTTGGTCTTTCCTGAAATTTTCTTAGTTACATCCCACAGCAAAAGCCATGGTCCACAGAGAGCTTCCAAAGCATCAGAGGGATCTCATTGTTAAAAGGTATCAGTCAGGAGAAGGGTACAAAAGAATTTCCAAGGCATTAGATATACCATGCAACACAGTGAAGACAGTCATCATCAGGTGGAGAAAATATGGCACAACAGTGACATTACCAAGAACTGGACGTCCCTCCAAAATAGCTGTACAGACGAGAAGAAAACTGGTCTGGGAGGCCTCCAAGAGGCCTACAGCAACATTAAAGGAGCTGCAGGAATATCTGGCAAGTACTGTCTGTGTGGTACATGTGACAACAATCTCCCGTATTCTTCATATGTCTGGGCTATGGGGTAGAGTGGCAAGACGAAAGCCTTTTTCTTACGAAGAAAAACATCCAAGCCAGGCTACATTTTGCAAAAACACATATGAAGTCTCCCAAAAGCATGTGGGAAAAGGTGTTATGGTCTGATGAAACCAAGGTTGAACTTTTTGGCCATAATTCCAAAAGATATGTTTGGCGCAAAAACAACATGGCACATCACCAAAAGAACACCATACCCACAGTGAAGCATGGTGTGGCAGCATCATGCTTTGGGGCTGTTTTTCTTCAGCTGAAACTGGGGCCTTAGTTAAGCTAGAGGGAATTATGAGCAGTTCCAAATACCAGTCAATATTGGCACAAAACCTTCAGGCTTCTGCTAGAAAGCTGAACATGAAGAGGAACTTCATCTTTCAGCATGACAATGACCCAAAGCATACATCCAAATTAATAAAGGAATAGCTTCACCAGAAGAAGATGAAAGTTTTGGAATGGCCCAGCCAGAGCCCAGACCTGAATCCGATTGAAAATCTGTGGGGTGGTCTGAAGAGGGCTGTGCACAGAAGATGCACTCGCAATCTGACAGATTTGGAGTGTTTTTGCAAAGAAGAGTGGGCAAATCTTTCCCAGTCAAAATGTGCCATGCTGATAGACTCATACCCAAAAAGACTGAGTGCTGTAATAAAATCAAAAGGTGTTTCAACAAAGTATTAGTTAAAGGGTGTGCACACTTATGCAACTATATTATTTTATATTTTTTTCTTCCCTCTACCTAAAAGATTTCAGTTTGTTTTTCAATTGAGTTGTACAGTTTATAGGTCACATTTAAGATGGAAAAAGTTCTGAAATAATTTATCTTTGTCTCATTTTTTACATCACAGAAACCTGACATTTCAATAGGGGTGTGTAGACTTTATATATCCACTTTAAGCATGATTTTTTTTGTTTTGTTTTTTACACCATTTCAGGGAAAATCGATTTGCTACCACAAAAGCACAAGGAAATTCGACTTCACGGCAAATTGAATTTTTCCTAAAATTCAGATAGACGTCCACTTTGTGGTAATAAACAGCCTGTTTAAAAACACACTGCACATACAGTACAGACCAAAAGTTTGGACACACCTTCTCATTCAAAGAGTTTTCTTTATTTTCATGACTATGAAGGCATCAAAACTATGAATTAACAATATGTGGAATTATATACATAACAAACAAGTGTGAAACAACTGAAAATATGTCATATTCTAGGTTCTTCAAAGTAGCCACCTTTTGCTTTGATTACTGCTTTGCACACTCTTGGCATTCTCTTGATGAGCTTCAAGAGGTAGTCCCCTGAAATGGTCTTCCAACAGTCTTGAAGGAGTTCCCAGAGATGCTTAGCACTTGTTGGCCCTTTTGCCTTCACTCTGCGGTCCAGCTCACCCCAAACCATCTCGATTGGGTTCAGGTCCGGTGACTGTGGAGGCCAGGTCATCTGGCGCAGCACCCCATCACTCTCCTTCATGGTCAAATAGCCCTTACTTTCAAAGTTTTCCCAATTTTTTGGCTGACTGACTGACCTTTTTTTTTTTTTTTTTTATAAACTTTATTTTTATTATAGAAAGTCATATAAAATATTACCAATAAACCAGTGAATATAATATAATAATACTAGAATTAGTACATAGACCAATATAAATCACTTCAGTATATATACATAACTGTGTAGTATAACAATCTTAGATATCCTTATACCCCCCCCCCCCCCCCCATTGGCTGTCGTTCCCCTCAATTCATTCAAATGCAACAATCAATAAATAATATCCGTGTATGTCTACGTGGCTCTGTGTGCAACTCTCCGATACTTTCCGATATCCTCATAGATTTTAATTTGCCGGAGGTATAGATCCCACTCCCTTACAGAAGGCTGGGAGACAGAGCCCCAGTACTTAACCAGTATAGCTTTCGCTACCATCAATCCTTTCATCCAGATCTGTCTAACCCGGGGAGAAACTTCCGTTTCTGAACCGTAGTCTCCAAAAATCACTATCAAGATCCCCGGGTTATAATTCATTAAGGATTCCTTTTGTAGGGCATAGAAAACCTCATCCCAATATTTCCTTATTTTACTACAACTCCATAACATGTGGACAAAGTTCGCATTGACATATCCACATTTAGGGCAGCAACAGTCCCGGTCCCTATTTTGTGGAAATTTCCCTTGGACCCTAGGCGTATAGTACAGTCTATGAAGAATCTTAAATTGAATTAATCTATGCGCGCTAGAAACTGACGCCCTTCTAACGTTCCTATATATAGTAGGCCACTGTAAAGGAGAGCAATTCAGCTCTTGCTCCCATTTACTTGGGCTTTTAAAAGGTGTAACCGTTACCAGTGCCATTCGAAGTTTAGCGTATAATCTAGACATTTTCACCTTCTCATACTTCTGGGCGTCACAGTAGTCAAAAAATATATTCTCCCGTGGAAAAATACAACCCCTATTCTTAGAGGCTTCAAAAACATGTTTCAGACTGTCTGACTGACCTTCATTTCTTAAAGTAATGATGGCCACTCGTTTTTCTTTACTTAGCTGCTTTTTTTCTTGCCATAATACAAATTCTAACAGTCTATTCAGTAGGACTATCAGCTGTGTATCCACCTGACTTCTCCTCAACGCAACTGATGGTCCCAACCCCATTTATAAGGCAAGAAATCCCACTTATTAAACCTGACAGGGCACACCTGTGAAGTGAAAACCATTTCAGGGGACTACCTCTTGAAGCTCATCAAGAGAATGCCAAGAGTGTGCAAAGCAGTAATCAAAGCAAAAGGTGGCTACTTTTAAGAACCTAGAATATGACAGATTTTCAGTTGTTTCACACTTGATTGTTATGTATATAATTCCACATGTGTTAATTCATAGTTTTGATGCCTTCAGTGTGAATCTACAATTTTCATAGTCATGAAAATAACGAAAACTCTTTGAATGAGAAGGTGTGTCCAAACTTTTGGTCTGTACTGTATATGTATGGTGTTCTGATCGGGAGGGTGCAGAAGCTGCAACCGATTGATCAGAGACAGGGGCCCAGCTGTTCCTGACAGCCAAGCCCCTGCTATATATGCTGGCATTGGTGAATACACTGATGATGACTCATTAACCGCTTCTATGCCGCGGTCAGCTCTGACCGCGGCATGCACAGGGCTTGCAGAGAGTACAGGTCCCCATGCCACGGTGACAGGGACTCAATGATTAAGAAGGGGCTTGCCTTCTATGGAAGCCTGTGAGACTAAGTCCCTTTGATCTCACAGGCAGGCAGGCTGGCTGTCAGTGTATTACACATAGATTGTAATGCATTGTAGAGGGGATCAGACCCCAAAAAGTTGAAGTCCCACAGAGGGACAAAAATAAAAAGTAAAAAATGGAAAGTGTTTTACATAATAAAAAAAAAATTCCAAGGAAGAAAAAGTGCCCACTCCGTCAGGTGAACACCATAAAAAAACTTAATAAAAACGATACCAAAGCAATCATTTTTGGTCAGCTTGAATCACAAAAAGTGTAATATGAAGCAATTAAAAGTAACCCTTAATGGTAACAATCAAACCATCATCTCAACCCACAAAAAATGAGCCCCTACCTAAGACAATTGCCCGAAAAATGTAAAAAAATATATGGCTTTTAGAAAATGGCAACACAAAAACAAAATAGACATATTAGGTATTGCCGCGTCCATAACGACCGGCTCCATAAAAATATCACATCATTTACCCTGTCAGATGAAACGCTGTAAAAAAAAAATAACTATGCCAAAAAAGCCATTTTTGGTCACCTTACGTCACAAAAAGTGTAGTACCAAGCAATCAAAAAGTCTTATGTACCTCAAAATAGTGACAATGATAGCAAAACCTCACCCCACAAAAAATGAGCCTTTACCCAAAAAATGGCTTTCAGAAAAGGGCAAAACAAAAGCAAGATTTTTTTCTTTTCAAAAATGCTTTGTAAAACTTAACAAAAATAAAAAAAATAGGTATCACTGCATCCGTAACAACCTTCTCTAGAAAAATATCACATGATCCACCCTGTCAGGTGAAAGCTGTAAAAATGAAAAAAATTAAAACAGTGCCAGAACAGTCATTTATTGTCACCTCACTGTAACGGTCGCGTAAACACATACACAGGGGGGAGGGAAGTGACCACTGCGCTCCACCCTTACCCCTGGCCCTTCCTACTTGCCTCGCGAGTCCTAATGACAGGGGACAACTGGACGGCAATCCCTAGCTTGAAATAAGTGCAGGGATGACAGACAGACAAACAACAGAACATGAACGGACCGAGTCAATACCAGGAAAGCTACAAAGTACAAATGGAGCAAGCAGAGAATTGTCAGGAGAAGCCGGGGTCATAAATACCAGGAGAATACCAAAGCCGCCCTGGGAACGAGGTCAAACACAGATCCTCGCTCCAGAAGCTAAGCAGCAGGTCTGCGGAACCCCGTTACAGTACCCCCCCCCCCCCATTTACGAGGGGCCACCGGACCCAAGACTTCAGGCGATGGCCTTTCAGGGTGTTCTAAATGAAATTTTCAAACAAGTCTAGGAGCATGAACCTCCCTGGCAGGTACCCAAGATCTCTCTTCAGGTCCATACCCCTTCCAGTGAATCAGGTACTGCAAGGAATTACGCACCTTCCTGACATCAACTATCTTAGACACCACATACTCGACAGCATCATTAACAAGAGGCGAGGCTTTCGATGGTACTACCGGTTCAAAATATTTTTTAAGCAGAGATTTATGGAACACATTATGAATGTGGAATGACTCGGGCAGCTCCAACCTAAATGATGCCGGGTTAATCACCTCCCTGATCTTATATGGTCCAATAAAACAAGGAGCAAACTTTTTAGAATCTACCTTAAGAGAGAGATTCTTGGAGGTCAACCATAACTTATCCCCAATCTGAAAATTCACCCCCCTTGAACGTCTCCTATCGGCCTTGAGTTTCTGAGAACTTTGAGCCTTTTCTAAGTTCGATTGAACCCGGGCCAAAACTGTGCACAGTTCAGAGGAGAGCCTATCCGCCTCAGGGTTAGAGGAGGAGACGGATGACCCAGAATGAAAACGGGGATGGAAACCATGGTTACAAAAGAAAGGTGAAACCCCAGCAGAAGAATTGACACGGTTATTCAAAGCAAATTCAGCCAATGGAAGAAATTTCACCCATAATTGCTGGTCATCAGCAACATACAACCTCAAGAATTGTTCCACAGACTGATTAAGGCGTTCAGTCTGCCCATTACTCTCAGGGTGGTAGGCAGAGGAAAAAGACAATGAAATTTTACATTTTTGACAGAAGGCCCTCCAGAATTTGGACAAAAACTGCACACCCCTGTCATAAACAATATTTTCCGGGATACCATGCAATCGAACAATTTCTTTCACAAAAATAGACGCCAGTGTTTTGGCATTCGGGAGTTTAGACAGGGGAATGAAATGGACCATCTTGCTAAACCTATCGACCACTACCCAAACTACAGTCTACTCAGAGTCAATAAAGCTGGCCGCTGAGCCAGAATCAATAAATGCCTTACCCGGCCATTTATCTACTCCCAGAGAAATCGTAATGGGTACCAAAAGCTTACATTTAGAAAAATCAGGGTGTACCTGGTCTTTAGGTTGCCTTGCCTTAGGAGACTTGACAGAGAGGACCTTCTTTGGACACTGGTTGATCCAATGGTCAGGATCTCCACAGTAAAAGCATTCTCCACGTCTGCGGCGAAGATTCCCTCGGGTCATGCCAACCTGCATGGGTTCCTTGGTGGAGACCTCAGCATTGTCTCCGGGATAGGCCTCTGGCTGGACCACCATCTGGGAAGAGAACTGTTGTTCCTGTCGTCTCTCTCTAACCCGTTGGTCAAGTCGGACAACAAGGGTCATCATCTCCTCTAAGGTCTCTGGAAGTTGATAACTGACCAGAAGATCCTTTAAATTATCCGACAGACCTGACCTGAACTGACTCTTCAGGGCTGGTTCGTTCCATCCTGAGGGGACCACCACCTTCTGAATTGGGTGCAATAATCCTCCGCAGGTAGATTGCCCTGAACCAGTGCCTTTAGAGCCGTCTTGGCTACTAGAGCCCTGTCTGGTTCATCATAGAGGGTACCCAGGGCCTGAAAGAACCCCTCCACAGAAGATAAACAACTGGCGCCAGCAGGTAAAGAGAACGCCCAGTCCTGGGGATCACCCTGTAGTCGGGAAATGATAATGCCCACGCGTTGACTCTCGGGGCCAGAGGACACGAGGCACAAACAGAAGTAAAGTTTGCAATTCTCCTTAAAAGAGAGAAACTTCTTCCGGTCTCCACAAAAGGGTTCTGGGGCTCAAAATGCGGACTGGAGGCCTGAGGAGTGGAAGAACCTTGCCCTAACTCAAAAGAACTGAGTTTTTCCCCTAACTCCTGCACCATCTGCATCAGATTAGAGACATGGTCAGTCAGGGTCACCAGAGGATTCATTATACAGTGGTTATTGGGCCTGTTAATCTGTAACGGTCGCGTACACACACAGGGGGGAGAGAAGTGACCACTGCGCTCCACCCTTACCCCTGGCCCTGCCTACTTGCCTTGTGAGTCCTAATAACAGGGGACAACTGGACGGCAATCCCTAGCTTGGAATAAGTGCAGGGATGACAGACAAACAACAGAACGTGAACGGACCGAGTCAATACCAGGAAAGCTACAAAGTACAAATGGAGCATGCAGAGAATTGTCAGGAGAAGCCAGGGTCATAATTACCAGGAGAGTCGTGAAGTACCAAAGGAGTCAGCAGAGGATCGTCAGGAGGAGGCCGGGGTCAGAATACCAGGAGAGCAGTAAAGTACACAAGGAGCAGGCAGAGGATCGTCAGGAATTCAGCAGGAGGTAAGTACGCCAGGAAAGACAAAATCACAGGTGGAACCAGCAGGCTGCCTGTATTTATAGTGGGGAGTGAGGGTCATGTGACGTGGCCAGCGTCACATGACCGACAGATAAACCAGTCGAGCACCGAGTGATCAGCTCGGCGCTCAAGGCAGACTTAGGAGCAGGGGGCCTCCCAGCTAGCAAAGCCGCCCTGGGAACGAGGTCAAACATAGATCCTCGCTCCAGAAGCTAAGCAGCAGGTCTGCGGCTAATGGGAGACCGAGTGCACCTTTGGAACCCCGTTACACTCACCTTGCAAAATGAGTAATATCGAGTGATCAAAGAGTCATATGTACCCCAAAATGGTACCAATGTAAATGTCACCTCAACCCGCAATAAAAACGAGCCCCCACATAAGACAATCGCCCCCCCCCAAAAAAAATATGGCTTTCAGGAAATGACGATGCAAAACATAATTTTTCTTCATACCAATGCTTTGTGTAAAAGTATTAAAAAAAAAGTATTACTGACAAGAAGTTTATTCTTCTTGTCAGTAATACTTTTTTTTTAATACTTTTACACAAAGCATTGGTATGAAGAAAAATTATGTTTTGCATCGTCATTTCCTGAAAGCCATATTTTTTTTGGGGGGGGGCGATTGTCTTATGTGGGGGCTCGTTTTTATTGCGGGTTGAGGTGACATTTACATTGGTACCATTTTGGGGTACATATGACTCTTTGATCACTCGATATTACTCATTTTGCAAGGTGAGTGTAACATGTAATTTTCCCAAAAATCAACGGCAGAATTGTTGCTTTTCTTTATCCTGCTTCCCAAAATGTGAAACAAAAAGTGATCCAAAAGTTGCATGTGCCCCTAAATAAATGATGATGACAACTCATGCAACTAAAAAATTTGTTCTCACACAGAAAAAATGTATGGTTGTCAGAAAATTGCTGTGCTGGTACCCCAGAGACTGTTCAATACAAACATGGTGTTCATAAACCAATCCATCAAAATCTGCACTGCAAAATCTATAAGGCGTTCCTTCCATTCTGAGTTCTGCTGTGTGCCCCTACAGCAGTTTACGACCACATATGGGGTGTTTCTTCTGTTACCCCTTGTGAAAATGAAAAAAAATTGGGGCTAAAACAACATTTTATTGGAAGAAATGAAATTTTTCATTTTCACATCCAAGTACTACATTCTGTAATATGCCTGTAGGGTCAAAGCGCTTAGAACTTCCCTTACTAAATTTCTTGAGGGGTGTAGTTTCCACTTTTTGGGGATTACACTGTAGGGGTACCTTAAGGTCTCTTCACATGTTGCCCAAAAACCATTTCAACAAAATCTGTCCTCCAAAAACAATATAGCGCTCATTATTTTGTCTCCCACTTATCTGCACCAGATGATAGAGATAATTTCTTTGGTTGCAAAGTAACAATACTTGTATTTGAAATCTAATAGAATATCTATTTGGTACACTGTGCAATGCTTTGGCCCTGAATACGGCTCCTTGGGGACGGAAACAACTAGAGTTCATATGCGTTTTCATTTTCATATGCCCAGTTTGAAAGGTTCTGACAGCATGATTCATAAGATGGCATTGAACAAATAAAAAAATAAAATTGCTTCGCTCTGCAAACCACTGATATCCTCATAAACCAATTTCCCTGGACTATATACTTCAAGAGGCCAGATTTATACCATTAGGAAATCCAACAATCCATACATTATTGATCTGCAATTTATTTTTCCGGCCATCTGCCCAGTGTTGAGAGATTTGATTAAAAACCTGTAGATGTGATCATGGTCAGTTGTCAGAACATATAAATCAGTGCAGTAAAAATATAGCATACTGTATGTGGGTGTCTTCAGCTTATTAACTTTCTATGACCATAATCTGGTTTAAATTTACTGTAAAGATCCCATCAGTGAAATAAAATGCCAAGTTACACATATAACAAATCAGTTATAATGATAGAAAACAAATTTATTGCTTTAATATGACTCCCTAATATAATCTCCGTCTTGAGAAAACTGAGTAAGCATAAGCATAATGCATTTCTACAAGAACTTGGGAAAAAAAACAAAAACTTTATTTTTCCCTTACACTAAATTGTTGTTTTCTCCTGTATTTCCCCTTTGCAGGTTGTCCAGATGGCAGGGCACAATGTTCTGTTTTTCCACCAAGAAAAACTGAAGTTGTTTGGAATAAATAGTCTTCATGGCTGTTAACTATAAAGGTGGGAGTTATATATGTTGTAGAGCCATCAGCTCCTACGACCAGTGTTAAAGAAAGGCAGGGACACAACAAAGTCACTTCAATATAGTTTATTGATAGTTCCCACCAACTTACAGTTCAGTACAGTCGAATCACAGCCAGGTCAGTACAAAACACAAGAATAGAGTGATACAGGCTCGGGTCTCACTTAGAACCGTCCTCAGGCCAGTGTTGCTTCACACACAACTTGCACTCTGTGATCTGTAAGACTCTCACTCATACAGACACACCATGCTTCATGCTGCTGACTTTTTAAATTACAACTGTGGACATAGGCCACCTGTGAAACCCGGAGTGGAACATGGGGAATAAGCACCCACCCATCTCTTTGCTTATTCCCAATGAAAGCCAGGCTCGGATTAGCTCATACGAGCTATACTAGGTAACAACAGCGGACACACTAGATACTTACTTTCACTCCACCAAGGCCAGGCACCTTGGTGGCAAATCTCAGGTGAACCACATCAAGTCATGATATGCATCTCCTTTGTCACTTTGGACATAAAAGGAGTACCTTTATCCATAAGGATCTCTTTGGGCAACTCAATGCGGCAAAACATAGCAAATAGCTCCCTGGCAATAAGTTTTCCCGTGGTACGTCGGAGAGGAATGGCCTCTGGATACCGGGTTGCATAGTCCACTACCACCAATATGTGTGGTAGTGCTATATGGGGAAACACCACTTCTGCGCCTGGTTGTTGAGCTACCCCAATGATTACAGTCACTCTCTCTCTGGCCCATACCAGAGTGGGGTCCTGGAGTTGGGCGGTCCCCAACGTGTCCCAGAACACCTCCAGCTCTGGATAGATGTGGCCTCAGCGGCCTCACTGGCGAATACCTTTAGGAAAAACCTATTGGGGTTACACTCTGGCCCTATTATGGGGACCCCTACGGCCGGTACACCGGAATTGGGGTCGTCGGGTCCAGGAAAAGGAGAGTATTGCACTCTGTCCTTCCATAAGGACCAGAATATGGTTAAGTCTCTTCCCAAAATAGCCCCGTACAGAAGATTCCTCTCCCACAACGTGCTGTATTTCCCCAACCGGAGTTGCCATGACAACCATTGCCGTCGGATACTTTTGGATATCCCCATGGATACAGCTAACGGACATCTTTTGTTCAGAGGGATTTTCCTGAGAAACCAGTGACCCATGCACTAGGGTTACTAGACTCGCAGAGTCTAACACTGCGTTAATCCGGTACCCGTTAATGGACACCTGGCACATGGGAGGTTCACCAGCCCTCAGCAGGGTGTCCGCGGTACAGACAGACCTGGTGTAGAATGAGGACTGGTGAGCAAACCCACAGTCCATAGGTTCAGTGGTCAAATGGCAGTCAGCGTCCCTCTGTCTAGGCCCGTATATGTCCTCATGAGCCCACAGGGCGCGATTAATGGGCCTTTGGGTTGCATTATCCCCTTTTTCAGATTGGAATTTTTTCCTGTTTTTGATAAGTGTCTCGCACCAAATACTGGTTGATCATGTACCGCTCGACCAGGCTGACCAACTGGTCGAGGTTTCCCGGGTCCCCCTGACCCACCCAACGCTGGATGGCCACTGTCAGAGTACGCACAAACCGATACACCACCACCCGCTCTATCATCTGGGCTGGGCCCAAAGTCTCAGGCTGGAGCCACTTCTTCATGAGGTGCAACAGATCATAAGTCTGCACCTGGCGGGCCGAGATTCTATAAATGCCCACTGGTACACTCGCTGGGCCCACACATATGTATTGACCCCCATGCGGGCCAGGACCTCACCTTTAAGCTTCCCATAGTTCTGGGCATCCTCAAGGCTGAGGTCAAAGTAGGCCTTCTGTGCGTCCCCCACCAGAAACGGAGCCACTACTTCAGCCCACTGGTCAGACGGCAGATTCTCCCGCTCTGCTGTTCTTTCAAAAACGGTGAGAAAGGCCTCCATGTCATCTTCCAGAGTCATTTTCCTCAATGGTGACCTGACTTTATCCCGGGCTGCTGGCTGGAGCTGGGTTACCGCTGGTGGTGTCTCTCTCAGGGCTGCAATCTGCTGCAGCAACAGGCTGTTTGTCTGTTGCTGTTGTGCATTGACCTGTTGTTGCTGCGCATTGGCCTGCACCAGCTGCTTCAGTAGTTACTTCATCTTGGCTGCTGGTTTAGGTTGGAACTTTGCTGGTTTAATCCAGGACATGCGAACACTGTGATATGTTACAAAACTCTTTTACCCCGCTACAACCAGTTAAGTGTATTCATACTGTCATCTAATGTGATTTTATCCAATATTCTCACAAATGTGCATTCTAAGCCTGTTACATGTAATTTGCTGTAATTTTCATGTTCACCAGCAGGTGGCAGCAATGTGTTTACTAGGGACTTAGTTCAGTTTAGCATATCTAGACTGGACTAGTTTATTCCAGTTAAGCTCCCTCCTCTTTGAGGAGGTGTGGAATATTCCCACATCCTGCCTCATGGAGAGGAAAGGAAGTTATAGTTAGTGTGCCAGCCACCCTGGCTAGGGGAAGGCTGTGCGTGTAGGAGCTCCCAGTTATAGGGATCCAAGCCAGTATCTTGTCTCGGCTGAGACAAAAGATCATCATTCCCAGTCTGAGCCTTTCAGCCTCAGCTGGTAGAAAGCAAGCAGCCACCTCCAGTATTCCAGGAAGAACCATACCCTGTGAGCACAACTGTGAGTACCGTCCAGAGACCAGGATAAGCAAAATTCCTCCCCAGCTAGTCAGTCCCCAATACAGCAGAAGATAGAGCAGAAGATATAAATTCCTGCCACATCACAGAGCCATAAGCTCCAGGCACATGATAGAAGCAGAAGATAGATTCCTGCCATGCATTGCCAATACCTGCTGGGACTTCAGACTATTGCTGTATCTCACATGGATTACTGTTGCATCAAGTAAAGAAAAGTTTGAACTATATTCCAAGTCTGGATCTCAAATATTGCTGCTAAATCCCTCAATTACTCCTACTAGCAACACACTAATTTTATTGCAAGTGAGCCAGGATCCAGGAGTCCAGCCGTACCAAGGTAGGAGACACCGTTGACATCATTTCTACTACCATACTGAGACATTACACCACTCTGGCATTCCTAACCTGGTACATGAGTTACAACACCTTAAAGGGCCCTGAGACTGTACCCTGTGCACGCTGCAATTGGCGTCATGAACAAAAACTATTAACTATCATTTACACCTGACCCAGTCATTGCATATTATAGCGTCAGAGTGCATACCCCAATCCGGCTTACTGCAATAGTTCCAGCCAATATACAGTTCAGTACAGATGGGTCAGTTAGTCAGTCCATAACACACGAATAGAGTGAAACAGGCTCGGGTCTCACTTAGAACCGTCCTCAGGCCAGTGTTGCTTCACACACACCTTGCGCTCTGTGATCTGTAAGCCTCTCACTCATACAGACAAATCCTGCTTCTTGCTGCTGACTTTTTAAATCACAACTGTGGACATGGGCCACCTGTGAAACCCAGAGTAGATAGTGGGGAATAAATACCCACCTAGCTCTTTACTTATTCCCAATGAAAGCCAGGCCCGGATTAGCTGATACCAGCTATACTAGGTACCAACAGCATAAACAATCTATCCTAATGGACACACTAAATACTGTCTTTCACTCCACCAAGGCCAGGCACCTTGGGGGAATGTCTCAGGTGAACCACAGCAAACCATGATTTGTGGGAGGAGCTGGGCGAGAAATGGAATAGGCATGCCTATAGACTGTCCCCACCCGACTGGCTGGAGTGTGCCCGATGCCAGCGACGAGGTAAGGCCTGAATAAGTGGGCCACCCAAGAGGAAGGAAAGAAGAAAGGGATGGGAGGGAGGGCAAGAACCGGGCGCCCTTCTGCTTGTGGGAGGGGGTTTAAATAAGGTAAGTGCGCCCCTCCCACAAATACAGGCTGCACGCAGCCTTCAATACTTGTGGGAGGAGCTGGGCGAGAAATGGAATAGGCATGCCTATAGACTGTCCCCACCCGACTGGCTGGAGTGTGCCCGATGCCAGCGACGAGGTAAGGCCTGAATAAGTGGGCAAAAGAGAACCGGCAAGTGCAGGGTATAACATGTTTATTGCAGTATGGTGCGACCTATAATGCCAAGGAACGGAAGGCTCGGGATACTTCTGCCCGTGGATTCGGGATGTACCTTGAGAAGCAGGATGACCTCCACCGACCCATCTTGCGGATAATGTGCGCTGGTACCTGGTGACCGGAAGCTGCGGACGCGGCCCCTATCTGAAATGAGTGCCCGGATATCGTGCTAGGGTTGTAACCCAAACTTGCAGGCCAGGGTGCGGATGTTGGAGATGAACATGGTAGAAGACAGGGGTTTCCCGTTGACCGGGAGCAACGGGCCATCTAAGGCGGGAGATTGAAGGGAGGCCAGGAGCTCCTGGAGCACCTTGATAGGACACCAACAGTTAGATGTAGGGTAGAATTCCACCTCCGTGGGGGGACCGGTTTGACTGGTCTTTGAAAATGGAATAGACAAAATAAAGTGGTCGGAGTGCCATGCGAGATGCCGCCTTAGCAGGGTCGTTCGGGAGATGGTGCTGCAGGTGAATTCCCCGGGCCTGAGGAACCCATAGAACCCGAGATACATGGCTGCCTTCGTGACGATGCTTGCGAATTGGCCAAAAGGAAGACCATCCAGGGCTACGGATAACCTGCGGAAAAGCTCACCTGAGACCGGTTGCCTGTGCACCTGGACTGCCGTGCTGACTCTCTGAACACCCCTGAGGGTGGCTTTGATGGCTTGATTCGAAAAGATGGATCCGGCAGAGGGGTCGCTGAGCATCCGGTGGTGCTGGATGCCTGACAAATACAGCTTGATGGTATTGTATGAGAGGTGGCGATGGGAGTGGCAATGGGCTATGAATGCCATGATGAAGGTGACCTCGTCTATGTCCCCCTGCGGATGAGTGTCAGCAAAACGTCTAAACATGCTGAACCCGGTGTCATAATTCCTGGCGGTGTTGGTGGCTAGCGACCGCCGGACCAATGACTGCGCGGTTGCAATCAGGGGCTCTAGTCCAGCAGGAGGGCGCTGTAAGATGGAGCTGGGACGCCGACGGGATCTGCCTCTGGGAGTTCCTGGAAGAAAATATCTAGGTTAAAGCGGGACAGGGCGTCAGCCGCCACGTTCTGCGCTCCCTGGATGTGGACCGCAAAGACGTGGAAGTTAAACTCCAAGGACAGCCAGACAAGCCTACGTAACATAGACATCATCCTGAGATTTCTAGCCCTCCCCTTGGATATCACTTCCACCAGGACCTGACTGTCTGTCCTTAGGACGACTGATTTGTTTGCCCAGAGCGGACCCCAGACGCGGGCAGCCGCCACAATGGGGTATAATTCTAATAGCGGCGAGGACCTCATGGCCCCTGCCTCAGACAGGAGCTCCACCGGCCAGCTGCCGACCAACCAGTGCGGATAGAAGATTGCCGCGAACCCACGGGAGCCCGCGGCGTCAGTGTAAACCGTGGGGGTAGCTGCATTTGGGGATGGCACGAACAACGAAATGCCATTCCACCCGGTCAGGAAGGTTTGCCACATCTGCAGATCCGCCATGGCGGGACCATCCAGCCGGACGGTGGAGTCCTGATCCAGAGCGGTCGGGAGGAGATTGAGAAGCCGCGAGATGAAGGACCTCCCCTGTGGCATGATCTTGAAGGTACAAGTAAGGAATCCTAACAAGGACTGGAGCTCTTGCCTGGACAAAACTCCAGAAGAGGCCGCGGAGGAAACGGCGGCCCTGACCTTGGCCAGCTTGGTCGCGGGGAGGCTGGCCTCCATGCGGACTGAGTCCAGAGTAATGCCCAAGAAGGTAACCCCAGTGCCTGGACCCTCTGTCTTGGCGGATGCCACCGGAACCTCGAGCCTGGCGAACAGTTGGAGCAAGTTCCTCAAACCTGATGGGGGCCCCTGGGGCCTCTCGATGATTAGGAAGTCATCCAAGTAATGAATGACCATGTCCATCCCCCCATGATGGACAAGGATCCAGTGTAGGGCACAGGCGAACTTGTCGAACAACCACGGGCTGCTTTTGGATCCAAATGTGAGGCGGTTAGCAAAATAAAACCCGTCTGCCCAATGCAACCCATAATACTGCCATAACTGAGGGAGGATGGGGAGTAGCTTGAAGGCGTCCGCAATGTCGGCCTTGGCCAGCCAAGCCCCTTCCCCAGCCAGCAGGATGAACTGAATGGCCTCGTCAATGGATGAATAGGACATCGAGAACTCCCCTGATGGGATCAGGGAGTTGAGACTGGGGATCGGCGACATGTGTGGAGCAGACAAGTCGTAAATTAGACGCTTTTTATTTGATGCCTGTTTGGAGACTAGGCCGATAGGATTGATCCTCCACTCGGCAAAGGGAATCGTTTCAAACGGGCCTAGCAGGAACCCTTTGCGGACCTCGTCCTGTAACAGAGTGGCCACGGCCTCCGGATCCTGCATGGCCGACTGCAGGTTCCTTCCCTCCCAGGAAACCTGAGGGAGGGCAATGAGCCCTGTATTGAAACCCTTCTCGAGACCGGTGATGAGGAACTCCACCGACCGGCGATCGGGGTGATCCTGCAACAGGATGCCCAGGAGCTCGACGTTGACGTCGGTCAGTCATAGAGCCTTACGTTGCCTCTTCGGGCAGCTGGAGCGGGGGTGGGCCCTGAAGCAGAGGGAACACACATGTAGGGCTCTACAACTGTTGAAATTACAGCCCCCGGCATTAAAGTTGTTGCAGACCTGACTCTGGCCTAAGAAAGTAATGGGCCTGCCCAGCTTGTCAGTGGAACCCTGGGACCGTTGCGTGCCAGAGGGGCCTGGCTGGGAGCCTTCTCGGGCCGGGATGGGAAAGTTGGGGCACCAGTCGGCCGTGTGCTGGATGGACTGGCACGCCGCGCACGTAGGGGCCTGCAACCCGGCAAAATGGCGGCAGAACAGCTCCATGTCTATGTCCGCCCAGTCCGTGGTGAGCTGGAACTGAGCGAGGGCGGCTGCCGCTTTGGCTGAAAAAGACCTATGGTAGTCATAGAAGTTCTTTCCCCCGTATTTGTAGCCTAAGTCAGTGACCTGGTATAGGTAGGAGTCCAGCTCTTCCCGTCTGTGTGGCTGGACGCCGCAGATGGTATCCCGGTAGAGGCTGAATGCCAGGACGAACTCGGGGATCGACAGCTTCCGATTCAGGCGGGTATCCTTAGCCCGTAGGACCACCGAGACCTCCCCGCAATTGATGACCTTATTCTCTGCTACGTCTAGGGACGCAATGAGAAGGGACGCGAGGTTGACGTCCCTCCCCGCTAGGATGTCCCTTTTAAGGCTTTCTGGGATGTAGTGCGAGGGGACAATCTTGGGTCTGACATGGACTGTACCTGGCGCCAAATCCCGGGACGTGGATGGCAAGACCGGAAGGGCTGGAGAAGGCAGGGCCGGAGGAGTCCGGGATTCCCACTCCCCCATCCTAGTCTGGATGTCCGCGACCGAACCTGCCAGACTGGCGATGGTGGCCTGTAACTGCAGGAGGGTCAGCTGTATCGATGAGGGAGAAGGCTCCTCACTTGAACCTGCTGGTGCCGTCATCAGGAGCCGGTACAGCTCCGCCTTTCTCGCGGTGGCAGGATAGTGAATCCCTCTGCGTCTAAGCTCTGCTATCAGCTTCGGAATGGTCCAGCTCCTCAGGGAGGGGTTGCTGGTGCGGCCTGACATGGAGGTCCCGGGCAAGGACAGATTATCCTCCGACTCAGGGACCTGCGACATCTTCAAGCTGCATGGAGGAGGTATGAAGGTGACAGATGAGACTTCCTTCCCCCTCCCCCAGGTGCCCGACCGAGAGCTACAGGGGAAAATAGTTCTCTTGACCGAACGGTGTTGACCGCTATTTACCTTAAATGAAAGGGACCACGCTACTGACTTCTGTACTGAGGCAGAGACCTATGAACGGGAGTTTATGACAACGAATAGCTACCGCAATGACAGGTCGCAGCACAGCCTTGGCTGTATCTTACCTGAACCGAGAAAATAGGCGTACCGACCGTGGTTTGCTTGAAGCTCTGGTGGACGCGGATCTGCTTTATAAAAAGATAAGCCGTGTTTTACCGATGCACGGCGAGAGCCGTGACCTGCTGGTCCCTTAGACAGTGATCCAAACAAACACAAAAAAACACCTGAGCGATTCAGGGAGGTATCGCCCTGAGTGGTTCAAGGCGACACTGTCATGAGCGATACAAGGAGACCTTGCCCCTGAGCGTTTCAGGGGCCATTGCGGCCGAGCGATTCAGGGAACCATTGCACCTGAGCGATTCAGGGCACCTGAGCGATTCAGGGGACCATTGCACCTGAGTGATTCAGGGAACTATTGCACCTGAGTGAATCAGGAAATTATTTGTGCCTGAGCGATTCAGGGACCATCTGCCTGATGGAATCGAGAACCATAGCACCAGAGCGACTTACGGACACTGCACCTGGGAAACCCGAAACATTGCCCGTGAATAAACAGGGAAAACATTGCACATGAGAGAATCAGGAAAACATTGCACATGAGTGAATTGAGGGACCTCCCTGGGTGATACCTGGACGAATTGTGACTGAGCGATTCAGGGACGACTTTGCGCCTGAGTGATTCAGGGAAGACATTGCGCCAGAGCGAATCAGGGAAGACACTTGCGCCAGCGAATCAGGGAAGACATTTGCGCCTGAGCGATTCAGGGAAGACACTTGCGCCTGAGCGATTCAGGGAAGACACTTGCGCCTGAGCGATTCAGGGAAGACACTTGCGCCTGAGCGATTCAGGGCAGACACTTGCGCCTGAGCGATTCAGGGAAGACACTTGCGCCTGAGCGATTCAGGGAAGACACTTGCGCCTGAGCGATTCAGGGAAGACACTTGTGCCTGAGCGATTCAGGGAAGACACTTGCGCCTGAGCGATCCAGGGAAGACACTTGCGCCTGAGCGATTCAGGTTGACACTTGCGCCTGAGCGAATCAGGGCACCATTGGACAGATGCGGGGAAACTATCAACAGGATGGGCCGGGTAGGGAAAATGCTGTTGCTTCTGGAGCCCAGTCCTAACAGAGGATCAAAGGTTCCCCTTTAATTTTTTTTTTTCCCCCAGCCGGTATTTTAGCAATGACTCAGTGTTGAGCGGCAATTAAGGATTTGTAGTAGTCTGACACAAAATGCAACTCCCCTTGTTGCTGGCAGCAATTTTAACAGAGGGTGTACTCATATGGCAACGTAACACCCCCTAATGACCGTCCGTTCTGAGGCGCAGACTCAGGGATATTGCGGACCGCCTCCTCCCGGCATGACACCACGGACACTGGCCGTTGCGCTGTGGCACCCCCACCCCCCTTTTCCCGATATGACATAAAGACACTGAAACCAAACCCCCCCCCCCCCCTCCCTCGGTATGACAGCATGAACACTGTAACCCCCCCTCCCCGCCCCACAACATGGTGACCGCCGTGATGTTTACCACATGGTGCGCACCGAGCCGCGTGGAACCCATGGATAGCAGTGTGCATGGCGGCGCCAAGTGAGTGAGGGTGATACGAGGTGCCGGTGGCAAGCGTGTCTGGCCGGGCCGCAGAGCGGTGATACTTACGACAGGCGATGCTGCTGGAGGCACGGAATGACGAACCGACGGAGACGCGACCGGAAGTGACGTCAGGCGCTGGATGCTGCAGAAGCAAGAACCGGGCGCCCTTCTGCTTGTGGGAGGGGGTTTAAATAAGGTAAGTGCGCCCCTCCCACAAATACAGGCTGCACGCAGCCTTCAATACATGTATCTCATCTAATAGGTTTTCTGCACCATTCTAGGAGACACATACCTTCCTTCATATATGAGGCCTGTCACTGCCTCACAATGTTAAGGAGGCCCATAAAGAATCTTGAGTGGTTATCACACGTGCCTATTGGAGCTATGGTAGGTCTATGTGATGAATGGTCCTGTACCCTATTCCATCAGAGTGCAACATAATGGATCCTAATCTTGCAGTCCTAATTCTTGCAGAAGAGGATCGAGGTGGAGATAAAGACATGATAGTAGCCTGCAAATAACTACTCACAGAGATTAACTTGAGCACTGAACTGTGGTGACACTGTTCTACTAAGTGAGACCAAGACCTCACAGGATGTGTAGTAACTCTGCATCCAATAATCAGACTTGGGGCTAATTGTGAAGACCCCTCTAAAGCACTGAACTAGCATAACTGGTTTAAATGGGCTTAGTTCTGGGGAGATTGTCTGCTGTGGAAGTTTATGTCAGCCTGGTGGGACCCACGGAGGAGTGACCACAGTAAGGAGCTGAAAATCAGGAGAGGCTGCTAACAGGTCCATTTAGGGTTGTTATGTGCATCAACTCTGAGGGTGTTGAGAACAAGCTGAAATGTAGGTATGGGGGCCTAGGGAGTGGGTGGACTCACACACCTGCATTACATGGCAACATTAACAAAATTATTTCAGTGAGACTACATTCACACAACAGCAAAAAAAAACTTTTTAGAGCAAATTGAAGTAAATGGGGCTATTCACCTAACCATTTTATTTAATGGCCCGTGGATAGCGACCATAAAAACATAGGACATGTCCTATTTCTGTCCATTTTCACAGCCAGACAGACCCCATTGATATCATTAGAACCGTTTTTAACAAAAGTTAGACAGCAATTCTCCCATTTAATGGCTGTTAAAAACAGGTACACTAATGGAAAATGTCTTTGTAGGGGTTAAGATAAAAAAGAATGACTTACCTCATCCACTTGAACACTCAGAGGCAGTCATTCCTCTATTGCTGCTGAAGGACCTGCTCTCCATAAGTGATGATGTTACTATGTGTTTACGTCATCACGCTTGGCGCGCAGGTCTTTCAGCATCGAGAAACTGATGATGGGGACCACTATGGGAGATATTATTACTGCTGGGGGCACTATGGGGAGCATTATGTATACCATATAGGTTTTTAAATAAATAAAAAATATGTTTTTAACGGCTATTAAAAACAGATGCCACCAATGACTGTTAAAAATGACCAGACCACCTTAAAGTGGATGCAAAATGGTTAAGAAATAGCCATTTTTGTCACTGTTGTGTGAATGTAGCTTTAGTGGCTTATTTCAACTGCACAAGGATTTGGTGGATGAAGAAAGGAAGTGAAGCTTTGATATTTGGGACTGAGTTTGGGGGTGTGGTTGACAATGATATGTACATAAGTGGAGAGTAAGGCCTCTTTCACACGGGCAAGTTTTCCCCGCGGGTGCAATGTGTGAGGTGAACGCATTGCACCCGCACTGAATCTGGACCCATTCATTTCTATGGGGCTGTGCACATGAGCGGTGATTTTCACGCATCACTTGTGCGTTGCGTGAAAATTGCAGCATGCTCTATATTGTGTGTTTTTCACGCAATGCAGGCCCCATAGAAGTCAATGGGGCTGCGTGAAAATCACAAGCATCCGCAAGCAAGTGCGGATGCGGTGCGATTTTCACGCACGGTTGCTAGGAGATGATCGGGATGGAGACCCAATCATTATTATTTTTCCTTATAACATGGTTATAAGGGAAAATAATAGCATTCTTAATACAGAATGCTTAGTAAAATAGGTATGGAGGGGTTAAAAAAATAATAATAATTAAACTCACCTCATCCACTTCTCATCCTCATTCTCTTCTGTCTTCTTCTTTGATGACCTGGGAGGAAAAGACCTTTGGTGACATCACTGCGCTCATCACATGGTCCATCACATGATCCACCACCATAAAATCTACACAACACCTAAGGCTACTTTAACACTTGCAGCAGAGAGATCCGGCAAGCAGTTCCGTCGCCGGAACTGCCTGCAGGATCCGGCAAAACATGTGCTAACTGATGGCATTAGTAATCAGGATCATGATCAGTCTTAAAAATGCCTGATCAGTCAAAAAAATTCATTGAAATGCCAGATCCGTCTTTCCGGTGTCATCCAGCAAAACTGATCTGGCATTGACTTTTTTCACCTTTTTTTCAGTCTGCGCATGCACAGACCGGAAAGACGGATCCGGCATTCCGGTATTTTGAATGCCGGATCCGGCACTAATACATTCCTATGGAAAAAAATGCCTTCAGGCAAGTCTTCATTTTTTTTCGCTGGAGATAAAACTGAAGGAAGACATCCTGATGCATCCTGAACAGATTACTCTCCATTCAGAATGCATGGGGATATGACTGATCAGTTATTTTCCGGTATAGTGCCCCTGTGACAGAACTCTATGCCGGAAAAGAAAAACGCTAGTTTTAAAGTACCCTAACACAAACCCGAACTTCTGTGAAGAAGTCCGGGTTCGGGTCTGGGTACCAAACATGCCGATTTTTCTCACACGCGTGCAAAACGCATTAAAACGCTTTGCACTCGCAAGAAAAAATCGCACAATTAACCGCGACGCACCCGCATCCTATCCGGCCCTCACATGCGTCGATCATGTGAAAGAGGCCTAAGAGAGAGTTGGGCCTGTGTGAAGCAACACTGATATTTGGGTGGGACCTTTTTGAAGTTAAAATGGGCCCAGATTAGGAAATCACATAATTGTTGTTAGCTGCAATTGATAGCCACGTTTTAGCTACAGTGCCATCTTGTGTGTATTTGTTATCATTAAGAGTTTGAGGAATCATAAAGTTACAGCAATCATTAAGCATTTTTGCCACTCTTAGGTAGAGATGGCACGAATAGTTAGCCGGCGAATAGTTCCTGGCGAACATAGCTTGTTCGCGTTCGTCGCGGCGGGCGAACATATGCGATGTTCGGTCCGCCCCCTATACATCATCACCTCCTGGACAGCATCCATTTTAGATTCATTCGAAAACTGCATTCTCAGTGAGAGGAGGGACAGTGCTGCTGCTGCTGATTCAATAGGGAAAGCGTTAGCTAGGGCAGTGTTCTGTGTCCACAGACTCATCTGCTGTAAGGACAGCTTCCTGGCAGCACCCCAAAAAGCCTGTGTGTGAGAGGCTGCAGGCTCAGTCACAGACAGTACTGTGTGCACACCATTCATACAGGGTGTCACTCACAAATACCTCGCAGATAAAAAAAAATTATATTTAATATTTTTCTGTGATCTAATCATATTTGCAAGCCCGTGTGTGTCAGGCCCACACAGACTGTATTGTGGCCACTTGCTAGGCCTCCACTCATACCGTTACAGGGTGTCACTCACTCAAATACCTTTCAGATAAAAAAAAAATATATTTAATATTTTTCTGTGATATAATAACATTTGCAAGCCCGTGTGTGTCAGGCCCACACAGACTGTATTGTGGCCACTGGCTAGTGGCTAGGCCTCCACTTATACCGTTACAGGGTGTCACTCACTCACAAATACCTCGCAGATAAAAAAATTATATTCAATATTTGTCTGTGATCTAATCACAGTTGCAAGCCCGTGTGTGTCAGGCCCACACAGACTGTACTGTGCCTACTGCCCACCACTTATATAGGGTGGCACAGTACCTTGCACGCATAGTAACACTTATCTAATAAAAAATGACAGGCAGAGGCAGGCCACGCCGCAGGGGCCGTCATGTTCGTGGTGCTGTGATTTCCACTGGCACTGGAATAATGCCCAGTGTTCAGAGGCCACGTACCCTGAACCCAAAAAATTCGGAGAAAATAGTTGGCTGGCTTACACAGGACACCCAATCTTCAACAGCTTCCGCTAAGAACCTTGACGCACCATCCTCCTCCAGCTCAGCTTTGGTCACCTGCTCTCAAGTTACCACTCTCCCGCCCGCCGCCACCACCACCACCACAGCCACCACGGCCGCTTCACTTGATCCCTCAGAGGAGTTATTTACACATCAGTTGGATGAAATGAGTGATGCGCAACCATTATTGCCAGAGGATGGAGATAACAGGGATATGTCTCAGTGAGGCAGCATTACACACATGGACGTACAGTGTGATGATGATGATGATGTTGTACCCGCTGCTGCTTCTTTTGCTGAGGTGTCAGATACAAGTGAAGTGGTTGATGATGACGATGTGTACGTGGATGCCACATGGGGGCCTGCTCGAAGAGAAGAAGAAGAGGGGGAAAGTTCAGAAGGGGAGACAGAGAGAAGGAGGAGACAAGTTGGAAGCAGGGGGAGGTCGTCGCAAGGAGCTAGTTGCACAGTCAGACAGCATGTATCGGCACCCGGGGTCAGCCAGACAGCATGCCAATCAACACATGCTGTTGCCACCACCAGAATGCCGTCATTGCAAAGCTCAGCAGTGTGGCATTTTGTTTGTGTGTCTGCCTCTGACAACAGCGATGCCATTTGCAACCTGTGGCAAAAGAAACTGAGTCGTGAGAAATCCAACACCCACCTAGGTACAACTGCTTTGCGAAGGCACATGATCGCACATCACAAACGCCTATGGGATCAACACATGGTGATGAGTAGAAGCAGCACACAAGCTCAAAGCCACTATCCTCCTCCTGGTTCAGCATCTTCAGCCATGTCAACCACTGCTGTCCTCCTTGCCCCCTCTCAACCACCCGCCACTCCGCCTCTCACCTTCAGCAGTTCCATCTCATCTGCCCACAGTCAGGTGTCTGTAAAGGAAATGTTTGAGCGTAGGAAGCCAATGTCACAGAGTCACCCCCTTGCCCGGCGTCTGACAGCTGGCTTGACGGAACTCTTAGCCCGCCAGCTTTTACCATACCAGCTGGTGGAGTCTGAGGCCTTCAAAAAATTTGTCGCTATTGGGACACCACAGTGGAAGGTACCCGGACAAATTTTTTTTTTTTTTAAAAAAGGCAATCCCAAACCTCTACTCAGTGATTGAAAAGGAAGTCATGGCATCTCTGGCATACAGTGTTGGGGCAAGGGTCCATCTGACCACTGATACCTGGTCTGCAAAGCACGGTCAGGGCAGGTATATAACCTACACTGCGCATTGGGTCAACCTGCTGACGGCTGACAAGCATGGAATGCGTGGCTCTGCAGCGGAGTTGGTGACACCGCCACGACTTGCAGGCAGGCCTACTGCCACCTCCTCTACTCCTCCTACTCCATCCTCTTCCATAACCTCCTCGGCTGAGTCCTCTTCTGCTGCGGTGTCTGGCTGCACATCAACTGAATCCCCCCAGCTCCCCAGGGGCTATTCCACATCCCGGATACGACAGTGTCACGCTGTCTTGGGGTTGACTTGCCTGAAAGCAGAGAGCCACACCGGACCAGCACTCCTGTCCGCCCTGAACGCACAGGTGGATCAGTGGCTGACCCCGCACCAACTGGAGATCGGCAAAGTGGTGTGTGACAATGGAAGCAATTGGTTGGCGGCATTGAATTTGGGCAAGTTGTCACATGTGCCGTGCATGGCACATGTGTTGAATCTCATCATACAACGCTTTGCGTCTAAGTACCCAGGCTTACAGGACGTCCTCAAGCAGGCCAGGAAGGTGTGTGGCCATTTCAGGCATTAATACACGGCCATGGCGCACTTTTCAGACATTCAGCGCCGAAACAACACGCCAGTGAGGCGCTTGATTTGCGACAGCTCGACACTCCTAATGTTAGACCGCCTGCTCCAACAAGAAAAAGCCGTCAACGAGTATTTGTATGACCGGGGTGCTAGGACAGCCTCTGCGGAGCTGGGAATTTTTTTGCCACGTTACTGGACGCTCATGCGCAATGCCTGTAGGCTCATGCATCCTTTTGAGGAGGTGACAAACCTAGTCAGTCGCACCGAAGGCACCATCAGCGACCTCATCCCATTTGTTTTCTTCCTGGAGCGTGCCCTGCGAAGAGTGCTGGATCAGGCTGTAGATAAGCGTGAAGAGGAAGAGTTGTGGTCACCATCACCACCAGAAACAGCCTTGTCATCATCGCTTGCCAGACCTGCGGCAACGCTGCAAGAGGAGTATGAGGAAGAGGAGTCAGAGGAGGAATGTGGCTTTGAGGAGAGGAAGACCAACCACAGCAGGCATCCCAGGGTGCTCGTTGTTGTCACCTATCTGGGACCCGTGGTGTTGTACGTGGCTGGGGTGAAGAACAGACCGTCAATGACATCAGTGAGGACGAGGAACGGGAAATGAGTAGCTCGGCATCCAACCTTGTGCAAATGGGGTCTTTCATGCTGTCATGTCTGTTGAGGGACCCTCGTATAAAAAGAATGAAGGAGAACGACCTGTACTGGGTGGCCACGCTACTAGACCCCCGGTATAAGCAGAAAGTGGCGGAAATGTTACCAACTTACCGAAAAACAGAAAGGATGCAGCAGTTCAAAACAAAACTAAAAAATATGCTTTACACAGCTTATAAGGGGGATGTCACAGCACAACGGGAATCTAACAAGGGAAGAGGTGAAAGTAATCCTCCTCCTACCACGACCACGGCGGCAAGGACAGGACGCTTTACAGATGTGTTGTTGATGGAGGACATGCAGAGATTTTTCAGTCCTACACATCGCCACAGCCCTTCGGGATCCAGCCTTAGAGAACGACTCGACCGACAGGTAGCAGACTACCTCGCCTTAACTGCAGATATCGACACTCTGAGGAGCGATGAACCCCTTGACTACTGGGTGTGCAGGTTTGACCTGTGGCCTGAGCTATCCCAGTTTGCGATAGAACTTCTGGCCTGCCCCGCTTCAAGTGTCCTGTCAGAAAGAACCTTCAGTGCAGCAGGAGGCATTGTCACTGACAAAAGAAGTCGCCTCGGTCAAAAAAGTGTTGATTACCTGCTGCTGTATTTAATGTCTGCATACCGGATGACTTTCGTGAATTCTCCGCCACCAACTAGGGTTCAAGTCGCAATCTTTTAGTCACCTTTCTGCCTTGAAAACATAAATTTTTCCTGCCGCTGCTACAACAGCGGCTGCAACAATAACATTATTTTTCAGGCATGTGTACATGCCTAATTTTTCTGGCCTCTGGTGCTGCACTGTGGCTGCAAAAACAAAACAAACAAAAAAGGCACATACAAGTGTCAATTCCCCTTTTTGATCATTACCTTGTTGTGGTGAAGGGGCTTGCGTATCACAATGAAGCAATCATCACCTCTATGAGTGTGTTGGCATTGTTGCCACACCCCAGATGATAAGGCCGTTGCTTCATTATGATCAGACCAAAAGCGATCGGCTGAATAATGTTTCATAGAAAAAACTTAAATTTTTTTATTTTATTTTTTTAAGTTGTATGGTTGGGTTTTTAATACATAAAATAAAAAAAATCATAATAAAGTCTCTTAATAGTTTATTAGAAATAATGCAGACAATTTAAAAAATCCCCATCAATTCCAATACAAAGCAAGTACAAAGCTCAGAACTAAATTATTCCAGGATGTTGTAATGGTTCGTTAATTCGACAATGGTTAATCAATTTGACACATGTCCCCGGATCGGGGACGTAACAGGGATTAAACTGATAGGAATAGTACTAGTGAAGACACCACTCATATAGGGTGTCACAGCACATTGCTCCGTGCACGCGCAGTGCCCCAACTTGGGAGTAAGAGGACCGACCAAGCTGCTTTTTCCATCTCCTGGTTCCTAAAATCAATTCAGTTTGGTGTATCAGAGTTTGGTCTGTCACTGTGAAGGCAGTCGAAGGTACCCTGCCTAAATTTTTTTTCACAAAAGGCAATCCCACCCTGATATGGGGTGTAACAGGGATTAAACTGATGAGAATAGTACTACAGAAAATGGCACTCATATCGGGTGTGACAGTAAATTGCACGGCGCAGACGCAGTGACCGTTGCGTGGATTCAAAAAAAGGCGAGGGAGCCAGCGTTTTTTTAACCATCTCCCAGTTTGAAAAATCAATTTAATAAATGGACCCCAGATTGGGTAAGTAACAGGGATTAAACAGATAAGGAGAGAGAACTACAGAAAATACCACTCATATCGGGTGGGACAGTAAATTACACGGCGCATACGCAGTGACCGTGGCGTGGATTAAAACAAAGGGGAGGGAGCCAGCGTTTTTTTAACCATCTCCCCGTTCGAAAAATCAATTTAATAAATGGACCCCAGAATGGGGACGTAACAGGGATTAAACTGATGAGAAGAGAGAACTACAGAAAATACCTCTCATATCAGGTGGGACAGTGAATTGCACGACACAGACGCAGTGACCGTGGATTCAAACAAAGGGGAGGGAGCCAGCGTTTTTTTAACCATCTCCCCGTTTGAAAAATCAATTCAATTCACCTTTCGGGGACCCTTGGTGTTGTACGTGGCTGGGTGGAGGAAGAAACCTTCAATGACATCAACGGGACATGGCTAGCTTGGTATCCAACCTTGTACAAATGGGGAGTTTGCGGTTGGGCAAATGGACTGTTTGCGGTTTTTTGCGGTGCATTAAAAGGGAAGTTTGGTCTGTCAATGTCTGTGAAGCGGGCGTAACCCTTACACTACCTGATCGATACACCATCATACCTGATCGTATACACACACTGGATGTTTTAAACTACGTTGTTCAAAAAAAATTGGGATTGTTAGGTGATTTATGCCCTTTATGGATTAAAATCCAACTCTGCGTCAACTATGTAATTTTCCATGGGAGTTTTGCCATGGATCCCCCTCCGGCATGCCACAGTCCAGGTGTTAGTCCCCTTGAAACAATTTTTCCATCACTACTGTGGCTAGAAAGAGTCCCTGTGGGTTTTAAAATTTGCCTGCCTATTGAAGTCTATGGCGGTTCGCCCGGTTCGCCCGTTCGCAAACATTTGCAGAAATTCGCGTTCGCCGTTCGCGAAACTGAAAATTTTATGTTCGCAACATCTCTAATGATGGCACGACTGAATGCTAAGGCAAGTAATGGTTTTTTCAGCATTCCTCTTGCCAAAAGTTGTCATTACAAGTTTGCATTTTGTTTCATGGATGAACAATATGTATTTTGCAGATTGCCTCAAGGAGCTCATTTATCACCTAGCATATTTCATCAGGCAGTTGCAAAAGTATTGTCCAAATTTTCAAGACCCGATTGTCTGTTGCAATATGTTGATGATATTCTTTTAGCCACTGAGGATAGAGAGTTGCATTTGTCTCTCTTAGCAGAATTGTTTTCATTGTTGCATGAAGCAGGTTTGAAATTGAATACCCAAAAAGTCAAGTTGTTGCAAAATAAAGTGAGATATCTTGGAGTGTTAATCAGTCCAGGAAAGAGACAGCCTCTTCAAGAAAGGATTGAAGCTATTGCTTCTCTTCCCATTACAACATCACACAAGGCTCTAAGACATTTCTTGGGTCTGGTAAACTTTTCCAGAGAATTCATAGAATGGTTTGCAGAAAAAGCTAAGCCTCTTTATGATCTCTTGAAAAAAACTGATGATGACTCTTTTGGACCATGGGAAGAGGAACAGCAGAAGGCATTTGAACTATTAAAGCGAAATATGCAAAACTCTCCAGCATTGTCAACAGCTATGCCTCTGGCACCTTTTGCTTTGCAGGTTTATACCTCAGACACGGTTGTGTCAGCTGTACTCTTGCAGTTGCAAGGGGGAGAATGGCGGATTTTGGGCTATTTCTCCAAGCTTCTCACACCTGTGGAAAAAGGGTTTGAAACTTGTGCAAAACATTTGGTGGGTGTTCATTTTGCTGTCAAGGCAATAGAACACATAGTTGGATTTAACAAAATCATTCTGCAGACTCCTCACTCCACATTAAAACTTCTCCTTGAGAAAAACATCCCGGGTGTGTCACATCAAAGATTTGCACATTGGTTGTTGTCTTTATCATAAAAGCAAATTGAGATTGATCACAAAGCCAAGTATGTACTTCCTCAACTAATGCAGTATGAAGGAAAAGTGCATGAATGCTGAGACATTTTGTGAAACAAATTCATCTCTTTTTAGAAGAGATGCAGAGAACGTTGATGAACCAGTGTTCGTAGACGGCTCAAGATTCTGGTCAGAGGGAAAATACTATTCAGGTTACTCTATCTGGTATCCTGAGAGGGCATATGCAGTTCAGCATAGGCTACCAGGACACTATTCAGCTCAGAGAGCAGAGTTAGAAGCTGTCAAGACAGTAATGACAATTGATGAGAAAGAAAACAAGAGTCCCTTGGTTATTTATAGTGACAGCTCATATGTCGTGAGATCACTGACAGACTATTTACCAGTGTGGGAGAAAAGAGGTTTTGTAGATTCCTCTAACAAGGTCCTGATTCATAGTGATGCACTCAAGGAAGTGTTCAAGTTGGCTACTAAAAATCCAAATGGGTATGATATAGTCAAAGTTCCCGCACATAAAAAAGGCAAACATGAGCTAGTTATTGGAAACAATACAGTAGATGCATTGGCTAAGGAAGCAGCTAGGACAGGAAAGTTGAAGGGAGAAAATGAATTTTTGAAAGCTTTACCAGTTAGGAAAACAGACACGCATTTGCCTTCCTTTGCAGAAGGATTTTTCCATTGCTACTTCTCAGGTTGATCCAAAACCTCCCATGGTTTGTGAAAACGGAGTTTTGTGTCATGACTGTAAGGGGAATTGCATCCTGTTGTCCCAAAACACTTACAAATTGAATTCACCAAATACAATTATGAGAGTTTAGGTCATTTGGGTCAGGAAAAATTGTTAGGAGTTCTCAAAGAGAAATTTTACTGGGACAAAATGGAGAAGACTGTCCAAGATGTTGTTCAGTCATGTCTCATTTGTGCTCAAGTCAACCCGCGATCTAAAGGACAAAAGCCTCCACTTTTACGGATTGCACCTGCAGATGGTCCTTGGTCTACATTACAGATAGACTACATAGGTCCTCTACCTTCAGGTAAACATGGACTGAGGTATGCTTTAGTGGTGGTGGATGTATTGTCAAAATGGGTAGAGATTAGAGTTGAGCGAACACCTGGATGTTCGGGTTCGAGAAGTTCGGCTGAACTTCCCGGAAATGTTCGGGTTCGGGATCCGAACCCGACCCGAACTTCGTCCCGAACACGAACCCCATTGAAGTCAAGGGGGACCCGAACTTTTGGGCACTAAAAAGGCTGTAAAACAGCCCAGGAAAGAGCTAGAGGGCTGCAAAAGGCAGCAACATGTAGGTAAATCTCCTGCAAACAAATGTGGATAGGGAAATGAATTAAAATAAAAATTTAAAAAATAAAAATGACCCAATATCAATTGGACAGAGGTCCCATAGCAGAGAATCTGGCTTCACGTCAGCAGAGAATCAGTCTCTTCATGCCATAGCAAAGAATCTGGCTTCATGTCAGCACAGAATCAGTCTCTTCATGCCATAGCAGAGAATCTGGCTTCATGTCAGCACAGAATCTGTCTTCATGTCATAGCAGAGAATCAGGCTTCACGTCACCCACCACTGGAACAGGCCACTGTCACACATTTAGGCCCCGGCACCCAGACAGAGGAGAGCGGTCCCGTAACAGAGAATCTGGCCTTATGTTAGCGCAGAATCTGTCTTCATGTCATAGCAGAGAATCAAGCTTCACGTCACCCACCACTGGAACAGGCCACTGTCACACATTTAGGCCCAGGCACCCAGGCAGAGGAGAGAGGTCCCGTAACAGAGAATCTGGCCTTATGTCAGCGCAGAATCTGTCTTCATGTCATAGCAGAGAATCAAGCTTCACGTCACCCACCACTGGAACAGGCCACTGTCACACATTTAGGCCCAGGCACCCAGGCAGAGGAGAGAGGTCACGTAACAGAGAATCTGGCCTTATGTCAGCACAGAATCTGTCTTCATGTCATAGCAGAGAATCAGGCTTCACGTCACCCACCACTGTAACAGGCCACTGTCACATATTTAGGCCCAGGCACCCAGGCAGAGGAAAGAGGTCCCGTAACAGAGAATCTGGCCTTATGTCAGCGCAGAATCAGTCTTCATGTCATAGCAGAGAATCAGGTTTCACGTCACCCACCACTGGAACAGGCCACTGTCACACATTTAGGCCCAGGCACCCAGGCAGCGGAGAGAGGTCGCGTAACAGAGAATCTGGCCTTATGTCAGCACAGAATCTGTCTTCATGTCATAGCAGAGAATCAGGCTTCACGTCACCCACCACTGGAACAGGCCACTGTCACACATTTAGGCCCAGGCACCCAGGCAGAGGAGAGAGGTCGCGTAACAGAGAATCTGGCCTTATGTCAGCACAGAATCTGTCTTCATGTCATAGCAGAGAATCAGGCTTCACGTCACCCACCACTGGAACATGCCACTGTCACACATTTAGGCCCAGGCACCCAGGCAGAGGAGAGAGGTCCCGTAACAGAGAATCTGGCCTGATGTCAGCACAGAATCTGTCTTCATGTCATAGCAGAGAATCAGGCTTCACGTCACCCACCACTGGAACAGGCCACTGTCACACATTTAGGCCCCGGCACCCAGACAGAGGAGAGCGGTCCCGTAACAGAGAATCTGGCCTTATGTCAGCGCAGAATCTGTCTTCATGTCATAGCAGAGAATCAAGCTTCACGTCATCCACCACTGGAACAGGCCACTGTCACACATTTAGGCCCAGGCACCCAGGCAGAGGAGAGAGGTCGCGTAACAGAGAATCTGGCATTATGTCAGCACAGAATCTGTCTTCATGTCCTAGCAGAGAATCAGGCTTCACGTCACCCACCACTTGAACAGGCCACTGTCACACATTTAGGCCCAGGCACCCAGGCAGAGGAGAGAGGTCGCGTAACAGAGAATCTGGCCTTATGTCAGCACAGAATCTGTCTTCATGTCATAGCAGAGAATCAGGCTTCACGTCACCCACCACTGGAACAGGCCACTGTCACACATTTAGGCCCAGGCACCCAGGCAGAGGAGAGAGGTCGCGTAACAGAGAATCTGGCCTTATGTCAGCACAGAATCTGTCTTCATGTCATAGCAGAGAATCAGGCTTCACGTCACCCACCACTGGAACAGGCCACTGTCACACATTTAGGCCCCGGCACCCAGACAGAGGAGAACGGTCCCATAACAGAGAATCTGGCCTTATGTCAGCGCAGAATCTGTATTCATGTCATAGCAGAGAATCAGGCTTCACGTCACCCACCACTGGAACAGGCCACTGTCACATATTTAGGCCCAGGCACCCAGACAGAGGAGAGCGGTCCCGTAACAGAGAATCTGGCCTTATGTCAGCGCAGAATCTGTCTTCATGTCATAGCAGAGAATCAGGCTTCACGTCACCCACCACTGGAACAGGCCACTGTCACATATTTAGGCCCAGGCACCCAGGCAGAGGAGAGAGGTCGCGTAACAGAGAATCTGGCTTCATGTCAGCACAGAATAAGTCTTTATGTCATAGCAGAGAATCAGGCTTCACGTCACCCACCACTGGAACAGGCCACTGTCACACATTTAGGCCCCGGCACCCAGACAGAGGAGAGGTTCATTCAACTTTGGGTTGCCCCGCAATATAATGGTAAAATGAAATTAAAAATAGTATTGAATGAGGAAGTGCCCTGGAGTAGAATAATATATTGTTAAGGGGAGGTAGTTAATATCTAATCTGCACAAGGGATGGACAGGTCCTGTGGGATCCATGCCTGGTTCATTTTTATGAACGTCAGCTTGTCCACATTGGCTGTAGACAGGCGGCTGCGTTTGTCTGTAATGACGCCCCCTGCCGTGCTGAATACACGTTCAGAGAAAACGCTGGCCGCCGGGCAGGCCAGCACCTCTAAGGCATAAATGTCACGAGGGTATCAAGAGCCACGTCTGACTCCGTTATACCCGGGGTCAGGAAGTCACAGCGGGTGGCTGCGCGCTCTATATCTAAAGATCATGGTGTTTCTTAGTTATTGTTTTCTGTGTTTGCCTTGCTATCCTTTTTGTCTCTCTCAGGGATCCGTAGCTTCTCCTCCTCAGCTGTTTCGTGTCTGCCACTCCCTACCTCCTTATATTCTCCCCTCACACTTCTCTAGTTGCCAGTTATAGAGCTTCCTGCCTGGACATCTATACTGACCCACTGGAGTGGTTAATCCTGGTTGTTGTTCCTGTGTGCTACCCTCCGGATCCCTGTTTGGCTTATTGTTGTCTCCTGTTGTCACCCACCTGGGAATATATGTTGAGTCTGTGTTGTCTGTCCTCCCCTTGGTGTTTTCCCTTAGAGTTAGTGGTGCGGACTAGTGTTCCCATCGCCCTGTTCACTACCTAGGGCTCAGCTCAGGGAAAGCCAGGGCTTTAGGCACGTGATCGGCGTACGGGTGAGGAACCCGTCTAGGGACGTCAGGGCAGCCAGGTGCCAGCCGCCAGGTGAGTCAGGGGTCACCATCTTCCCTCTCACTTGGGCAGGGCCTTCCTCGTTCCCTCCCTCTGTGTCACGTATGTGATAGCCACGCCGACCGTGATATTATAACTGGCCCTTACTTTTTGAGAAAAAATAAAAATAAAAAAATAAAATTTAATTTTTTGTTTGTTGTTTTTTTTTTCTCTCTCTACTTAGAATCCAATATGGATCCTATTGATGCCTTGGCAGAACAGCTTCAAAGCCTGTCTTTGGAGGTGGCAGGATTGAAGGCGTCTGTTCTCCAACAACAGCAGCAAATGCAGCAGACCGCACCCCCAGCGGTTGCTATGGGTAACCAGGTTGTCACTGAACCCAAGTTTGCTCTTCCCGACAGATTTTCTGGGGGAAGGGACAAATTTGCAACGTTCCGTGAGGCCTGCAAATTATATTTTAAGTTGCGCCCTTACTCCTCAGGTCATGAAGAACAGCGGGTTGGGATTGTCATTTCCCTGCTTCAGGGGGATCCGCAATCCTGGGCGTTCTCGTTACCCCCTGGTTCTCAGGCTCTTCGGTCAGTGGAGGGATTTTTTGGGGCTTTGGGTCTCATATATGATGACCCTGACCGAGTCGCCCTGGCTGAGTCGAAGTTACGGAGACTCCTACAGGGAGATTGGTCAGCAGAGGAATATTGCTCAGAGTTCCGTAGGTGGGCTACGGATACTCAGTGGAACGACCCGGCTCTCAGGAGTCAGTTCTGCTCTGGGTTATCTGAAAGGGTTAAGGATGCACTGGCGCTGTATGAGACCCCCCTTTCCCTTGATGCTGTTATGTCCCTCTCTATCAGAATAGATAGACGTCTTAGGGAGAGATCGAAAATTCCGGAGCTACCTCAGACTTTTAAGATCCATAACGTCTTCCATAAATCATTACTCAAGAAGTATGTTCCACCTCTAGAACCATCGCCGCTGCCACCTCCTCCTGTTATTGTGGATGGTAATCTGGAGTTTCAAATAGCCAGAATTGTTGATTCTCGTCGGGTCCGCCGCTCTCTTCAGTATCTTGTGCATTGGAGGGGTTACGGTCCCGAGGAAAGAATGTGGGTTCCAGCGTCAGAAGTAAACGCCAACAGGTTAATTCAGACTTTCCATGCCTCTCATCCGGAGAGACCTGGTCCTGAGTGTCCGGAGGCCCCTCGTGAAAGGGGGGGGTACTGTCACGAGGGTATCAAGAGCCACGTCTGACTCCGTTATACCCGGGGTCAGGAAGTCGCAGCGGGTGGCTGCGCGCTCTATATCTAAAGATCATGGTGTTTCTTAGTTATTGTTTTCTGTGTTTGCCTTCCTATCCTTTTTGTCTCTCTCAGGGATCCGTAGCTTCTCCTCCTCAGCTGTTTCGTGTCTGCCACTCCCTACCTCCTTATATTCTCCCCTCACACTTCTCTAGTTGCCAGTTATAGAGCTTCCTGCCTGGACATCTATACTGACCCACTGGAGTGGTTAATCCTGGTTGTTGTTCCTGTGTGCTACCCTCCGGATCCCTGTTTGGCTTATTGTTGTCTCCTGTTGTCGCCCACCTGGGAATATATGTTGAGTCTGTGTTGTCTGTCCTCCCCTTGGTGTTTTCCCTTAGAGTTAGTGGTGCGGACTAGTGTTCCCATCGCCCTGTTCACTACCTAGGGCTCAGCTCAGGGAAAGCCAGGGCTTTAGGCACGTGATCGGCGTACGGGTGAGGAACCCGTCTAGGGACGTCAGGGCAGCCAGGTGCCAGCCGCCAGGTGAGTCAGGGGTCACCATCTTCCCTCTCACTTGGGCAGGGCCTTCCTCGTTCCCTCCCTCTGTGTCACGTATGTGATAGCCACGCCGACCGTGATAATAAAAGGCTAGCTCTGGCCACGTGGACAATTTGGAGACCCAGAAGTTGAATGGGGCCGAACCATCAGTCAGTACGTGGAGGGGTGTGCACAGGTACTGTTCCACCATGTTAGTGAAATGTTGCCTCCTGCTAACACGTTCCGTATCAGGTGGTGGTGCAGTTAGCTGTGGCGTGGTGACAAAACTTTTCCACATCTCTGCCATGCTAACCCTGCCCTCAGAGTAGCTGGGCGTGACACAGCTGCGTTGGCGACCTCTTGCTCCTCCTCTGCCTTCGCCTTGGGCTTCCACTGGTTCCCCTGTGACATTTGGGAATGCTCTCAGTAGCGCGTCTACCAACGTGCGCTTGTACTCGCGCATCTTCCTATCACGCTCCAGTGTAGGAAGTAAGGTGGGCACATTGTCTTTGTACCGGGGAACCAGCAGGGTGGCAACCCAGTAGTCCGCACACGTTAAAATGTGGGCAACTCTGCTGTCGTTGCGCAGGCACTGCAGCATGTAGTCGCTCATGTGTGCCAGGCTGCCCAGAGGTAAGGACAAGCTGTCCTCTGTGGGAGGCGTATCGTCATCGTCCTGTGTTTCCCCCCAGCCACGCACCAGTGATGGGCCCGAGCTGCTTTGGGTGCCACCCCGCTGTGAACATGCTTCATCCTCATCCTCCTCCACCTCCTCCTCATCCTCGTCCTCCTCGTCCTCCAGTAGTGGGCTCTGTCTGGCCACATTTGTACCTGGCCTCTGGTGTTGCAAAAAACCTCCCTCTGAGTCACTTCAAAGAGACTGGCCTGAAAGTGCTAAAAATGACCCCTCTTCCTCCTCTTCCTCCTGGGCCACCTCCTCTTCCATCATCGCCCTAATTGTTTTCTCAAGGAGACATAGAAGTGGTATTGTAACGCTGATAACGGCGTCATTGCCACTGGCCATGTTGGTGGAGTACTCGAAACAACGCAACAGGGCACACAGGTCTCGCATGGAGGCCCAGTCATTGGTGGTGAAGTGTGTCTGATCCACAGTGCGACTGACCCGTGCGTGCTGCAGCTGAAACTCCACTATGGCCTGCTGCTGCTCGCACAGTCTGTCCAGCATATGCAAGGTGGAGTTCCACCTGGTGGGTACGTCGCATATGAGGCGGTGAGCGGGAAGGTGGAAGTTATGCTGTAGCGCAGACAGGCGAGCAGCGGCAGGGTGTGAACGCCGGAAGCGCGAACAGACGGCCCGCACTTTATGCAGCAGCTCTGACATGTCGGGGTAGTTGCGAATGAACTTCTGCACCACCAAATTCAGCACATGCGCCAGGCAAGGAATGCGCGTCAAACCGGCTAGTCCCAGAGCTGCAACGAGATTTCGCCCATTATCGCACACCACCAGGCCGGGCTTGGGGCTCACCGGCAGCAACCACTCGTCGGTCTGTTGTTCTATACCCCGCCACAACTCCTGTGCGGTGTGAGGCCTGTCCCCCAAACATATGAGTTTCAAAATGGCCTGCTGACGTTTACCCCGTGCTGTGCTGAAGTTGGTGGTGAAGGTGCTTGGCTGACTGGATGAGCAGGTGGAAGAAGAGGAGGAGGAAGCTGAGTAGGAGGAGGAGGAGACAGGAGGCAAAGAATGTTGCCCTGCGATCCTTGGCGGCGGAAGGACGTGCGCCAAAGAGCTCTCCGCCTAGGGCCCAGCCGCCACTACATTTACCCAGTGTGCAGTTAGGGAGATATAGCGTCCCTGGCCGTGCTTACTGGTCCACGTATCTGTGGTTAGGTGGACCTTGCCACAGATGGCGTTGCGCAGTGCACACTTGATTTTATCGGACACTTGTTTGTGCAGGGAAGGCACGGCTCTCTTGGAGAAGTAGTGGCGCCTGGGAACAACATACTGTGGGACAGCAAGTGACATGAGCTGTTTGAAGCTGTCTGTGTCCACCAGCCTAAATGACAGCATTTCATAGGCCAGTAGTTTAGAAATGCTGGCATTCAGGGCCAGGGATCGAGGGTGGCTAGGTGGGAATTTACGCTTTCTCTCAAATGTTTGTGAGATGGAGAGCTGAACGCTGCCGTGTGACATGGTTGAGATGCTTGGTGACGCAGGTGGTGGTGTTGGTGGTACATCCCATGTTTGCTGGGCGGCAGGTGCCAACGTTCCTCCAGAGGCAGAGGAAGAGGCCGAGGCGGCGGCAGCAGCAGCAGAAGAGGCCGAGGCGGCGGCAGCAGCAGAAGAGGCCGAGGCGGCAGCAGCAGAAGAGGCAGCAGGGGGAGCCTGAGTGACTTCCTTGTTTTTAAGGTGTTTACTCCACTGCAGTTTATGCTTTGCATGCAGGTGCCTGGTCATGCAGGTTGTGCTAAGGTTCAGAACGTTAATGCCTCGCTTTAGGCTCTGATGGCACAGCGTGCAAACCACTCGGGTCTTGTCGTCAGCACATTGTTTGAAGAAGTGCCATGCCAGGGAACTTCTTGAAGCTGCCTTTGGGATGCTCGGTCCCAGATGGCGGCAGTCAGTAGCAGGCGGAGTCTCTTGGCGGCGGGTGTTCTGATTTTGCCCACTGCTCCCTCTTTTGCTACGCTGTTGGCTCGGTCTCACCACTGCCTCTTCCTCCGAACTCTGAAAGTCAGTGGCACGACCTTCATTCCATGTGGGGTCTAGGACCTCATCGTGCCCTGCATCGTCTTCCACCCAGTCTTGACCCCTGACCTCCTGTTCAGTCTGCACACTGCAGAAAGACGCAGCAGTTGGCACCTGTGTTTCGTCATCATCAGAGACGTGCTGAGGTGGTATTCCCATGTCCTCATCATCAGGAAACATAAGTGGTTGTGCGTTAGTGCATTCTATCTCTTCCACCCCTGGTGAAGAGCTAGGTGGATGCCCTTGGGAAACCCTGGCAGCAGAGTCTTCAAACAGCATAAGAGACTGCTGCATAACTTGAGGCTCAGACAGTTTCCCTGATATGCATGGGGGTGATGTGACAGACTGATGGGCTTGGTTTTCATGCGCCATCTGTGCGCTTTCTGCAGAAGACTGGGTGGGAGATAATGTGAACGTGCTGGATGCACTGTCGGCCACCCAATTGACTAATGCCTGTACCTGCTCAGGCCTTACCATCCTTAGAACGGCATTGGGCCCCACCAAATATCCCTGTAAATTCTGGCGGCTACTAGGACCTGAGGTAGTTGGTACACTGTGGCTGTGGCAGAACGGCCACGTCCTCTCCCAGCACCAGTGGGTCCACTAACACCACCACGACCATGTCCACGTCCGCGTCTGCGTCCCTTATTAGATGTTTTCCTCATTGTTCCCGTTCACCACAATTTTGAGAATGGCAAATTTGGGAATAGTTTTTCAACCCAGAAAAAAAAATGTGCTTTTACGGTCGCTACAAATAACTTGACCAGCTAAAACAGTACAGATTTGCTTGAATAGAAATGTGAGACCTGTTTATTTTTGCACTGTGTGACAGGTTAAGGTTTAATCTCAGAATCAGACTTCTATCTGCACGGTAGCGTGTGTCTTAGGTTTTTCTGAATGACACTATCAGTACCTTTAATGTAAGATATCCTTTTTGGGATAGATTTCAAGTAGACCTCAAATACCAGAAACTAGTTATTTTGAGAATGGCAAATTTGGGAATAGTTTTCAACCCTTAAAAAAAAAAGGGCTTTTACGGTCGCTACAAATAACTTGACCAACTAAAACAGTACAGATTTGCTTGAATAGAAATGTGAGACCTGTTTTTTTTTTGCACTGTGTGACAGGTTAAGGTTTAATCACAGAATCAGACTTCTATCTGCACGGTAGCGTGTGTCTTAGGTTTTTCTGAATGACACTATCAGTACCTTCAATGTAAGATATTCTTTTTGGGATAGATTTCAAGTAGGCCTCAAATACCAGAAACTAGTTATTTTGAGAATGGCAAATTTGGGAATAGTTTTTCAACCCAGAAAAAAAAGAGTGCTTTTACGGTCACTACAAATAACTTGACCAGCTAAAACAGTACAGATTTGCTTGAATAGAAATGTGAGGCCTGTTTTATTTTGCACTGTGTGACAGGTTAAGGTTTAATCTCAGAATCAGACTTCTATCTGCACGGTAGCGTGTGTCTTAGGTTTTTCTGAATGACACTATCAGTACCTTCAATGTAAGATATCCTTTTTGGGATAGATTTCAAGTAGGCCTCAAATACCAGAAACTAGTTATTTTGAGAATGGCAAATTTGGGAATAGTTTTTCAACCCAGAAAAAAAAGGGCTTTTACGGTCGCTACAAATAACTTGACCAACTAAAACAGTACAGATTTGCTTGAATAGAAATGTGAGACCTGTTTTTTTTTTTGCACTGTGTGACAGGTTAAGGTTTAATCACAGAATCAGACTTCTATCTGCACGGTAACGTGTGTCTTAGGTTTTTCTGAATGACACTATCAGTACCTTCAATGTAAGATATCCTTTTTGGATAGATTTCAAGTAGGCCTCAAATACCAGAAACTAGTTATTTTGAGAATGGCAAATTTGGGAATAGTTTTTCAACCCAGAAAAAAAAGTGTGCTTTTACGGTCACTACAAATAACTTGACCAGCTAAAACAGTACAGATTTGCTTGAATAGAAATGTGAGACCTGTTTTTTTTTGCACTGTGTGACAGGTTAAGGTTTAATCTCAGAATCAGACTTCTATCTGCACGGTAGCGTGTGTCTTAGGTTTTTCTGAATGACACTATCAGTACCTTCAATGTAAGATATCCTTTTTGGGATAGATTTCAAGTAGGCCTCAAATACCAGAAACTAGTTATTTTGAGAATGGCAAATTTGGGAATAGTTTTTCAACCCAGAAAAAAAAAGGGCTTTTACGGTCGCTACAAATAACTTGACCAACTAAAACAGTACAGATTTGCTTGAATAGAAATGTGAGACCTGTTTTTTTTTTTTGCACTGTGTGACAGGTTAAGGTTTAATCACAGGATCAGACTTCTATCTGCACGGTAGCGTGTGTCTTAGGTTTTTCTGAATGACACTATCAGTACCTTCAATGTAAGATATCCTTTTTGGGATAGATTTCAAGTAGGCCTCAAATACCAGAAACTAGTTATTTTGAGAATGGCAAATTTGGGAATAGTTTTTCAAACCAGAAAAAAAAAAGTGCTTTTACGGTCACTACAAATAACTTGACCAGCTAAAACAGTACAGATTTGCTTGAATAGAAATGTGAGACCTGTTTTTTTTTGCACTGTGTGACAGGTTAAGGTTTAATCTCAGAATCAGACTTCTATCTGCACGGTAGCGTGTGTCTTAGGTTTTTCTGAATGACACTATCAGTACCTTCAATGTAAGATATCCTTTTTGGGATAGATTTCAAGTAGGCCTCAAATACCAGAAACTAGTTATTTTGAGAATGGCAAATTTGGGAATAGTTTTTCAAACCAGAAAAAAAAAAGTGCTTTTACGGTCACTACAAATAACTTGACCAGCTAAAACAGTACAGATTTGCTTGAATAGAAATGTGAGACCTGTTTTTTTTGGCACTGTGTGACAGGTTAAGGTTTAATCTCAGAATCAGACTTCTATCTGCACGGTAGCGTGTGTCTTAGGTTTTTCTGAATGACACTATCAGTACCTTCAATGTAAGATATCCTTTTTGGGATAGATTTCAAGTAGGCCTCAAATACCAGAAACTAGTTATTTTGAGAATGGCAAATTTGGGAATAGTTTTTCAACCCAGAAAAAAAAGTGTGCTTTTACGGTCGCTACAAATAACTTGACCAGCTAAAACAGTACAGATTTGCTTGAATAGAAATGTGAGACCTGTTTTTTTTTGCACTGTGTGACAGGTTAAGGTTTAATCTCAGAATCAGACTTCTATCTGCACGGTAGCGTGTGTCTTAGGTTTTTCTGAATGACACTATCAGTACCTTCAATGTAAGATATCCTTTTTGGGATAGATTTCAAGTAGGCCTCAAATACCAGAAACTAGTTATTTTGAGAATGGCAAATTTGGGAATAGTTTTTCAACCCAGAAAAAAAAAAGGGCTTTTACGGTCGCTACCAATAACTTGACCAACTAAAACAGTACATATTTGGTTGAATAGAAATGTCAGGTCTATTTTTTAGGCGCTGGATGACAGGCTCAACTTGCCCCTGATGTAGTATATGGCCAAAAAATAACCACACTGTTGATGGTTAAATGCACTTGGGTGACACAGGCTCAGCCTGCACCAGATGTAGTATATGGCCAAAAAATAATCAGACTGTTGATGGTTACATGCACTTCGGTGACACAGGCTCAGCCTGCAGCTGATGTAGGATATCGCACAAAATAACCACACTATTGATGGTTAAATACACTTGGTGATAGCTTGTGCTGGCGCACCACAAGTCACAAAATGGCCGCCGATCACCCCAGAAAAAAAGTGATCTAAAAACGCTCTGGGCAGCCTCAAAAAAGTGAGCAAGTCAATACTAGCACTTCAATGATCCACAGCTGCAGATCGATCACAGAATGAAGTCTTTTGGAGGAGTTAATCACTGCCTAATCTCGCCCTAACGTCGCAGCTGCAACCTCTCCCTATGCTTCAATCAGCAGAGTGACGTGCAGCGCAACGTGACCCAAGCTTATATAGAGGCTGGGTCACATGCTGCACTGGCCAATCACAGCCATTCCAATAGTAGGCAAGGCTGTGATGGCCTCTTGGGGCAAATAGTATGACGCTTGTTGATTGGCTGCTTTGCAGCCTTTCAAAAAGCGCCAAGAAAGCGCCGAACACCGAACCTGAACACAGACTTTTGCGAAAATGTTCGGGTTCGGGTCCGTGTCACTATACAGTTCGGGTTCGCTCATCCCTACTAGAGATCTTACCTGTCAGAAAAGATGATGCTCTGTCTACAGCAAGGGCATTGATGAATCATGTGTTTTGTACTTGGGGGATCCCAAGAATGATTACATCTGACAGAGGAAGTCATTTTATAGGTAAAATCATGCAAACAGGTTTGTGATATTCTAGGCGTAAAACAACAGTTCCATGTATCGTGTCACCCACAATCTGCAGGCATTGTGGAAAGAATGAACAGAACAATTAAGACAAGGATTGCAAAAGTGTTATTAGACAAAGGGAATACATGGGTTGATGCAGTACCCTTTGTACTGATGAGTATAAGAGGAACTGTTTCCTCTACTACACAATATACTCCATTTGAATTGATGACGGGAAGAACAATGCCATTAATTTTCCCAAACTAACCATTCTTGTCTACTCCTCAAAAAGATGCAGTAGCAAGGTCCAGGTGGTTACAGTTATTACAAGAGAATTTAAGTACAATTCTTCCATATGCTGCATCCAAAATGCAACGCATGATCCCACCTCACTCTTCTAAATTTGTGAAAGGTACTTTTGTAATGATTAAGACCATCAGGAAGAGTGGACCTTGGGAAAGTAATTGGGAAGGACCCTTTGAAATCATTGATACTATGGGACAAGTAATGATTTTGGTTCAAAGAGCACCGGATGCTTTAAAGAATACTCTCAGACAACATAAATTGTGGGTACATGTTAATCAATGTAAATTGTATGTACCAAAATAATAATACTGCTTTTCTTCATTAGGGAATGAAATTCTTCATGGAACATGCATTCTACAACGGAAAAAGATGTCTTCATGATGAGAATGTCATTGTTGATGATGATGTTCACAACTACGTTTGCAGAATTGTTTCATGATAAAAAAGAGTGACCATGATACAGAGACTTCAATTCTTGCATGAAGGAGAAGAGGATTTCATCTTGAGGATTTTCTGGAAGAACAAATTCAAGATGATTCCAGAGACATTTCCGGAAGTCTTTGCATGGGTTATGGCGTTAACTGTTGTATTGAATTACACTTCAGACATGATACACACATTGAATTATATGCAACAGCAGGACCCAAAACAAAGTTCACTCAATTACAAGGAACATTCACACATAACAATAGAACAGGTACATGGGAGTGTACATCGATAGATGTATTCTGAATTTGCATATTATGGTTCTCATATAGAACAATTGGATCTTTCTTCATGTCTACACTTTGTTTCTAAAATAATCTGTTTACCGGAGCAAGATAAGGCGATTTATCATTCTTGTTTCCATAATCAAACTTCTTGCCATGCACAGATTGAGAATGTGTACTCAATTCATGATTTGGTAACTCAAGTTGGTTTAAACAAAGTTTGTGTACAAGTGATGTCTTTTCTTCTTGTATACATTACGAGAATTTGACAAGAGTTCTATATTGTTTGGAAGAAGATTTGAGAGCTATTTCTATGAATTTAGGAAGACTTAATATTTCTTCCATAAATACAAATCAATTGAAAAGCCTTCCAATACAATTCAATCTCACTCAAATTGATAAATTTCCGTGGGATAAGTGGACAGAAGAAATTAAAAAGGATAAAGGTCTTTTAAAAATATTAAACGAACAAGTAAAAGAAGCTGAAATTGCAATTTAATCACCATCAAGGACAATTATCAGAAATAGAACATGAATGGAATACTATATCTGGAACATCTTGGTGGGGAAAATTTAAGAAATCTGTAAATATGTGGACAAAATCTTCTGCACAAACAGCAGTTGGGAATACTTTGTCCCATCCTATTATTATTATATTTATTGTGATATTTTTGTGTGTTATCTATCAAATTTTTATTATGTTTAGGATTAGGAAAACATATAGGGATATAAAGGAAGAAATAAATAAGGGAGACAACATTTTAAAAGAAATGTTAAAAAGAACTCAGTATTCCAATTCTATATTGAATACTGAATCAAAAATTTATCAATCAACCAAGTGCTATAACATGGTCAATTAATGAATGTGATACGAATGTGATATGAAAGATGAATAATTGCGTTAAATTAGAAGGTTATGATTGAAAATTTAGATTTAAAATCATAATCAGGGGGAAATGTAAAATAATATACTAACACTTTTTAGTAGGATAGGGTATTTTAAGGACCATGAAAGGTCAGCACTTGTGTGAAGTGTCAATTTTGACAGTTCTTGAGACGACAATAGTATTTGGGAAGGTTAGGAATCCTCCTTCTCAGCATATTATTATTAGCTTTACAAATAAGGAATACTTAGAAAATCATGATGTAAGGGGTTTTACTTGTTAACCATATATGTCTGTTAGAATGGTAAATTTAGGATACAATGTAACTCTATGGAGAGTCAGCCTATAAAAAAAACTATGTTTCATGACATTGGCAGAGTATTCTTTGACAAGACACCTGTTGCTCTCTACACACACAGATTCACACATACACATTACTTTAAGGGAATTACTTTTTCACTCATTTTAAATTGGTTTATTGCTTGCTTGTAATTTTTTAAGATTCATCTGTTGTATTTTTTTTTTCTTCCTAAACTTTGTAACTTTTCTTTTTATGCAAATTAAATCCGTAGAACTCTCCATATTTTGTTGGCTCCTTCTGAAGCATTTCTTACAAAATTAAGAAATGCTGGACGATATTTAACATTTCTGCATGTGTGTGCACTGCTCCTGTTTCCTGGCCTCTCCCCAATCTGGTGGTTATGGGGTTAAGGTATCGATCTGGGTGCAGTCTCATGGCTCTACTTATTCTGTTGCTGTGAGATTGAGGTCAGTTTTATTCCAGCCTTGGCTGGTGCTGGAGCCTTGCTCATTTCCTGGATATTGCATCTGTCCAGTGTGAGGGCCCCCTAGTTTGACATCAATGTCTTCCCTATGTTCTATGTATTGTACCCTACCTTCCCTTGTATGTGTTTGGTGTGGGTTATGTTCAGGGTCTGTTGTATGTCTAGTTGTTTCATATCTGGACTGTCGTTGGTGTTTATTGTCCTGCATGGATGCTAGATGTTCCCCTGTCTGTCTGTGCCTTTGGTGAGAGAGCTCCTGGGTTCCCCGGAGTGGGAACTACAAGTCAGTGAGCAGCTCTGCCTTGTGCCATCATGTATTCGGTTCCCATGGGGGTCTAGGCAGTTTCTGGTGTGTTGCTGCGTCAGGTATGTGCTAGTTGTTCGGGGTTCTTACCTGCCGAACAAGTTGCTCTTCACTGTCTTCCCCTTACCTTGCAGCTAGGCCAGTGGGAGACTTCTGGTTCATCCGTATTTTCGAGGAATCGGTCGCCTCTGGTCCTGACTCTTTTCCAGGGAAATTTAGGGTTAGTAGGGCCCGAGGTTCCTATGTATGAGCCCTCCTACCATCTGGGTCTGCTCATACGGTTAGGAGTCAGGGCGAGGTTTAGGGATGCATTAGGAGGTTCCTTGCTCCCTTTCGACGGTGTCCTGGCCTAGTTTCAACTCCCGCTTACTTTCAGTGTTTGTTGTGGAGTCTTGCCCCCACACCGCACCATGACAATTGCATTGCTCATTACTCTGACCTCGGATGTCTGACTACACTCTGTCTCTCATTTGGTAGTGTATAGCTTATCTGGTCTGACTCATTTATGTACAAACTTGTCAGGGCTCCAGATGGCGACCAAAATGGTCGCCAATGCGACCTAGCGTTGCAAAATGACAACAATACATTGTTGTCTTGTCGCTATTTGCACCTAGACCCTCCGCTGCTCTGCCTCTTTAAACAGGGGGCCTCGCAGCATGGAACCACGAAACATGACAACCACTGCAAGGGGGAGAAACTGGGTCCAGAAGGGCCAAAGCCTCCCCACAACCGCACTATTCACTTTGGACTGATATTCTTCCTGTGCCGCCCGGAATCGCTGGTACTCCCAGCATCACAGCGCCAGCGGCCGGAAATACTAAGGGATATCTGCAAGCGCCTGCCTGCAATGGGCGCTGTGGTCGGGGTGGTTATGCTGCCTGGCATTAAGGTGAATGGTCAGGAGGTGATAACGGAGGATGGCCCGGTGTGTGCCGGGTCTGCGATGTCCGCTCTCCTCTCCCTCCTCCAGGTGACCGCTGAAGTCCGGGCCACAAGGAGAGCCGACGACAGCTCCAGAGGCGCTCATTGCGGCAGGTAGGAGAGGATGGTTATAAGTTGCCCTTGGCAACCAATTGGACCCGTTCATGTTCTCTGAGCTGCAGATTGACTGGTTGCTATGGGCAACTGCCGCACAGAGGATATTATGCCCCAAAATGTTCTTGTCTGGTGGAATAATTGGGGGTGACTGTTTAGGCTGGACATCTGCAGTTTTTGGTGCACCTCAGCGGTAATGTGTGCACTGCCGCATAATACACTGAAACCTGCCTACAGCCTTATGAAGGTTTTATGATTCTAGAAAAACCCTTAGGGGGTCATTTATCAAACTGGTGTAAAGTAGAACTGGCTGAGTTGCCCATAGCAACCAATCAGATTCCACCTTTCATTTTTCACAGCTCCTTTGGAAAATGAAAGGTAGAATCTGGTTGCTATGGTCAACTCAGCCAGTAATACTTTACACCAGTTTGATGAACCCCCTTAGTTCTTAGTAAATCCTTTACAGTAATTCTGGTTTACAGGAATTCTGGTGTCTAAGGGTATGTTTACACGTGGCAGATTTATTGGAGACATTTCTGTGACTGTCCCATTCACCTGAAGGCAGTAAACTATGCACCTGCTGCAGGAACAACCCCATTCAGATGATTGGAAGTGCGTTTCTGTCACAGAAATTTCTATAACAAATCTGCTGCGTGTGAATACACCTTTAGGCTATATTCACACAAACGTATTTTGTTTCTGTGTCCATATGTCTGTTACGTAGTCCTTTTTGCGGACAAGGATAGATATTGTTACAATGGATCCGCAAAAAAACGGATGCCATTTGGACGTCATTCGTTTTGTTTTGTGGATCCACGATTTGCGGACGCGAGTGCTCCAATGAATTGCAAAATGGCGACAATACTTTGTTGTCTTGTCTCCATTTGTGCCTAGACCCTCTCCTCTGCCTCTTTAAGAAAAAAAAGCTTTCATCCAGCAGACATACGCTGCAGACATCTACTGGGTGAAGATCCGCCCCCTCACACTGTGGCCAGTGATTTTCTTGATGCCACTGCAGCCAAACATTTTCATGGAGAAACCCAAGACAAGCAGCGGAGGACTGGAAGCGAATGAACCAGGACCCATCACCTAGGGATTATCAACGCAAATCTGGGTAGTTTGACAGGTCATGGAAATGAGTGTACAACCCCTTTAACTGCGTGGGCTGTAGCTTAAAAAATCCCATGCCCCTAAGCATCCCAGCTATAGTATATGTATTTTAAATTTGACGACAAAAAATTTCATTTGACTCCAAAATTTTTCAGGTTAGGATCCAATGGCTCCTTTATATATATTTTTTAGTCTGGAGCACTGCCTGTTTTTGCGTTGTTTTGTCTCTTGGTGTTTGTCTGTCTCTGTATGTAAGTAGCATAGGGACTGTCAATCGGTTGCTGTCTTGCTACTTAGGGCTTGTACTGCAAGTAGGTAAGGAATGTGAGTTGGATTCTAGGTTACTGTCCATGTCTGTCCCTACCTACAGGCGTTACAGTATTGTCATTTGTCGGAGAAAGTGGTCCGTTCCTTGCAATTGTCACTGTGATGATGATAACACTGGCCATAACGAGCAATTAGTATAGTGAGGAGCAGAGTCGGAAAGAACTGAGTCCTTAGGTATGCTGACAAGCATGGCAAGTTGTATGCTTGCTTGCTTAAGTACTGACAGGTGTATTGGTATCATGAAGCCATCTGATGATTACTGGGGGGCAGAGAAGACACATATACAGAGTAGTACAATAAAGTATCCAGGTATGAATTCATTGCAGTTTGGGAATCGCGACCACTAAACAGTATATATCATGTAATACTCTAGACAATAAGCCCACAGTATCATGTCAAGGAAGTAACACTGGTCCCAAATGCTGCCAAGCTAAGATGAGCTGCCAATCTTAACCATCATATCCCCCAGCACCGGGATACCAAACCTCAATGCATGTTTTAGCAATGCCTTCTTCAGAGGGGCGTTGACATACTTTTTGGTCAAATATTCAAATGAGAGGGAGCCAATTGAATCGAAAAAGCAATTGTACACACCTGTATGCTTGTGGTGCATGTATCTCTTCGAAGACCGTTCGGTGATGTCGATTTAGGCACCCGTGCTGCATGAGGTAATCAGTCAGTTAAGTCATGTGACACCGTTACATGATCGGTCCAGACTATCCCACTGTTGGGTGTCACTGGAAAAGTAAAGAGAGCTGCTGAGGGACATGTGCACTGTGCAGGCACTAAGCTTTACCACCACCTGTAGATGTACATTGGAAACAGGATACTTGTCAATATAACAATATTTATTCCATATCTGAATTATATCCAGCATAATTAAAATACGAAAACATTATTAAATACAAATAATATAAAAAATAAATTCATAAAAAAACTAAAATCAAAAATAATCTAAACTAGAGTAATTATATAAATACAGAAAGCACCAGAAGCCGTTGCAACAGCAGCCAGTTCAGTTTCATCACCATGTTGGAGCAGTTTTTTCATGTGCCACTGCCAGGCTGACAAAAATCAGCAAACTGGGATGTACTGCCAGGTTCAGTACTACCTGGACTGTCGCCTTTCTCTAGTGCATACCCTGTTTTTTGACACCATGGACTTCTTAGCAGGTAGATTAGATCAGTGTTTGGAACTGGCCCAGTTTGCTCTCTCTGTTTTGTCTTGCCCAGGCTACAATGTCATCTCAGAGCGGGTATTCAGTGCACAGGTGGCTTCATCACACTCAACAGACAAAATTGACCAGTGTACAAAACATCACTTTGGTCAAAATGAATCAGGCACGGATCCATGAGGATTTTCAGACACCACCGGCTGAGGCTGATGAATAAATCTGCAATTGCTGATGGTGGCTATTTATTGCTGGCCTCATCATGCCACTGCCGCTGTCTGCCTGCCCACCATCATGTTCTGTTCTGTTTAGCTGCTGTCGCCACCACTACAGCTTATACTCCCCGTTACTAATCCCCCTACTACCACTACCATTACCCCTGCACAGCTGCACACACATCTATTGCCTTGTCTGATCCATTCTTTGCTGCTACTGTTGCCTCTTCTACTGCTGCCACATGTCACTATTACCCCTACACAATTTATGCCTTAATGAACTCTTTCCATATCTGCAGAGTACTGCTGCTGCTCACAAATAAAAGGGAGAGTTTTTGCATGCTTATGCAGAACAAACAAATGTTTCTTCTGACACCTAAAAACTTGTGTGTGCAGGGGTAGATGCAAGGCATAATTTTTGGACACTTGTTGCCAACAAGGCAGTTTTTTTTTGTCAATAACACTGTGTGTGTTTAAACACTATTAGGGTTGAGCGAACCCGAACTGTAAAGTTCAGGTTTGTACCGAACTTTAGGATTTTTGGCCCGGACCCGAACCCGAACATTTCAGTAAAAGTTCGGGTTCGGTGTTCGGTGATTTCTCTGCGCATTTTGAAAGGCTGCAGAGCAGCCAATCAACAAGCGTTTAACTCTGTGCCCTTAGAAGCCATCACAGCCATGCCTACTAATGGCATGGCTGTGATTATTGGGGAAGAAGAAATTGGGGGGACCGGTGGGTATGGGTAACCCCTTGAATCCGCCTATTTCTGGAAACCCGTTGTGAGTGCCAATCGTATTAGGTCGGTAGAAAGGTATGAGTTTGATATAAAGTACCATAAAACAACAATGTACCATAAAACAACAATGTACTACACTGGGTCTCGGGTGCCTAAGAGACCGTTAGCTGTAGTATCATAACAGCCAATGTGTGGTCAATGGATAAAGCGAACAAGCAGAGACATAAGGGTAAAATACGTATAAAAAGATACATGTATCATAAAGATACTAAAGTATCGTATACTTCTTACTCACTTCACGAGGGGGGTGGTTTGCCAGGATAAGCATAATACACCTGTAAACCAAGCACACCCCCCCCAGCCTGGATCGCTTCTAGGATTTTACAAGATGAAGGAAGCCAACCAGACGGGTGCTTTTGTTCACTTGTCTTTATTAGGGTAGATAACCTATTCTTTCTCCTCCACACTACTACTATAAACCCCTGGCACCTCAAGTTTTTCAGATCAAGTGGAGTCCTTTCCATCAGATCTGACTAACCCTCAAACCTTCTTTCTCCTTTTATACCCCACATGGCTGTGATTGGCCAGTGTAGCATGTGACCCAGCCTCTATATAAGCTGTAGTCACGTAGCGCTGCACGTTACTCTGCTGTGCTTAGTGTAGGGAGAGGATGCTGCTGGTGATTTCAGGGAGAGAATAGGAGAGACTCTTTGCTCAAAATCAGAATCTAACTTAGCGATCTACATACATTGTGTTTTGTGGGTGCAGGGCACAATTTTTTTATCCTGCCCTGAGCCCAGTAACCGAAAAAAAAATACTTTTATAAGTCAGTTAGGTAGGCGGCGGCGGCATTTTATGCAAGCTCAGTGCACCAGCACTGCATCTGAGCTTTTGGGACATTGAAATCCAAGCTTTAAAAACAGCACAAATAATCAGTTTTTAAAAAAATCCAAATTTTTTGGGCAATTTACAACATTTGGTGTGTTTGCAGGCTTAGTCAGTGTGCAATTTAAGCTAGAAATACAGCCATAATTTTCTGGGTTTTTAAAAAACACTTTTTTGCCAAAAAAACACTATTTTCCAGATCTGAAAGTGTTAAATTCAAGTTTAATATATACAGCTTTCATATTCTGTTACCAAAAAAAACAATTTTTGGCAATATACAATATCTGGATTAGTCAGTGTGCAATTTAAGCTAGAAATACAGCCATAATTTTCTGGGTTTTTAAAAACACACTTTTTTGCCAAAAACTTCTATTTTCCAGATCTGCAAGTGTTAAATTCAAGTTTAATATATACAGCTTTCATATTCTGTTACCAAAAAAACACTTTTTTGGCAATATACAACATCTGGATTAGTCAGTGTGCAATTTAAGCTAGAAAAACAGCCATCATTTTCTGGGTTTTTAAAAAGACACATTTTTGCCAGATTCCACTATTTTTCTGGCCTTGCAGCATCAGCACGTGTGAAATTCCAGGGTTATATACTGCTGTCAAATTCAGTTATTAAACAAACACCCGTTTGTTCAAAAACAATTTAGTTGGCAGCCTTTGCTGCAGATGTCATTGTGAGATACCTCCTTTACATACTGTCTTTCTATTCAGTTATTTGAAATAAAGCCATTTTGGGCACAATTATTTGATAGCGTCCTAGTGTGGATCAGGGCGTGTGAAATACACCTTTTAAATACAGGGCTTCTATTCAGGTATTTGAAATACAGAAATTTTGGGCAAACAAATTTAATTGCGGCCTAGTGTGGATCAGGGCATGTGAGATATACCCTGTATATACAGGGGTTCTATTCAGGTATTTGAAATAAAGCCATTTTGGTCAAACAAAATTAAAAGAAGGCCTAGTCTGGTTAAGGGCGTGTGAGATACACCCTTTAAATACAGGGGTTTGATTCTTTTATTAATAAAACACCTTTTTTTGTGCAAAATACACAATTTTTCAGGCCTTGCAGCATCTTGACGTTTGAAATTCCAGAGTTATATACTGCTGCCATATTCAGTTATTAACCACCTCAGCCCCCAGTGCTTAAACACCCTGAAAGACCAGGCCACTTTTTCCACTTCTGACCTACACTACTTTCACCGTTTATTGCTCGGTCATGCAACTTACCACCCAAATGAATTTTACCTCCTTTTCTTCTCACTAATAGAGCTTTCATTTGGTGGTATTTCATTGCTGCTGACATTTTTACTTTTTTTGTTATTAATCGAAATTTAATGATTTTTTTGCAAAAAAATGACATTTTTCACTTTCAGTTGTCAAATTTTGCAGAAAAAACGAGATCCATATATAAATTTTGCTCTAAATTTATTGTTCTACATGTCTTTGATAAAAAAAAAATGTTTGGGTAAAAAAAAAATGGTTTGGGTAAAAGTTATAGCGTTTACAAACTATGGTACAAAAATGTGAATTTCCGCTTTTTGAAGCAGCTCTGACTTTCTGAGCACCTGTCATGTTTCCTGAGGTTCTACAATGGCCAGACAGTACAAACACCCCACAAATTACCCCATTTCGGAAAGTACACACCCTAAGGTATTCGCTGATGGGCATAGTGAGTTCATAGAACTTTTTATTTTTTGTCACAAGTTAGCGGAAAATGATGATTTTTTCTTTTTTTTTTCTTTTCTTACAAAGTCTCATATTCCACTAACTTGTGACAAAAAATAAAAAGTTCTATGAACTCACTATGCCCATCAGCGAATACCTTGGGGTCTCTTCTTTCCAAAATGGGGTCACTTGTGTGGTAGTTATACTGCCCTGGCATTCTAGGGGCCCAAATGTGTGGTAAGGAGTTTGAAATCAAATTCTGTAAAAAATGACCTGTGAAATCCGAAAGGTGCTCTTTGTAATATGGGCCCCTTTGCCCACCTAGGCTGCAAAAAAGTGTTACACATCTGGTATCTCCGTACTCAGGAGAAGGTGGGGAATGTGTTTTGGGGTGTCATTTTATATATACCCATGCTGGGTGAGAGAAATATCTTGGCAAAAGACAACTTTTCCCATTTTTTTATACAAAGTTGGCATTTGACCAAGATATTTATCTCACCCAGCATGGGTATATGTAAAAAGACACCCCAAAACACATTCCTCAACTTCTCCTGAATACAGAGATACCAGATGTGTGACACTTTTTTGCAGCCTAGGTGGGCAAAGGGGCCCATATTCCAAAGAGCACCTTTCGGATTTCACAGGTCATTTTTTACAGAATTTGATTTCAAACTCCTTACCACACATTTGGGCCCCTAGAATGCCAGGGCAGTATCACTACCCCACAAGTGACCCCATTTTGGAAAGAAGACACCCCAAGGTATTTCGTGAGGGGCATGGCGAGTTCCTCGAATTTTTTATTTTTTGTCACAAGTTAGTGGAAAATGATGATTTTTTTTTTTATATTTTTTTTTTCATACAAAGTCTCATATTCCACTAACTTGTGACAAAAAATAAAACCTTCCATGAACTCCATGAACTCCCTATGCCCATCAGCGAATACCTTGGGGTCTCTTATACGGGTAATGAGATTTTTTTTTTCCGTTCAGCCTCTGGGCTGAAAGAAAAAAATGAACGGCACAGATTTCTTCATTCGCATCGATCAATGTGGATGAAAAAATCTCTGCCAAAAAAAGAAAAAGGAGGGGAAAGGCGTCTGCCAGGACATAGGAGCTCCGCCCAACATCCATACCCACTTCAGCTCGTATGCCCTGGCAAACCAGATTTCTCCATTCACATCAATCGATGTGGATGAATAAATCATTGCCGGGATTTTTTTTTTTATATATATACAAAGTGTTTGCCAAAGTATATGAACACCGCCACCTCCTCAGCTCATATGCCTCGGCAAACGTATCTTTTACTGCAGAGGAGAAATCTCGTCTTGCAGCGCAGCATACACCGACTTGCGTATAATATTGCAGCGCAATGCTTCTGTCCGAATGCACATCAGTGCTGCAGCTGGTCGATCGGTTGGTCCACCTGGAAGGTAAAAAAAACAAAACAAAAAAGAAAAAACCAGGCCGCAAAGCAATAACTTTATTAACTTTAGAACAGAACATATTAACTTTTTTTAACTTTTTTAACTTTTTTACTTACCGGTTATTTTTTTTTTGTTTAGTTTTTTTTACTTTTATAGAACAAACCTCTCCTTCCCCATGGGACAATGTGCAAAGCGCAAATCGCCCAAAGATGTGGCGAAGTACGTTATGCACTTTATCCCAGGTGAAAGGAGAGGTTTGCAGCAGCTGTGAGAGAAATGGCCCTAATAGCCCTGTGTGCCTGTCCTGGTGAGATGTGATCCCTATGCTAGGTGTACCTGTGTGTGGTACTTCCGGAAACACTCACCATAGCATAGGGCAGGGTGGTCCGGACAGTCAGGACAGAAATAGCGGGTGTCACGCCTTATTCCACTCCTGCTACAGACACGACATTTTTTTCGGGGTGGCGGTTGGGTTGAGGTACCAGCAACGACACTGGGGAAATGTCGCTCGTGTAGACGGCTAACTACACTGGTGGATGGGGCCACGGAACCTCCCGGATAAATGAGGTTCTCGATGATCTCTTCCTGGAATTTGAGGAAGGATCCTGTTCTCCCAGCCTTACTGTAGAGAACAAAACTATTATAGGCAGCCAATTGAATTAAATATACAGACACCTTCTTATACCAGCGTCTGGTTCTGCGGGAAACTAAATAGGGAGCCAACATCTGGTCATTGAAGTCCACCCCTCCCATGAGCGCATTATAGTCGTGGACTGAGAGGGGCTTTTCAATGACACGGGTTGCCCTTTCAATTTGGATTGTCGTGTCTGCGTGAATGGAGGAGAGCATGTAAACGTCACGCTTGTCTCTCCATTTCACCGCGAGCAGTTCTTCGTTACACAAGGCAGCCCTCTCCCCCCTTGCAAGACGGGTGGTTACAAGCCGTTGGGGGAAGCCCACGCGACTAGTTCGCGCGGTGCCACAGGCGCAAATCCGTTCTAGAAACAAATGCCTAAAGAGGGCCACACTTGTGTAAAAATTGTCCACATAAAGATGGTACCCCTTGCCGAATAAGGGTGACACCAAGTCCCAGACTGTCTTCCCACTGCTCCCCAGGTAGTCAGGGCAACCGACCAGGTCCAGGGTCTGATCTTTTCCCTCATAGATCCGAAATTTGTGGGTATAGCCTGTGGCCCTTTCACAGAGCTTATACAATTTGACCCCATACCGGGCACGCTTGCTTGGGATGTATTGTTTGAAGCCAAGGCGCCCGGTAAAATGTATTAGGGACTCGTCTACGCAGATGTTTTGCTCGGGGGTATACAAATCTGCAAATTTCTGGTTGAAATGGTCTATGAGGGGCCGAATTTTGTGGAGCCGGTCAAAAGCTGGGTGGCCTCTGGGACGGGAGGTGGTGTTGTCGCTAAAGTGCAGGAAACGCAGGATGGTCTCAAATCGTGTCCTGGAAATAGCAGCAGAGAACATGGGCATGTGAAGAATCGGGTCCCTGGACCAATATGACCGCAATTCATGCTTTTTAGTTAGACCCATGTTGAGGAGAAGGCCCAGAAAAATTTTAAGTTCGGAAACTTGGACTGGTTTCCACCGGAAAGACTGGGCATAAGAGCTTCCCGGGTTGGCGGATATAAATTGTGTGGCATACCGGTTTGTCTCTGCCACGACTAAGTCCAAGAGCTCCGCAGTCAAGAACAGCTCAAAAAATCCCAGGGCCGAACCGATTTGAGCCGTCTCAACCCGAACTCCAGACTGGGCGGTGAAAGGGGGAACTACAGGTGCGGCTGAGGTTGGGGACTGCCAATCAGGGTTTGCCAGCACCTCAGGGATTCTAGGGGCTCTACGGGCCTGTCTGCGCGGTGGCTGCGACGGGGTAACTAGTGCACGTGCCACCGTACCAGCTTCAACTGCCCTTCTGGTGCTCGCCACGTCACCATGTTGTACGGCAGTGCTGGTACTAGGTCCAGGAAGGGCTGCGCTGCTGGTGTATGCCTCACCACGTGATCCGGCAGCGACAGCCCCACTCTGCTGCTCTTGAAGCGGATCCTGCATAACCTGTGGTCTAGCGACACGGGGCCGGGTACGCCTGGTGCTGCCAGGGACCTCCACCTCCTCGTCCGAACTTTGGGTCAGAGAGCCACTGCTTTCCACAGGTTCATATTCTGACCCGCTAGATTCGTCAGATGAGGGTTCCCACTCCTCATCCGACTGGGTCAGAATCCTGTAGGCCTCTTCAGAAGAATACCCCCTGTTTGACATTTTGGACTACTAAATTTAGGGGTATTCCCTGAGACTACCCAAGAAAAAAAGCAAGCCTGTCTTACAAAGGGGAGGCTAGCGAAGTACCGGAGGCCGCTGCGGTTGATAAAAAATATCAAAACTGATTTTTTTATCGCCGCAGTGCGTGTAAAGTGAATGTGCAGTGATCAAAAAACAAATTTTTTTTTGTCACTGCGGTGGGGCGGGCGTGGGTGAACGCACGTGTGGGCGACCGATCAGGCCTGATCGGGCAAACACTGCGTTTTGAGTGGAGGGTGAACTAAGGTGACACTAATACTATTATAGATCTGACCGTGATCAGTTTTGATCACTTACAGATACTATAAAAGTACAAATGCTGATTAGCGATACGCTAAACAGCGAATAAAAGTGACTGCGGTGCGGTGGGCTGGGCGCTAACTGACGCTAACTACCTAACCAAGGAGCCTAAACTATCCCTAAAACCTAACAGCCAATACTAGTGAAAAAAAAAAGTGACAGTTTACACTGATCACTTTTTGTCTTTCACTAAGTGATTGACAGGGGGCGATCAAGGGGTTAATTAGGATGATGGGGGTGATGGAAGGTGATCAGGGGCTAAGGTGTAGTGTTGGTGGGTACTCACAGTGATCTCTGCTTCTCTGCTGGATCCAACCGACGAAAAGGACCAGCAGAGAAGCAGAGAAGCCATATAACAGATCATATTTACTAATATGATCTGTTATCTGGCTTCTGATTTGATTTTTTGAAAATCGCCAGCCTGCCAGCCAATGATCGTGGCTGGCAGGCTGGTGACGAAATACTTCTTTAACTTTTGCCGGCCCGCGATGCGCATGCGCGGGCCGGCAATGCACGAAATCTCGCGTCTCGCGAGAGGACGCACCGGCGCGTCCACCCAGAACAACAGGACCGCCGCAAAGACGCAATCCTGCGTACGGCGGTCCTGAGGAGGTTAAACAAACACCCGTTTGGGCAAAAAAAGATTATTTGGCAGCCTTTGCTGCATATGTCATTATGAGATACACCCTTTATATATTTGGGTTATATTCAGATATTTGAAATAAAGCCATTTGGTGCACAAATCTTTAATTGAGGCCTAGTCTGGTTCAGGGCGTGTGAGATACACCCTTTAACCACCTCCGGACCGCTGTACACACAGACGCGTCCTGGAGGTGGTTGATTGATTCCGAGTGGACGCGCCGGCGCGTCCTCTCGCGATGGCCGAGATTTCTTGTGAACGCGCGCACACAGGCGCGCGCGCTCACAGGAACGGAAGGTAAGAAAGTGGATCTCCAGCCTGCCAGCGGCGATCGTTCACTGGCAGGCTGGAGGTGTGATTTTTTTTTAACCCCTAACAGGTATATTAGACGCTGTTTTGATAATAGCTGGTCCTCTGGTGGTCCCCTTTGTTTGGATCGACCACCAGAGGACACAGGTAGCTCAGTAATATGTTGCACCAAGCACCACACTACACTACACCCCCCCCGTCACTTATTAACCCCTTATTCACCCTTGATCACCCCTGATCACCCCATATAGACTCCCTGATCACCCCCCTGTCAATGATTACCACCCTGTCATTGATCACACTCCTGTAAAGCTCCATTCAGACGTCCGCATGATTTTTACGGATCCACTGATAGATGGATCGGATCCGCAAAACGCACACGGACGTCTGAATGGAGCCTTACAGGGGCATGATCAATGACTGTGGTGATCACCCCATATAGACTCCCTGATCACCCTCCTGTCATTGATCACCCCCCTGTAAAGCTCCATTCAGACGTCCGCATGATTTTTACGGATCCACTGATAGATGGATCGGATCCGCAAAACGCCCACGGACGTCTGAATGGAGCCTTACAGGGGCATGATCAATGACTGTGGTGATCACCCCATATAGACTCCCTGATCACCCCCCTGTCATTGATTACCCCCCTGTCATTGATCACCCCCCTGTAAAGCTCCATTCAGACGTCCGCATGATTTTTACGGATCCACTGATAGATGGATCGGATCCGCAAAACGCACACGGACGTCTGAATGGAGCCTTACAGGGGCATGATCAATGACTGTGGTGATCACCCCATATAGACTCCCTGATCACCCCCCTGTCATTGATTACCCCCCTGTCATTGATCACCCCCCTGTAAAGCTCCATTCAGATGTCTGCATGATTTTTACGGATCCACTGATAGATGGATCGGATCCGCAAAACGCACACGGACGTCTGAATGGAGCCTTACAGGGGCATGATCAATGACTGTGGTGATCACCCCATATAGACTCCCTGATCACCCCCCTGTCATTGATTACCCCCCTGTCATTGATCACCCCCCTGTAAAGCTCCATTCAGACGTCCGCATGATTTTTACGGATCCACTGATAGATGGATCGGATCCGCAAAACGCACACGGACGTCTGAATGGAGCCTTACAGGGGCGTGATCAATGACTGGTGTTCACCCCATATAGACTCTCTGATCACCCCCCTGTCATTGATCACCCCTCTGTAAGGCTCCATTCAGACATTTTTTTGGCCCAAGTTAGCGGAATTATTTTTTTTTTTCTTACAAAGTCTCATATTCCACTAACTTGCGTCAAAAAATTAAATCTCACATGAGCCCACCATACCCCTCACGGAATCCAAATGCGTAAAAATTTTTTGACATTTATATTCCAGACTTCTTCTCACGCTTTAGGGCCCCTAGAATGCCAGGGCAGTATAAATACCCCACATGTGACCCCATTTCGGAAAGAAGACACCCCCAGGTATTCCGTGAGGGGCATATTGAGTCCATGAAAGATTGAAATTTTTGTCCCAAGTTAGCGGAAAGGGAGACTTTGTGAGAAAAATATAAATAAAATCAATTTCCGCTAACTTGTGCCAAAAAAAAAAAAATTCTGTGAACTCGCCATGCCCCTCATTGAATACCTTGGGGTGTCTTCTTTCCAAAATGGGGTCACATGTGGGGTATTTATACTGCCCTGGCATTCTAGGGGCCCTAAAGCGTGAAAAGAAGTCTGGGATCCAAATGTCTAAAAATGGCCTCATAAAAGGAATGTGGGCCCCTTTGCGTATTTAGGCTGCAAAAAAGTGTCACACATCTGGTATCGCCGTACTCAGGAGAAGTTGGGGAATGTGTTTTGGGGTGTCATTTTACATATACCCATGCTGGGTGAGAGAAATATCTTGGCAAAAGACAACTTTTCCCATTTTTTTATACAAAGTTGGCATTTGACCAAGATATTTATCTCACCCAGCATGGGTATATGTAAAATGACACCCCAAAACACATTCCCCAACTTCTCCCGAGTACGGAGATACCACATGTGTGCACTTTTTTGCAGCCTAGGTGGGCAAAGGGGCCCACATTCCAAAGAGCACCTTTCGGATTTCACAGGTCATTTACCTACTTACCACACATTAGGGCCCCTGGAAAATGCCAGGGCAGTATTACTACCCCACAAGTGACCCCATTTTGGAAAGAAGACACCCCAAGGTATTCCGTGAGGGGCATGGCAAGTTCCTAGAATTTTTCATTTTTTGTCACAAGTTAGTGGAAAATGATGATTTTTTTTTTATTTATTTTTTTCTTACAAAGTCTCATATTCCACTAACTTGTGACAAAAAATAAAAACTTCCATGAACTCACTATGCCCATCAGCGAATACCTTGGGGTGTCTTCTTTCCAAAATGGGGTCACTTGTGGGGTAGTTATACTGCCCTGGCATATTAGGGGCCCAAATGTGTGGTAAGGAGTTTGAAATCAAATTCTGTAAAAAATGACCAGTGAAATCCGAAAGGTGCTCTTTGGAATATGGGCCCCTTTGCCCACCTAGGCTGCAAAAAAGTGTCACACATCTGGTATCTCTGTATTCAGGAGAAGTTGAGGAATGTGTTTTGGGGTGTCTTTTTACATATACCCATGCTGGGTGAGATAAATATCTTGGTCAAATACCAACTTTGTATAAAAAAATGGGAAAAGTTGTCTTTTGCCAAGATATTTCTCTCACCCAGCATGGGTATATGTAAAATGACACCCCAAAACACATTCCCCAACTTCTCCCGAGTACGGAGATACCACATGTGTGGCACTTTTTTGCAGCCTAGGTGGGCAAAGGGGCCCACATTCCAAAGAGCACCTTTCGGATTTCACAGGTCATTTACCTACTTACCACACATTAGGGCCCCTGGAAAATGCCAGGGCAGTATAACTACCCCACAAGTGACCCAATTTTGGAAATAAGACACCCCAAGGTATTCCGTGAGGGGCATGGCGAGTTCCTAGAATTTTTTATTTTTTGTCACAAGTTAGTGGAAAATTATGATTTTTTATTTATTTATTTTTTTCTTACAAAGTCTCATATTCCACTAACTTGTGACAAAAAATAAAAACTTCCATGAACTCACTATGCCCATCAGCGAATACCTTGGGGTGTCTTCTTTCCAAAATAGGGTCACTTGTGGGGTAGTTATACTGCCCTGGCATTCTAGGGGCCCAAATGTGTGGTAAGGAGTTTGAAATCAAATTCTGTAAAAAATGACCAGTGAAATCCGAAAGGTGCTCTTTGGAATATGGGCCCCTTTGCCCACCTAGGCTGCAAAAAAGTGTCACACATCTGGTATCTCTGTATTCAGGAGAAGTTGAGGAATGTGTTTTGGGGTGTCTTTTTACATATACCCATGCTGGGTGAGATAAATATCTTGGTCAAATACCAACTTTGTATAAAAAAATGGGAAAAGTTGTCTTTTGCCAAGATATTTCTCTCACCCAGCATGGGTATATGTAAAATGACACCCCAAAACACATTCCCCAACTTCTCCCGAGTACGGCGATACCACATGTGTGGCACTTTTTTGCAGCCTATGTGGGCAAAGGGGCCCACATTCCAAAGAGCACCTTTCGGATTTCACAGGTCATTTACCTACTTACCACACATTAGGGCCCCTGGAAAATGCCAGGGCAGTATAACTACCCCACAAGTGACCCAATTTTGGAAATAAGACACCCCAAGGTATTCCGTGAGGGGCATGGCGAGTTCCTAGAATTTTTTATTTTTTGTCACAAGTTAGTGGAAAATTATGATTTTTTATTTATTTATTTTTTTCTTACAAAGTCTCATATTCCACTAACTTGTGACAAAAAATAAAAACTTCCATGAACTCACTATGCCCATCAGCGAATACCTTGGGGTGTCTTCTTTCCAAAATAGGGTCACTTGTGGGGTAGTTATACTGCCCTGGCATTCTAGGGGCCCAAATGTGTGGTAAGGAGTTTGAAATCAAATTCTGTAAAAAATGACCAGTGAAATCCGAAAGGTGCTCTTTGGAATATGGGCCCCTTTGCCCACCTAGGCTGCAAAAAAGTGTCACACATCTGGTATCTCCGTACTCAGGAGAAGTTGGGGAATGTGTTTTGGGGTGTCTTTTTACATATACCCATGCTGGGTGAGAGAAATATCTTGGCAAAAGACAACTTTTCCATTTTTTTATACAAAGTTGGCATTTGACCAAGATATTTATCTCACCCAGCATGGGTATATGTAAAAAGACACCCCAAAACACATTCCTCAACTTCTCCTGAATACAGAGATACCAGATGTGTGACACTTTTTTGCAGCCTAGGTGGGCAAAGGGGCCCATATTCCAAAGAGCACCTTTCGGATTTCACTGGTCATTTTTTACAGAATTTGATTTCAAACTCCTTACCACACATTTGGGCCCCTAGAATGCCAGGGCAGTATAACTACCCCACAAGTGACCCCATTTTGGAAAGAAGAGACCCCAAGGTATTTCGTGATGGGCACAGTGAGTTCATAGAACTTTTTATTTTTTGTCACAAGTTAGTGGAATATGAGACTTTGTAAGAAAAAAAAGAAAAAAAAAAATCATCATTTTCCGCTAACTTGTGACAAAAAATAAAAAGTTCTATGAACTCACTATGCCCATCAGCGAATACCTTAGGGTGTGTACTTTCCGAAATGGGGTCATTTGTGGGGTGTTTGTACTGTGTGGGCATTGTAGAACCTCAGGAAACATGACAGGTGCTCAGAAAGTCAGAGCTGCTTCAAAAAGCGGAAATTCACATTTTTGTACCACAGTTTGTAAACGCTATAACTTTTACTCAAACCATTTTTTTTTTTACCCAAACATTTTTTTTTTTATCAAAGACATGTAGAACAATAAATTTAGAGCACAATTTATATATGGATGTCGTTTTTTTTGCAAAATTTTACAACTGAAAGTGAAAAATGTCATTTTTTTGCAAAAAAATCGTTAAATTTCGATTAATAACAAAAAAAGTAAAAATGTCAGCAGCAATGAAATACCACCAAATGAAAGCTCTATTAGTGAGAAGAAAAGGAGGTAAAATTCATTTGGGTGGTAAGTTGCATGACCGATCAATAAACGGTGAAAGTAGTGTAGGTCAGAAGTGTAAAAAGTGGCCTGGTCTTTCAGGGTGTTTAAGCACTGGGGGCTGAGGTGGTTAAATACAGGGCTTCTATTCAGGTATTTGAAATACAGCCATTTTGGGCAAACAAATTTAATTGAGGCCTAGTGTGGGTCAGGCCGTGTGAGATACACTCTGTATATACAGGGCTTATATTCTTCTATTAATAAAACACCCTTTTGGCGTCAAAATACACAATTTTTCAGGCCTTGCAGCATCAGCACGTTTGAAATTCTATGGTTATATACTGCTGCCATATTCAGTTATTAAACTATCACCCGTTTGAAATACAGAAATTTTGGGAAAACAAATTTAATTGAGGCCTAGTCTGGATCAGGCCGTGTGAGATACACCCTGTACATACTGTCGTTCTATTCTACTATTAATTAAACACCCATTTAGGGCAAGATCCTAAATTCAAGAAATATGAGGAGAGCGTCAAATAAGGGACGTGGCACAGATCTTGGTGCTGCTGGTGGAGCTTCTGTTGCAGTGAGAGGACGTGCTCGATCTGTGCCAGCTACAAGCACAATTGAAAACCCTTCCTCAGGTGCGAGTAGGCGACAGAACCTGCAGCGGTATTTGGTCGGGCCTAATACGGCTCTACGAATGGTGAGGCCGGAACAAGTACAGGCGATAGTAGATTGGGTTGCTGACAGTGTATCTAGTTCGTTCACATTGTTTCCCACCCAGTCTCCTGCTGAAAGACCACAGTTGGCATCTGCAGCCGATGTCTATCAGTCTTTCACCTCACCCTCTTGAAAATCAGCCAAGCAGTCTGAGCCCCAAGTCATGCAGCAGTCTCTTCTGTTTTTTGATGACTCTGTTAGCAGGGTTTCCCAGGGCCATCCACCTAGCCCTGCCTCAGAAGTGGAAGAGATTGAGTGCACCGATGCCCAACCACTTATCTTTCAAGACGAGTACATGGAAGGACCATCGCAAAACGTCTCAGATGATGACGAAACACAGGTGCCAACTGCTGGGGCTTTTGAAAGTGTGCAGACCGACAAGGAAGGCAGGGGTGAAGACTGGGTGGAAGATGATGTGGAGGACGATGAGGTCCTCGACCCCACATGGAATCAAGCTCATGCGAGTGACCTATGTAGTTCGGAGGAAGAGGCGGTGGTCGCACAGAGCCACCAGCACAGCAGAAGAGGGAGCAGGGTGCAAAAGCGGAGCAGCCATCCTCTAGACAATACGCCTGCTACTGCCCACCGCAGCAAGGGACCGAGCACACCAAAGCCAGCTCCAAAGAGTTCCCTGGCGTGGCAGTTCTTCAGACAATGTGCTGACGACAAGACACGAGTGGTTTGCACGATCTAAGCACTAGCTGCAGTGGAGTAGACATCTCAAAAACCAAGAAAGTTCCTAGTTCCTCCTGCTTCATATGGAACTCCACCTCAAAAATCAATATTTTTTTTATTTGTACGTATTTTATTTTGTTATTTCACTACTTTGTCATTTACATTTTCGGGTGAAATTCACCAATTTTTGGGTGTGATGTACCACTGCTATACCTAGTAGACCAGTAAAAAATAAAAATAAAATGTCATTTACATTTTCGGGTGAAATTCACCAATTTTTGGGTGTGAAGTACCACTGCTATACCTAGTAGACAGGTTAAAAAAAAAAAATGGCAGTTACATTTTCTGGTGAAATTCACAAATTTTTGGGTGTGATGTACCACTGCTATACTGAGTAGACAGGTAAAAAAAAATATTAAATTGGTCTGTTACTTTTTTTGTGAAATTCACCAATTTTTGGGTGTAATATCCCTCCTCTACCTAGTTGACAGCTTAATAAATGTCATTAATTTTCATTAACATTTTCGGGTGACAATAAACAATTTTTTTCTGTCATAGACCCCTGCTCTACCAAGTAGACAGGTTAATAAATTTCACAAATTTTTCTGTTACATTCTTGGGTTGACATTATACAATTTTAGACGTGAATAAACCCCTGCTCTGCAAAGGTAACAGGGAATAAAATTTAATAAATTCTTCATTAATTAATCCGCGCCACATCCTTTCATTCAATGGTTAAACTTTAAAAAGTAGTCACACTTTTATGCTTTAAAAATTTCTCACATAATTCAACTCTATAATTTTAAATTTGAAAAAACTAATCCTCCCTTGGATGTGGTCTCTCTTTCTCACACTCCCTCTCCGGCGTGGAACACTGATTCCTCGCCACCCGTGATCACCATGGTAGGCGCAGAAAAGAACATCGAAAGTTGATAGAGCAGATATCAAATTGGATCGTGAACATCACGGGGACGTGCGACTTGGTGGGGCCGTTAGTTTGCACACGCCTACACGAACTGACTGACAGGGGTCAGCCCCTGTAACTTCTGGGTCTCCAAATTGGGCACATGGCTTGAGTTTGCCCTTTACCCCTTGGGGGTGCTGGCCTGCCCTGCAGCCAGTGTATTGTATGAACGTGTGTTTAGCATGACTGCAGTGGGTTATCACAGGTTATATTTCCCAATGTTTTGGGGTGTACCCTAATTTAAAAAATAAAATTTAAAACCAAAAACCAGTGTAGGCTACCTCCTCCACCGCCGCTTCCACCTACACCGCCACATCCACCGCTTCCTCAACCTCCTACTCCATATGGACCTCGTCCTCCTAGATCAAGATTATTATTTTTTATTTTTACGTATTTTATGTTATTTAAAGTCATTTCCCTATCCACACTTGCCATGCTCTTAACCACATTTTGATGCCATTTGCAGCCCTCTAGCCCTTCCCATGACATTTTTACAGCCATTTTAGTGCTCAAAAGTTTGGGTCCCCATTGACTTCAATGGGGTTCGGGTTCGGGGTCAAGTTTGGGTCAAGTTTGGGTCAAGTTCGGGTCCCAAACTCAAACTTTATTCCAAAGTTCGGCCGAACCCCTCGAACCCGAACATCCAGGTGTCCGCTCAACTCTAAACATTATCTGCCCCCAATAAAGAACAATTTGTGAAACATTTTTGAAATTTAAAAAGCATAATAAATATGATTATGCAGTTTGTTTTTAAACATGCTGTTTGTAAACACCATCAGCAATCTCATTTGCCCATAGCAATATATGCTAATGTCACTTTGACATCATTTGCTATTTTTTCAATGCATTAAAGAGCTTAAATGGAGGGTGGAGAGGAAAAAAAGGTCAAAAAAAGAGAGAATGACAAGTGAGAAGTCATCCTAGAAGACCCCGGAGTGTCATATACCTATTTTCAAGACTAGTGTTGAGCGAATTGAAGTATCTGAGGTGGACTTCAGTCCGAATTTAGTAACATAGTAACATAGTATATAAGGCCGATAAAAGACATTTGTCCATACTGTTCAGCCTGTTATCCTGCAAGTTGATCCAAATGAAGGCAAAAAAAATAAAACCTGTGAGGTAGAAGCAAATTTTCTCCACTTAAAGGGAAAAAAATTCCCTCCCGACTCCATTCAGGCAATTAGAATAACTTCCTGAATCAACAACCCCTCTCTAGTAGCTATAGCCTGTAATATTATTACGCTCCAGAAATACATCCAGGCCCCTCTTGAATTCCTTTATTGTACTCACCATCACCACCTCCTCAGGCAGAGAGTTCCATAGTCTCACTGCTCTTACCGTAAAGAATCCTTTTCTATGTTTGTGTACAAACCTTCTTTCCTCCAAACACAGAGGATGTCCCAGTCCTGGGGATTTTTTTTTTCTCGAAAAAAGCTGATTTTCCTTGTGTTTCATGGTTACAATTTTTTTTTCATAAAATGGTGGCTGAAAATAATAGAAAATATACTCACCTTGATTGCAGTAACTCACTTCCGCTCATCTTCAGGCAATTATCATAAATTAATGGTTTGTTCACCAAAATGACCTGGCCCATGTAAAGGGGCCTTAAGATTTCAACCACAGGGACATATTATGGATCCTGCTAAAGGCTCATAATGATTCTACATGTGCTCATACAGAAACTTTGCAGCAACTTTTCAACACATTTATTACTACTAAACAATACTGACCCATTCTTTAATAGAGATAAATTACCTGTAATCGTTATTTACCTAGCCATATTTTTCTTCACTTACTTTTCTCTCTTTAAAGAGTCCCTCTATTTTCCTTCTCATATTTCCTTAACAGTATTGTTTTATCTAAACAACTTTATTCCATATATCCTATTAAGCACCGGTCGCCATGGAGGGGAATTCTCACTTAAGACCCCGGAAATGAGCCAGAGGATAGTGGGTTTCTGATGCCAGAGGATATGTTATGTTCTATATATCTTATTAATACATTGTAGAAGTAAATGTTTTTGATTCTAATTATTTATAGGAATGTGTCTTCTTAAATATATTTAGAAATGCAGAACTAGGACTCATTGATATGACTTGTGATTTCTCACAGCAAGACCTGTTTGAGGAGTTGAGACTTTTCCAATTATCAGGTCAAGTACTTTATTTTTATCCCACATACTGCAGAGAGAGGCAGCATTAAACAGATGTAGAACTGTGAGCAATCATCCTTTATTTCATGGTTTCATAGGGTAACAGATAATTACATTATACATTCAGGTTGAAATTACAGGAAATCTTTGCCAGAGTATTTTAGATTTTTTATTTTTTTTATCATAAAAAAATGACTATCCAGCTGGATATTTTATTTTATTTTTTAAGTAAAGTAAATCAGGTTTACATAGCAGTATAGATTGTAACTGGTCTAATAAATTATTATGCAGGAATGAATATATATGATTTTTATGATTATTTTCAGATTTTTGTACTTTTAGGTTTGGAATAAAAGGGTAAGAAAAATCTATGAATATATTGAATAATATATAAAAAAAACCACATAAAGCAAGCAATACAGTAATTTTTGAGGGTGATATATAGATTACCAGTACTATGACCATGAAGACGACTGCTACCATTACTAATAATAATATTGTGTGTATACAAATATTAGCAATATATGTGGGTGCTCGCAAAACTTGGTATCCCCACTGTTAGCTAGTTTGATATACTGCCTGGCATACAGATAGCAGAGCCCTGAGCACAGAGTCTGAGTGAAGATATATAGCTTCTTATTAGGAAGTTGTAGACATACTGGGATAGTTTTACCAAACTAAATGTACCAGAATACTGGCTTAAAGAGGACCTTTCACCGATTCTGACATTACAATATAAATACCTTGCACTGTAGGACATGTTTAGGAGATGTCATTGTGCTAATTTTATTTCTGATCTGCTGCTCCGTTGCGGCGCTGTGTCCCCCGGTCTGTTTTGGTGCCCTGTATGCTAATCAATATTATCGGTACAGGAAGGAGGAGCCACCAGCTTTTCTCAGGGGGTGTCTCCTTCTCCCTGGCTGTGAGCTGTCCAATCACAGCGGACCGTGTCACAGCCAGAGAGAAGGTGAGTCTGTCTTTTCTCAATGGCAGTGATGCCGTCTGCTGTGATTGGACAGCTCACAGCCAGGGAGAAGGAGATACCCACTGAGAAAAGCTGGTGGCTCCTCCTCCCTGTACCGATAATATTGATTAGCATACAGAGCACCAAAACAGAATGGGGGGCACAGTGGCACAACAGAGCTGCAGTTCTGAAAAAAAAAATATTGCCCTATCACATCTAGTAAACGTGCCCTACAGTGTCAGGTACTGATTTTGAAAAGTCTTTAATTTGCACCAATAAAAACTGGTGTACATGTCTTGCACTATTATTTATGTTATTATGTGTTAGACACCATTTTCTCCTCGCTCTACTTCGGTATATGGCATACTGAGGAATGGGCATGGCTTAAAATTCAACAACATGCACCCAAAATTGCAGTTCAGAGTGTAAGAGTAATGGGGTCATTGTCAGAAATTCTCTATAACCTGAATGATTATATTATGCATATATTCATATAGGTAAACCTTATTTCTCAAAAAAAATGTATATTCACTGTGAAGTTATCATTTATTCCACTGTTCATAATTTCTAGTCCTTAGAACATATTCTGAAGGCCATCTGTAAATGTACTGACACATCTGTAATTATGCTGGTAAATTGTGCAATGACATGAGTATTTCATCCAATTTGGGATGCAATTACCTAGGTTAGAGAAGGTTGAGAAATATATGATGTGAGCTGGTATCTATCTATGTTCTCAGAAATTCAGAAAAATGTTTTTGGTATATGGGTCCAAATATGTCCCAGAATCTGTCAAATAATTGTTCACCTAGTTCTGAAAGTACAAATTATTGACAATCTGTTACCACATGCAATTATGTAATGCTCCACGATTATTAAAGGGAGTCTTTCATGCAGATTCACCCTATTAACCTAATAACAGGGTTATGTCCAAGGCATTCCCCCTATTAAAACGGTGCTTACCGTTTGTTGCTTGCTAGCATCGTTGTGGAGAAAAACACTTTTAATCCGCATGCAAATGAGTCTGTGAAGGTGCCCAGGGGCGGCGTTACAATGGCCGGTGCCCAGGCCCCTGGGTCATTTTCATACGAAGGCTCTCCCCCTCCGAGGTGTCTGCCCGCCCTTAGTCTCTGTTCTAACCTCCCTCCTCCCGTCCGTAATCCCGCGCATGTGCCGATGAACGCGATATTGGCGCGTGCGCATTGAATGAGCACTGTCGGGCCGGGGCAAATGAATTAAAATGGAAAATTTGCCCAAAAATACCTGTTTTGGCGCAGTTTTTATTTTTTATTATTTACAACATTCATCTGACAGATTAGATCATGTGCTATTTTTATAGAGCAGGTTGTTACGAACGCAGGGATACCTAATATGTTTACTTTTTTAAATTTATTTAAGTTTTACAGAATAATATCATTTTTGAAACCCAAAAAATCATTTTAGTGTCTCCATAGTCTGAGAGTCATTTTTAATTTTTTTTTGGGCGATTGTCTTAGTTAGGGTCTCATTTTTTGCGAGATAACTGTTTTAATGGTATGATTTTGGGGTGTGTATACCTTTTTGATCGCTTGCTATTACACTTTTTTGTGACGTAAGGGGTCAAAATTATGTTTTTTTTTTTACAGCATTTTTATTTTTTATTTTTACGTTGTTCACCTGAGGGGTTAGATCGTGTGATATTTTTATAGAGCAGGTTCTTATGAACACGGCAATACCTAATATGTATACCTTTTTTTATTTATTAAGGTTTTACACAATAATATAATTTTTGAAACCAAAAAAACTTGTTTTAGTGTCTCCATAGTCTGAGAGCCATATTTTTTTTTTTTGGGCCATTGTCTCATGTAGGGGATCAATTTTTGCGGGATGAGGCAACGGTTTGAATAGTACTATTTTAATGTACATACGACTTTTTTGATCACTTTTATTACCTTTTTTGGGAAGTAAGGTGGGCAAAATTTCATCATAGTTTTTATTTTTTTATTTTTTATGGCGTTCACCGTGCGGGGAATGTAACATGACCGTTTTATAGATCAGGTCATTATGGACACGGTGATATATAACATGTGTAGGGAATTTTAATTTTTTTTAAATCAGGGATAAATGTGTTTTTTTTTTTTTTTACCCAGACCCACTTGGTTCTTGAAGATCCAGTGGGTCTGATGTCTGTATAATACAGTACAGTACACTATATAGTGTACTGTACTGTATTTCACTTGTCTGAACATATCTCTGCCTTTAGCACAGATCTGTTCAGCACCATGGACAGCAGGATGCCTGAGAAGGCGTCCTGTTGCCATGGGAACCTTCCCGGTCTGCCACAACTGAGCAGACGGGGAAGGGGAGGGAGGGGGGCTCCCTCCCTCTGTGACCCCCTCCTGTCCGGGGGCTGCAAAGGCACAGCAGCCCCCCGATGGGAGAGGGAGGGAGCTCCCTCCCCTCCCTCCCTGTTAACCTCTTCCATACAGCGGTCTCTATGGACCACGGCATGGAGGGGGTTAAAAAGGCTGACATCTGCACAGATATCAGCCGTTTGAATCAGAGTGTCAGCAATGTGCTGACACTCTGATTCAACCTCTCGGTCATCCTGAGAAAAAACGGGGGGCGGGCGGAAGATCGCGTGCCCACCCCCCCACACTGCCGCCCGCCACCCACACTGCCCCCAATCCTCCCCCCCGCTGCACCCACAGGCACAAAAACACAGAGGGCTGCAGGGAAAGTTAACTTTGAAATCCAGGCACTTTGAGGTTTCTGATCCCTGCAGTCACGGACCGCAGGGATCAGAAACTTGCATTAAGCGCTACAAACCGCAGGTCTGAATTAACCTGCTGTTTGCAGCGATCAGCAATGCGGGGGGGTCACAGGACCCCCCTAGGCATTGTCACAGGGTGCCTGCTGAATGATTTCAACAGGCACCCCGTTCTGATCACTGCCGGCCGTGTGGCAGTGATCGGAACTACACAGGACGTACGGGTACGCCCTGTGTCCTTAAGTACCGGGACATCAGGGAGTACCTGTACGCCCTGTGTCCTTAAGGGGTTAATAAAGATATTTGGGAGGGGTCTTTCATATCTCCATAGATACTGCATTGTGTCTGTGTCTATGCGTCTGCCAACTTAATTGCTTTGTACCGGAAAATTGAACTACTCTGACAAGAGGAAGCTTACAAATACATGGCGTACAGTTGGACAAAAGTGTCATTATCCATGATGAGCGATTGTGATACAGTAAATCTTGTGCATGTGTAGTGTAAGTTTGCTATGTCTAAATATAAGAGTTTGTAATTCTTCCCCATTAGTTGTCTCTGTGTGCCTCTTTATTACGTACAGAAAATGGAGACATTCCCTTCTAAAATAATAAAATTGGAGTCATCTAATATTTCAGTGGTGTGACGGACCACTAAGAGTACTGTTTTACGTCTTTAAAAATCTAATATTCTGTTTGGCTGTTATGAGTGAAACAAAAACCATAACTTATGATTCATGCTTTACCACTTCAATCATAACTTATGACTTATGCTTTACCAATAAGAAGAATATATAAAAAAAATAAAACTGTCAGATACAGTAGTCATATAGTTAATAAAGTTGATTCCTCTTAATTAATCTGTGCCATGAAGATTTCAGCTTGCCTTGGTGTCAAATAGAGACCACACTCACTTCGATATACTGTTTGCATGTCTATGTGGGGGTATCATTTTGCTAACTATGCTAGAAAATATATATTTATTTATATACATGATTTCCTCAAAAACAATAAATATTGCAGGATGTAGTAGAGTTCAACACTGATGAGTATATATTGCACCCTTTTCACTGTCACCAACATAATTATTCAGAACACGCTTTTCCTTAATTGACAATTCATAGCACAGCAGCATATGGAAAATTCCCTTGCAGTTTAAATGTGAGAAAGTTCAACTGTTTATGGATATTTGTCTCAATAATAGAAAACCAACTGTGAGTTTCCAGATGCACAATATTTTCTTTGAATACAAAAGTAAAAACAAAAGTATTTTCACACGTGAGGTGTTTACGTTGGGAGTGTTTTGTTGGTTTAGTAAACATTCATTTTAGTGTGCCATATTACATGCCACTTGTCTGCTTCAATCCTTGCTTTTTGTAGGTGTCTCTAAATGATTTTAAAAAAATTATATTTAACTAATTTGATCAATGAAATCTCAAGAACTGAAATACACAGAAAGTATTAGTGTAATGGTGCTTAAATAAACCTATGCAACTTGAAAACCCTTCTCACATTCCAGGTCAATCAATTTGTGAACTGATTGTGGTGTGACAGTAGCAGTGACATTAGTGGCCCCATGACAGAGTTGGGAGGGTAGCAGCAGTGGCAATAACAGTGACAATAGTTGCCCCATAACAGAGTGGGGATACTGGCAGCAGCAACAGTGGACATTTATTTTTCCATTCTTCTGATGGAAAAAATAAATAAATGGCTGGATGATACCTATGACTGGACAGTTAACAGAAAGGGTTACAGTCTGTTTAGAAATTATTGTCAAAACCGAGAGGGGGAGGGGTCTGCCTTTATGTAAAGTCCTGTCTAAAACCCACACTCTGGGAATATATAAGTGAGGGACATGAGCATGTGGAGTCATTATGGGTAGAAATATATTGAGGAAAAAACTATAATAAAATACTAATAGGAGTTTTTTATAAGCCACCTAATATACCAGAGTCCACAGAAAATCAACTTTTAAATGAAATAGACGAGGCGGCATATCATAATGAGGTCGTCATTATGGGGGACTTCAACTACCCAGATATAGACTGGGAAACTGAAACCTGCACATCTGATAAAGGAAACAGGTTCATTATTATTATTATTATTATTAATATTATTATTATTATTTATTAAAACGCCATTCATTCCATAGCGCTGTACATATGAAAAGGGGTATGCATACATAATACAGACAATTTCACTAAGCATAGACAAGACGAGTAACAGACTGGTACAGAATAAGAAAGGGCCCTGCCCGTGAGGGCTTACAATCTACATGGTATGGGAGAAGGACACAGTAGGAGAGGGTAAAGTTGGTCATGGTGGTATAGAAGCAGCAGGGTCTCTGGTTGTAGGCTTATCTGAAGAGGTGGGTTTTTAGGTTTCTTTTGAAGAATTCCACTGTAGGTGAGAGTCTGATATGTTGGGGTAGCGAGTTCCAGAGTGTGGGGGATGCACGGGAGAAATCTTGGAGGCAATTGTGGGAAGAGGTGACAAGAGGAGAGGAGAGAAGTAGGTCTTGTGAGGATTGGAGATTGCGTGTGGGGACGTATGAGGTAAGTAGCTCAGAGATGTAGGGAGGGGACAGGTTGTGGACAGCCTTATATGTATTTGTAAGTATTTGGAACTGAATTTGCTGGGCAATAGGGAGCCAGTGAAGGGATTGGCAGAGGGGAGAGACAGAGGAGTAACAGGGTTAGAGGTGGATTAGTCGGGCAGCAGAGTTGAGGATAGATTGGAGGGGTGCGAGAGTGCTAGATGGAAGGCCACAGAGGAGAATGCTGCAGTAGTCTAGGTGGGAGATGATAAGAGCATGTACAAGCATTTTTGCAGACTCAAAGTTGCGGATACCGCTGATGCGGGAGAGGTTTTTGAGTTGGAGGAGGCAGGTGGTGGAAAGAGCTTAGATGTTGGGTCAGAAGGAGAGGGCAGAATCCAAGGTCACTCCAAGGCAGCAGACTTGGTTGACCAGGGAGAGTGTGCAGCCATTGATCGTGATAAATAGGTCTGTTGGGGGGGTTGAGCAAGATGGGGGAAAGATGATGAATTCTGTTTTATCCATGTAAAGTTTTAGAAAGCGAAAGGAGAAGAAGGATGATATGGAAGATAGGCATTGTGGGATTCTGGATAGTAAGGTGGTGATGTCTGGACCAGAGAGTTAGATTTTTGTGTCATCAGCATAAAAGTAATACTGAAAGCCATGGGACTCTATGAGCTGTCCAAGGCCGAAAGTGTAGATAGAGAAGAGCAGGGGTCCTAGGACAGAGCCTTGCAGGACACCAACAGAGAGGTAATGAAACGAGGAGGTGGTGTTAAAGTGGGAGATGCTAATTGTCTGCTCTGTGAGGTATCATGTGACCCAGGAGAGGGCCAAGTCAGTGATGCCAAGAGATATGAGAGTTTGTAACAGAAAGGAGTGGTCGACAGTGTCAAAGGCAGAGGACAGGTCAAGGAGAAGGATAACAGAGTAATTTTTGGGGGTTTTGGCTGTTAGTTGGTCATTGGTGACTTTGGTGAGGGCAGTCTCAATCGAGAGGTGGGGTCCAAAGCCAGATTGTAGCCGGTCAAAGAGGGAGCAGTAGGAGATATGAGAGGACAGTTCAGAATGGACATGTTGCTCAAGTAGCTTTGAGGCATATGGAAGAAGTGATATGGGGTGATAACTGGACAAAGAAGATGGGTCAAGTGAAGGCTTTTTGAGGATGGGTGTAATGGTAGAATGTTTAAAAGCAGAGGGGAAGACACCAGAGGTTAGTAATAGGTTGAAGAGATGAGTTAAGGCTGGGATAAACACTGTGGTGAGGTTAGGGATGAGGTGGGATGGGATTGAGTCAAGTGCACAGGTGGTGAGATGTGATCTGGAGAGTAAAGTGGAGAGTTTTTCTTCTGTAATGGTGGAGAAGCAGGTTTTGGGAGAAGAGGACCGCACAGTTGTATAGAGGGTCTGTGGGGACTGTGCACTGAAGCTTTCTCTGATGTTGACTATCTTTTGTTTGAAGTGTGTGGCAAAGTCCTCAGCTGAGATGAAAGGAGAGGGTGGGGGCGCCGGGGGACGGAGAAGGGAGTTAAAAGTGTTAAAAAGTTGTTTAGGGCTGTGGGACAGGGAAGATATGAGAGATGAGAAGTAGGCCTGTTTTGCATCAGCGATTGAGCATTTGAAAATTAGGAGGGATTACTTGTATGCGGTGAAGTGATCCTTAGAATGGGATTTCTTCCATCGCCGCTCAGCAGCCCTGGAAGCTTGTCTGAGTTTTTTTGTCAGGTTGGTGTGCCAGGGTTGTCTGTTGATTTTTTGGGTTTTGTTGTGTGTGAAGGGGGCAACAATGTCTAGAGCTGTACTTATTGTGGAGTTATATAGGGTGGTGGAAGTATCTGGGTCTTGGAGAGAACAAAATGGTAGAGAATGGCAGAAGAGAGTCAGAAAGCAAGTGAAAGTTGAGATGTTTAAGGTTCCTGCAGGGGTGTGTTCGTGTGTGGATCATGGAGCAGCAGAAGAGACAAGTGAAGAGAAGGTAAGTAGGTTGTGGTCGGATAGGGGGAGAGGCAAATTAGAAAGGTTAGATAGGGAGAAGAGGCGAGTAAAGATAAGATCCAGAGTGTGACCATCTCTGTGGGTGGGAGCGGAAGATCACTGAGAGAGACCGAATGAGGAAGAGAGTGATAGGAGTTTAGAGGCGGTTGAGTGGCAGTTGTCAATAGGGATGTTGAAGTCACCCATGATGATAATGGGGATGTCGGCAGAAAGAAAGTGTAGTAGCCAGGTGTTAAAGTGGTCGAGAAAGATTGTGGCTAGGCTTGGGGGGTGGTAAATGACAACTACTTGGAGGTTGAAGGGAGAGTAGATGCGAACAGAGTGTACTTTAAATGAAGTAAGCGTAATGGAGGGTGGCAGTGAAGTTGGGCTGTAGGAGCAGGTGCCTGATAGAAGAAGACCAACTCCTCCACCATGTTTGCAGCCAAAGCGGGGTGTGTGAGTGAAATGGAATCCGCTATAAGAGAGTGCAGCAGGGGAGGAGGTGTCAGAGGGTATCAGACATGTTTCTGTGAGACCCAGAAAGGGTCTTCGAGAGTTTTTGAGAGATGAAGAGGTCATGGACGTAGGACAGTTTGTTACAGACAGAACGTGCATTTCATAATGCTCCTGCAAGAGGAACCAAAAGAAGCAGGGGTCAGATGAATGGTTATTAGGTTTAAGGGTTTGAAGAAATTTGTAAAAGGAGATTTGTAGTGGGAGGTAGAGGTAATAGTGGGGATTTGCTGAGGGGGGCCTGGATTTGGAGAGATATTCCAGCAATAAGGAGAAGCAGAGAAAGTGTTAGTAGGTGAGAATAAGAGAGGTCATGAGGTATCTGTGTGTTTGGGAAGGAAGTGTTTTATGTTGACAAACAGGTTTGTGCAAACGGTCAGATGAGTAGGTAAGATGGAGGGATAGATGAATAGTTCCTTGCTGGGTGAATAGATGTGGGGGTATTTCAGGAGATTTTGGAAAATTGGGAAAAGTAAGATGAAACATTGAAACATTGTTTGCATTAACTATTTCTGTAAATACCTTTGTTCCCCTTCTGGTTACATTCTGGTATAATTTGGTATGTGCACTTAGAGAGTTGCACTTGAAAGATGTTACATTGAAAAGACCAATGTCTGAAAGACATAAGGACTTAAATTTATACCACTCAGTGTTCAATCAGGTGTGACCAAGAGGGGAGGGGGCTACATTTGGCCTAATCAAGGGAGGACCAGATACATGGGTGCTGCATGCATCTGCAAGTGTGAAATTCAAGCGTTATATACAGCTGTCATATTCTGTTAGTAAAAAAAAACACCCTTTTTGGGCAAAATACTTAATATTACAGCCTTTGCTGCATCTGTGATTGTTAGAAACAAACTTAAAATACTTCTATAATTTTCTGGGTTTTAAAAAACACCCATTTTTGGCAATACCCTCCCTCGTGGGCCTCTGCCGCATTAGTCAGTGTGCAATTTAAGCTAGAAATACAGCTATAATTTTCTGGGTTTTAAAAAACACCCTTTTTGGGCAAAATACACAGTTTTACAGCCCTTGCTGCATCTGCACGTGTGAAATTCAAGCATTATACACAGCTTTCATTTTCTGTTATAAAAAAAAAAACACTCTTTCTGGGTAAAATACTTAATATTGCAGCCTTTGCTGCATCTGTGATTGTTATAAATAAGCTTAAAATACTTCAATAATTTTGAGGCTTAGAAAAAACACCCATTTTTGACAATACCCTCCATCTGGTGCCTCTGCCGCATTAGTCAGTGTGCAATTTAAGCTAGAAATACAGTTATGATTTTCTGGGTTTTAAAAAACACCCTTTTTGGGCAAAATATACAATTTTACAGCCCTTGCTGCATTTGCACATGTGAAATTCAAGCGTTATATACTGCTGTCAAATTCTGTTAGTAAAAAAAAAAAAACATTTTTGGGCAAAATACTTAATATTGCAGCCTTTGCTGCATCTGTGATTGTTAACCACCTCAGCCCCCAGTGCTTAAACACCCTGAAAGACCAGGCCACTTTTTACACTTCTGACCTACACTACTTTCACCGTTTATTGCTCGGTCATGCAACTTACCACCCAAATGAATTTTACCTCCTTTTCTTCTCACTAATAGAGCTTTCATTTGGTGGTATTTCATTGCTGCTGACATTTTTACTTTTTTTGTTATTAATCGAAATTTAACGATTTTTTTGCAAAAAAATGACATTTTTCACTTTCAGTTGTAAAATTTTGCAAAAAAAAAACGACATCCATATATAAATTTTGCTCTAAATTTATTGTTCTACATGTCTTTGATTAAAAAAAAATGTTTGGGTAAAAAAAAAAATGGTTTGGGTAAAAGTTATAGCGTTTACAAACTATGGTACAAAAATGTGAATTTCCGCTTTTTGAAGCAGCTCTGACTTTCTGAGCACCTGTCATGTTTCCTGAGGTTCTACAATGGCCAGACAGTACAAACACCCCACAAATGACCCCATTTCGGAAAATACACACCCTAAGGTATTCGCTGATGGGCATAGTGAGTTCATAGAACTTTTTATTTTTTGTCACAAGTTAGCGGAAAATGATGATTTTTTTCTTTTTTTTTTTTTTTCTTACAAAGTCTCATATTCCACTAACTTGTGACAAAAAATAAAAACTTCCATGAACTCACTATGCCCATCACGAAATACCTTGGGGTCTCTTCTTTCCAAAATGGGGTCACTTGTGGGGTAGTTATACTGCCCTGGCATTCTAGGGGCCCAAATGTGTGGTAAGGAGTTTGAAATCAAATTCTGTAAAAAATGACGAGTGAAATCCGAAAGGTGCTCTTTGGAATATGGGCCCCTTTGCCCACCTAGGCTGCAAAAAAGTGTCACACATCTGGTATCTCCGTATTCAGTAGAAGTTGGGGAATGTGTTTTGGGGTGTCTTTTTACATATACCCATGCTGGGTGAGATAAATATCTTGGTCAAATGCCAACTTTGTATAAAAAAATGGGAAAAGTTGTCTTTTGCCAAGATATTTCTCTCACCCAGCATGGGTATATGTAAAATGACACCCCAAAACACATTCCCCACCTTCTCCTGAGTACGGAGATACCAGATGTGTGACACTTTTTTGCAGCCTAGGTGGGCAAAGGGGCCCATATTCCAAAGAGCACCTTTCGGATTTCACTCGTCATTTTTTACAGAATTTGATTTCAAACTCCTTACCACACATTTGGGCCCCTAGAATGCCAGGGCAGTATAACTACCCCACAAGTGACCCCATTTTGGAAAGAAGACACCCCAAGGTATTCGCTGATGGGCATAGTGAGTTCATGGAAGTTTTTATTTTTTGTCACAAGTTAGTGGAATATGAGACTTTGTATGAAAAAAAATAAATAAAAAAAAAATCATCATTTTCCACTAACTTGTGACAAAAAATAAAAAATTCTAGGAACTCGCCATGCCCCTCACGGAATACCTTGGGGTGTCTTCTTTCCAAAATGGGGTCACTTGTGGGGTAGTTATACTGCCCTGGCATTTTCCAGGGGCCCTAATGTGTGGTAAGTAGGTAAATGACCAGTGAAATCCGAAAGGTGCTCTTTGGAATGTGGGCCCCTTTGCCCACCTAGGCTGCAAAAAAGTGTCACACATCTGGTATCGCCGTATTCAGGAGACGTTGGGGAATGTGTTTTGGGGTGTCTTTTTACATATACCCATGCTGGGTGAGATAAATATCTTGGTCAAATGCCAACTTTGTATAAAAAAATGGGAAAAGTTGTCTTTTGCCAAGATATTTCTCTCACCCAGCATGGGTATATGTAAAATGACACCCCAAAACACATTCCCCACCTTCTCCTGAGTACGGAGATACCAGATGTGTGACACTTTTTTGCAGCCTAGGTGGGCAAAGGGGCCCAAATTCCTTTTAGGAGGGCATTTTTAGACATTTGGATACCAGACTTCTTCTCACGCTTTGGGGCCCCTAGAATGCCAGGGCAGTATAAATACCCCACATGTGACCCCAAAGTATAAATACCCCACATGTGACCCCATTTCGGAAAGAAGACACCCCAAGGTATTCAATGAGGGGCATGGCGAGTTCATATAAAAATTTTTTTTTTGGCACAAGTTAGCGGAAATTGATATTTTTTATTTTTTTCTCACAAAGTCTCCCGTTCCGCTAACTTGGGACAAAAATTTCAATCTTTCATGGACTCAATATGCCCCTCACGGAATACCTGGGGGTGTCTTCTTTCCGAAATGGGGTCACATGTGGGGTATTTATACTGCCCTGGCATTCTAGGGGCCCTAAAGCGTGAGAAGAAGTCTGGAATATAAATGTCTAAAAAATTTTACGCATTTGGATTCCGTGAGGGGTATGGTGAGTTCATGTGAGATTTTATTTTTTGTCACAAGTTAGTGGAATATGTGACTTTGTAAGAAAAAAAAAAAAAATTCCGCTAACTTGGGCCAAAAAAAAGACTGAATGCAGCCTTACAGAGGGGTGATCAATGACAGGGGGGTGATCAATGACAGGGGGGGTGATCAATGACAGGGGGGGTGATCAATGACAGGGGGGTGATCAGGGAGTCTATATGGGGTGATCACCCAACTGTCATTGATCACCCCCCTGTAAGGCTGCATTCAGACGTCCGTATGATTTTTACGGATCCGATCAGTCTATCAGTGGATCCGTAAAAATCATGCGGACATCTGAATGGAGCTTTACAGGGGGGTGATCAATGACAGAGGGGTAATCAATGACAGGGGGGTGATCAGGGAGTCTATATGGGGTGATCACCACAGTCATTGATCACTCCCCTGTAAGGCTGCATTCAGACGTCCGTATGATTTTTACGGATCCGATCAGTCTATCAGTGGATCCGTAAAAATCATGCGGACATCTGAATGGAGCTTTACAGGGGGGTGATCAATGACAGGGGGGTAATCAATGACAGGGGGGTGATCAGGGAGTCTATATGGGGTGATCACCACAGTCATTGATCACTCCCCTGTAAGGCTCCATTCAGACGTCCGTATGATTTTTACGGATCCGATCAGTCTATCAGTGGATCCGTAAAAATCATGCGGACATCTGAATGGAGCTTTACAGGGGGGTGATCAATGACAGAGGGGTAATCAATGACAGGGGGGTGATCAGGGAGTCTATATGGGGTGATCACCACAGTCATTGATCACTCCCCTGTAAGGCTGCATTCAGACGTCCGTATGATTTTTACGGATCCGATCAGTCTATCAGTGGATCCGTAAAAATCATGCGGACATCTGAATGGAGCTTTACAGGGGGGTGATCAATGACAGGGGGGTGATCAGGGAGTCTATATGGGGTGATCACCTCCGTCATTTATCACTCCCCTGTAAGGCTGCATTCAGACGTCCGTATGATTTTTACGGATCCGATCAGTCTATCAGTGGATCCGTAAAAATCATGCGGACATCTGAATGGAGCTTTACAGGGGGGTGATCAATGACAGAGGGGTAATCAATGACAGGGGGGTGATCAGGGAGTCTATATGGGGTGATCACCACAGTCATTGATCACTCCCCTGTAAGGCTGCATTCAGACGTCCGTATGATTTTTACGGATCCGATCAGTCTATCAGTGGATCCGTAAAAATCATGCGGACATCTGAATGGAGCTTTACAGGGGGGTGATCAATGACAGGGGGGTAATCAATGACAGGGGGGTGATCAGGGAGTCTATATGGGGTGATCAGGGGTGATCAAGGGCTAATAAGGGGTTAATAAGTGACGGGGGGGGGGGTGTAGTGTAGTGGTGCTTGGTGCAACATATTACTGAGCTGCCTGTGTCCTCTGGTGGTCGATCCAAACAAAGGGGACCACCAGAGGACCAGGTAGCAGGTATATTAGACGCTGTTATCAAAACAGCGTCTAATATACCTGTTAGGGGTTAAAAAAATCACATCTCCAGCCTGCCAGCGAACGATCGCCGCTGGCAGTCTGGAGATCCACTCGCTTACCTTCCGATCCTGTGAACGCGCGCGCCTGTGTGCGCGCGTTCACAGGAAATCTCGCGTCTCGCGAGAGGACGCACCGGCGCGTCCACCCAGAACAACAGGACCGCCGCAAAGACGCAATCCTGCGTACGGCGGTCCTGAGGAGGTTAAAAACAAGCTTGAAATACTTCAATAAATTTCTGGCTTTGAAAAAACACTCATTTTTGGCAATAACCTTCATCTTTGGCCTCTGCCGCATTAGTCAGTGTGCAATTTCAGCTAGAAATACAGCTATAATTTTCTGGGTTTTAAAAAACACAAATTTTGGGCAAAATACACAATTTTACAGTCCTTGCTGCATCTGCAAGTATGAAATTCAAGCGTTATATACTGCTGTCATATTCTGTTAGTAAAAAAAAACACCCTTTTTGGGCAAAATACTTAATATTGCAGCCTTTGCTGCATCTGTGATTGTTAGAAACAAGCTTAAAATACTTCAATAATTTTCTAGCTTTGAAAAAACACCCATTTTTGACAATTACCTCCATCTGGTGCCTCTGCCGCATTAGTCAGTGTGCAATATAAGCTAGAAATACAGTTATAATTTTCTGGGTTTTAAAAAACACCCTTTTTGGGCAAAATACTTAATATTGCAGCCTTTGCTGCATCTGTGATTGTTAATAGCAAGCATGAAATACTTCAATAAATTTCTGGCTTAGAAAGAACACTCATTTTGGTCAATAAGTTTTATCTTTGGCCTCTGCCGCATTAGTCAGTGTGCAATTTAAGCTAGAAATACAGCTATAATTTTCTGGATTTTAAAAAAACACCCTTTTAGGGCAAAATACACTATTTTACAGCCCTTGCCGCATCTGCACATTTGAAATTCAAGCGTTATATACAGCTATCATATTCTGTTAGTAAAAAAAGACCCTTTTTGTGAAAAATCTTTAATTGCGGCCTAGTCTGCATCTGTATGTGTGAGATACACCCTTTAGATACTGTGGTTCTATTCTGCTATTGGAAAAACACATTTAGGGCAAAAATCTTAAATTGCGGCCTAGTCTACATCTATATGTGTGAGATACACTCTTTATATACTGTGGTTCTATTCTGCTATTGGAAAAACACCCATTTAGGGCAAAATAAAAATAATTGTGGCCTAGTCTACATCTGTACGTGTGGGATACTCCCTTTAGATACTGTGGTTCTATTCTGCTATTGGAAAAACACCCATTTAGGGCAAAAAACTTAATTTTGCAGCCTTTGCTGCATATGTCATTGTGAGATAAAAATTTGACTTACTGTTGTTCTATTCTACTATTAAAAAAACACAAATTTAGGGCAAAAAACTTAATTTTGCAGCCTTTGCTGCATATGTTATTGTGAGATACACCCTTTAGATTCTGTTGTTCTATTCTGCTATTAAAAAAACACCCATTTTGGGCAAGATCCTAAATTTGAGAAATATGAGATCATCAAATAAGGGACGTGGCCCCGGTCGTGGTAGTGCTGGTCGAGCTCCTGTTGAAGGAAAAGGACGTGGTCGATCTGTGCCCGCTACACGCACAAGTGAAACATCTTCCTCAGGTGCGAGTAGGCGACAGAACCTGCAGAGGTATTTGGTCGGGGCTAATGCGTCTCTACGAATGGTGAGGCCAGAACAAGTACAGGCGATAGTAGATTGGGTTTCTGACAGTGCCTCCAGTTCCTTCACATTGTCTCCCACCCAGTCTCCTGCTGAAAGATCAGAGTTGGCACCTGCAGCCGATGTCCATCAGTCTTTCACCTCACCCTCTTGCAAATCAGCCAAGTCGTCTGAGCCCCAAGTCATGCAGCAGTCTCTTCTGCTTTTTGATGACTCTGTTAGCAGGGTTTCCTAGGGCCATCCACATAGCCCTGCCCCAGAAGTGGAAAAGATTGAGTACACCGATGCCCAACCACTTATCTTTCAAGATGAGTACATGGGAGGACCATCGCAGCACGTCTCGGATGATAATGAAACACAGGTGCCAACTGCTTGGGCTTTCAAAAGTGTGCAGACCGACAAGGAGGGCAGGGGTGAAGACTGGGTGAAAGATGATGTGGAGTAAACAATGAGGTCCTCGACCCCACATGGAATCAAGGTCATGAGAGTGACCTGTGTAGTTCGGAGGGAGAGGCGGTGGTTGCACAGAGCCACCAGCACAGCAGAAGAGGGAGCAGGGTGCAAAAGTGCAGCGGCTGTCCCTAGACAGTAAGCCTGCTACTGCCCAACGCAGCAAGGGACCGAGCACACTAATGCCAGCTCCAAGGAGTTCCCTGGCGTGGCAGTTCTTCCGACAAGACACGAGTGGTTTGCACGCTGTGCAATCAGAGCCTGAAGCGAGGCATAAATGTTCTAAGACTCAGCACAACCTGCATGATGAGGCATCTAAGTGCAAAGCATGATGGTGGTATTGGTTATCTGCCGTCCGACCCCTAACCCTACTCCATTCTTTCTCACCAATCCCTCATAACCTACCTCCACCCTTACCTCCTCTCTAACCTGCCCCAAAATGACACACGGACACCGGGCTTGGAATAAATCGGCCACAGCAGCCGTCTTTTATTAACATATAAACATAACATATAATAAATAACAATTCTCTCCCCCCGAGGGGAGGTCCTTGAAGCCTCTAAACAACTGCAAATACCCCACCGGGTAAGCCATCTTGCCTCCAGCCGTTGCCCACCAGCTCAGAAGCACCACTGAATGGCCCCATTTAAATCCGTCACCACTGGGAGTCCAGCCCCAACCATGGAGCCCTCCCAGCATCCTCTTCTGTGAATCTGACCAACTTCAAGGACCTCCCCCCGCCACAGCCACCATGACACCTAAACCACCCCACCTGCTCCCATTACCCCCCAAGCTCCAACCCCAAACCCCCCCCCCCCCCAAGCTCCAACCCCAAAACCCCCAAACAAAGGGAGGGTGGGCGGGAGCTCTTTCTAGGATCCTACAAAATGGCCCCCGAACTTCCCTCAGCTTCCCTATTTAACCCCTTAACCACACCCCTACACTCAAACCAACCAATCCCCTACTTTTCCAATTCCTCCTCCCATCCCCTCTAAACTCCACCTAACCTCCTAACTTGGGGTCTCCCTAAACCAAACCCCCGTCATGATGCCCTCCCCTAAGGCTAACCCCTCAGTCCGGCCATAACTTGACGGTGGTATTGGTTATCTGCCGTCCGACCCCTAACCCTACTCCATTCCTTCCCACCAATCCCTCATAACCTACCTCCACCCTTACCTCCTCTCTAACCTGCCCCAAAATGACACACGGACACCGGGCTTGGAATAAATCGGCAACAGCAGCCGTCTTTTATTAACATATAAACATAACATATAATAAATAACAATTCTCTCCCCCCGAGGGGAGGTCCTTGAAGCCTCTAAACAACTGCAAATACCCCACCGGGTAAGCCATCTTGCCTCCAGCCGTTGCCCACCAGCTCAGAAGCACCACTGAATGGCCCCATTTAAATCCGTCACCACTGGGAGTCCAACCCCAACCATGGAGCCCTCCCAGCATCCTCCTCTGTGAATCTGACCAACTTCAAGGACCTCCCCCCGCCACCAACGCGCCGACTTGACCGCCTTAAGTCTGCGCGTCCCTCCACAAACGTAAGGCTACTTCAATCCCCTCCTGGATTGCCAAGCTCCACATGTCCAGGCCAACACCATCTGCTCGCCAAAACCCCCCTACACTCTTCTCAAGTTCCATATGCCTCACTGCCACCGCCCCATTCCTGGCCATGAACCTGCCCATTGCCCTATTTACCTTAATACGGGCCCTGTTCATTCCCACCACTGACCGTGCATCCCTCCAAACCATCCTAGGAACTATATCCGACCAGACCATCACCATCCGCGGGAACAAAACCCATATCCGCAGCAAATCAAATTTAATACCCTGCAGCAACTCGCGGAACGGCCGCACCACCAGGTCATTACCGCCCACATGCAGAACCAACACCTCGGGTGCCCTATCCTGCCTCACAAACCTGTGAATCTCCGGCAACACCCCCGCCAAAACCATACCTCTCCGCCCTAGCCACCTCACCACCGACATGGACCTCAAGAACCCTAGCTGCTGACCATCCGGCCGAACCGCTGCCCGGACAGCCCCCCAAAAGACATAAGAATGTCTGAGGATCCAAACTAGGGCCGGCACTGCATCAGCAACGAAAAAACAACAAACCCAAAAACAAACAGTAATGACATTGCGTATACACCGACTTCCTACCCTTCCCCCCCGGCCGCTCCCCTATAAACTGTGCAATCGAATGTATGATCTAAACCGCATAGATTCCCACCGCCCAATCTTTTTTATAATCTCGTCTCCCAACCCCCACCTCGCTGCTTCCGTTGCCGCCCCAATTCTAAAAGAATGACTCGAGTACCCGTCAGGCCCCAAACCGAGCCGAACCAGACATTTAGAAAAAAACGCTGAAAACGCAATAAAAAGGAATCATCCCCATGTACTAACAACGGCAACATCCCGCTCCTCCTGCCTCCCCAGTAGTCACGTAAACTCAGCACCGGGCACATGGCGCAATCCGGGACACCAAACAACACTACTCTCCGCCCCCGTCCTTCAGCGTCCGTCTTAGACCGACGAATAATGAACTCCAGCCTGTCCTGAAATAGCCCCACATCCGCCCTCTGTAAACCCCCAGCCTTACGCACCGACGGACTAACCAACTCCCCTACCCGTAACGCCCCAAAAAACGCCAATGAAAAAGCCAAACGGAACAACCGGACCTCTGAGGCGGAACTACACACCACTCCCAGCTGCTCCCCCAGTCTTAACAACAACCCGAAGGACACAGGTCTCCTGTTATCTCCCCCCGTACCCGCCCTGCGCCACCCATTCAACGCCCTGTTGTCTACATTTGAACCCGAACGCCAATCCGGCCATGCAACTATTCATCTTTGCCACGGACCAACCTTCCTCTCTACAGTGACCCACAAACAACAGCATCGGGACCTCTAGCTCCCCCTCCCCAACTCCCAACTTACTGCACCAATCCTCCCAGTACCGCCACGATTTCAGATACAACTCCCACGTCCTAGGCGCCAGCGATGCCTCAATGAGACTTGCTACCGTCTTGCTACCATGTTCACAGCAGGGTGGCACCCAGACCAGCTCATGGCCATCACTGGTGCGTGGATGGGGGGATACAGAGGACACAGACGATACACCTCCCACAGAGGACAGCTTTTCATTGCCTCTGGGCAGCCTGGCACACATGAGCGATTACATGCTGCAGTGTCTCCACAACGACTGCCGAGTTGCCCACATTCTAACTTGTGCTGATTACTGGGTGGCCACGCTGCTGGATCCCGTTACAAGGACAACGTACCGTCCTTAATTCCGTCACTGGAGCGTGATCGTAAGATGCGTGAGTACAAGCGCACGCTGGTAGACACGCTGCTTGTGGCATTCCCACCTGACAGTGGGGGCACATTGAAAGCACAAGGCGAAGGCAGAGGACGAGGAAGAGGTCGCCAATGCAGCTGGGGCACCGCCAGCACCTCAGAAGGCAAGGTTAGCATGGCCGAAATGTGGAAAAGCTTTGTCAGCACGCCACAACAACCAGCACCACCAGCTGATATGGAACGTCTTAGCAGGAGGCAGCATTTCACCAACATGGTGGAGCAGTATGTGTGCACACGCCTACACGTACTGAATTACGGGTCTGCCCCCTTCAACTTCTGGGTCTCCAAATTGGGCACATGGCCTGAGCTTGCCCTTTAAGCCTTGGAGGTGCTGGCCTGCCCTGCAGCCAGTGTATTATCTGAACGTGTGTTTAGCACGCAGGGGGCGTCATCACAGACAAGCGCAGCCACCTGTCCACAGCCAATGTGGACAAGCTTACAATCATTAAAATGAACCAGGCATGAATCCCTCAGGACTTGTCCATACCTTGTGCAGAATAGACATGTATACCGGCACTAAGCAGCCATTGTTATACTGCAGCGCAATTGCTCATGTTTGTATTTTGGATATTTCACACTCTTTTGGAGTGTACCTTAATTTTACAAAATTAAATTAAAACCAAAAACCTGTGTTGGCTATCTCATCCTCCTCCACAGCCGCTTCCACCTACTCCGCTACATCCACCGCCTCCTCAAACTCCTACTCCATATGGAACTCCACCTCATAAATCCATTTTATTTTTTTTGTACGTGTTTTTTTTAATTTTTATTAATTCTTTATTTTCCGAATTTTTCAATATAGATACATACCAACATTAATGAGATAATGTTACAAATAATCAGTCAGAACAAATATTAACTTCATAAAATAACATCAAAGTTATCCAAAGAATAATAGCCAGAGATGTTGCAAAATTCTCATTTCCCTGTACAACTCCCAGATATTCAATAGTATATCAAAGATGTAATAAGTTTGAGTGTTCAAGGTGGCATTGGCTATCTGAATGTTGAACATATTATACATTATAAAAATGTATACAACACAGATAACAGTGTGAAGAAAAAGAACTTTGAGAGAAAAAAAAAGTGATAAGAGAAAAAAAAGGGAAAGAGGGGGAGGGAAAAAGAAGGGGAGGGGGGGTTCATATAGACTACTATATCCAATAGTTCTAGATAAAGTTTGGAATACTAGTCAGATGCTTGCAATGACGATCAGGTGATGCCAGTCTTCCCAGAATGCGCCATTGAGCTGTCACCATAGCGATCCACATCACTTACTATCATTCAGTGACCTCCAAGGTTGCCAAGTTTTAAAGAATTTCTCATGGCTTCTGTCAATCCAACTCGTCATTTCCTTAAATTGACAGATTTGATTAACTTTAGCCTTCCATTCTTGTATTGAGGGAGTATTGGTATTCCTCCAGTGGAGAGGTATGATGGCTTTAGCTGCCGAGATGAGATGGGTTGTTAAATTGCGTTTAGATGGCCTATAAAGGTCAGTTGGTAGTGAAAAGAAGACCATTTATAACGTGATCTTTAACTCAGAATTAGAGACTTTATTTATTATCTTAGTAACACCCTCCCAAAAAGGGATGATCAGTGGGCATGTCCACCATATGTGGGATAATGATCCTACTCCCTTGCCACATCTCCAGCACAACAGATCAGGGGCTATACCACTTTTGTGTAAGAACTCTGGAGTTCTGTACCATCTGGAGAGAAGCTTGAAGTGGTTTTCTTGTAGACGTATGCATGGTGACGATCCATGTGAGAAAGCTAGGAGCTTTTTAAGTTCCTGATCTGAAAAGACAGTGTCAAGCTCTCTCTCCCATTCTCTGACATATAAAGGTTTTTTCGCCTCGCCCTCAGCTCCCACCATAGCATAGATTGCTGCAATTTTCCTCTGTTTAGGAAGTGGAGATAATAGTATCTTTTCAAAATCAGTCAATGGTCTTCCTGAGCTGCACTTCTTTCTCAATCCACCGCACACAGCACTTTTGTATGATTTCATGAGAAAAAAGCTTGGGGAGTTTTTTATTCGCTCTGGGAGCCTGCTCAATACAGATGTTTCTGTGTCAGGGATTAAATCCCCTAGTCTAACTTGGGCTAGCGATGACCAGATCTCCGGGAGAATGTCTCTGTTGTTTCCTAATAAGTCAGGGATAAGGTTTGCTGGTAATAGAGGAGACGGGTTGGGAGCTAAACTTTTGCCTAGCTCTTTCCATGTCTTTCTGATCCCCTTCAATAAGGGGTCAAGACCTTTATTCTTGTTTTGGATTATGTCAGGTAACCAGATAAGTCTCTGGAGTGTGGGTCCTACACTATGTTGCATTAGTTCTTGTACATCATTTTTGGAAGGTGTATCAGTACCATTTGCATTACATATAGGATCTTGGGAAAAACATAGGCTTTAATGACATTTTTCCTGCCCATCCAGGATAGGTATGGCAAATTGTATTTCTGTAGCAGTTGTGTGATGTCACTTTTCAGGGGTATGTAGTTACATTTAAATAAATCATCCAAGTTCCTTGGTATCAGTATCCCTAGATACTTTATTGGTCCCTTGGTCCAGTGAAAAGGGAGGTGGGTCTGTAGGGAGGTTGCTCTTTAGTCAGAAAATGAGATGTTTAATATTTCAGACTTAGAGTGATTTACCTTAAAGTCTGAAATCTGGCTAAATATCTCAATCTTTTTGACTAAGTGTTCTAGTCCTTTATCAGGATTAGTCACCAGGAACAAGAGGTCATCTGCAAAAGCAGTACATTTTAGATCTTCCTGGCCATGACTAACCCCTTTGATTTCCGAGGTCTGTCTGACCATCTGGATGAGCGTCTCTACAACTAGGATGAATAGAAAGGGGGACAGTGGGGACAGTGGGGACAGTGGGGACAGTGGGGACAGTTAATCTAGTATGTGCTTGCTGGTATAATGTGAATATTGAATGTATGAATGGATCAGGGATGGCAAATTTCTCTATTGTCATTTTCATGAAGCTCTAGTTGACCCTGTCAAACGCCTTCTCAGCATCTGTGCTTAGCAGGGTCAACGGGAACCTTTTTGTTTTAGCAGCGTGAATTGCGTGAAAAATCCTGTGTGCGTTATCTTTCCCCTCCCTGCCTTGGATGAATCCCGACTGTTCTGGGTCTTTCAGATAAGGTAATATTTTGCTTAATCTAGTTGCTAGAATTTTGGCCCAAATCTTCAGGTCCAGATTCAAGAGAGAAATCGGCCTATAACTTCCACAATTCTGGGGTTCTTTGCCTTCGTTATGGATAAGTGTGACATATGATTCTTGTGTCTGTCTAGGCAGAAAACCTCCTTGCATTAATGCATTGCACACGTCAGTAAGTCGGGGTACTAGGATGTCCTGAAAACTCCTATAGTATAGAAAAGGCAGACCATCTGGTCCTGGACTCTTGCCCGGGGGAAAACTACGTATAATAGAACTCACTTCCTCCAATGTAATTGGGGTAATTAATGAGTCTAAGTCGGCTGATTAAACTGACGGTAGCCTGAGGGAATCTAGGAATTCTTTGATATGTGTCCTTCTCATTTCATTTTGGTCTGGGGACTTTAATTTGTTAAGGTTATATAGTTCCTCATAACATTTTTGGAAGGCCTCTGCTATCTCAGGCGTTTCTTGGGTGACGTTGCCATCTGTCTTTTTTATCTTGGGGATGTGTGTTACATTTTTTTTCTTTTAGTGAGGACATCAATTTGCCCCCTTTGTCCCCATGCGCATATACTTTGTGTTGGAAGTTCAACATCTGTTTCCTCAGTTTTTGGGCTAAAAGTTTTTTAAGTTGGAGTCTGAGTTCTGCTAGCTTCTCCTGTTTCTTTCTACATGCAGACAATTTGTTTAGCTTTTCTACTCTCATTATCTGAGCTAGTATGGAGTCTAGAGTTTTCTGATGTTCCTTTTTGACCCTGGTACCAATAGAGATAAAGCACCCCCTAACGAAGGCTTTGTGGGCCTCCCACTCAATAGGAGAAGTGCTGTGTGCGGTGGAGTTGATCCCAAAATACAACTCTAGTTGAGACCTAACCTGTTCGAGGTGAAGTCTGTTATTAAACAGAGATTTGTTAAGTCTCCAGTTCCACTCTCTTCTTGGTAGGGAGGCCAGGGCGAGGGTCACGTGACATGGTGCATGGTCAGAGATAGTGATATTCCCAATCTCGGCGGCGCTGGAAACAGGCAAAAGAGAGGCAGATGTTAGAATGTGATCAAGTCTCTGATATGAGCCATGTGGGTTAGAGAAGAAGGAATAGTCCTTAACTGTAGGATTGCTATTTCTCCATAAGTCTATCAGTTGAAGATCCTGTAATTTTCTATGTAACCTACTAATATGTTTCCGTGCGATATGTGACTTGGATGTAGAGGAGTCAAGATCTGGGTTTAATACCAGGTTGAGGTCCGCCCCCAAAATCACCTGACCTTCTGCAAAGTGTTTAATGGTTTCTAAGGCTTTGAGAAGCCATTGTACAGTAGCTGTATTTGGAGCGTATAGGTTAGCTAAAGTGTATTTTCGTGAGGCTATTTCCCCTTTTAAGATCAGAAGCCTACCTTCATCGTCTGTGAGCTGCTGGTTTAGTGTAAAAGGTAAAGAATGGTGGATAGCAATAGAAACTCCCTTGGAGGCTGAGGTGGGGTGAGTGCTGTGGAACCACTGGTTAAATGGGCGAGATGGTAATTTTGGTATTTTTTCCTGGCGCAGATGAGTCTCTTGTAAAAAGACTATGTGGGAACCCATTTTTCTTAGAGCTAGCATCACCTGACCTCTCTTTTGAGGTGAGTTGAGGCCCTTAATGTTAAAAGTTGTTACTTTGACGTCTGTCATTTTCTCCTAGATAAAGAAGCCCTAAGTTCCTTTACTAGTATAAGAAGTTTGTGAACTTTTCAATAGGGAAAGGGGAAGGAAGGAGGAGGGTATTAAGGAGTAGAAAGAAAAATAGTGTAGAAGAGAGAGAAAAAAGTATAAGAATACAAGTATTGAGCAATACAACAATATCTTATTCAGCTATAATCGTTAGCAAAGAATCCGCTAAGTCAAGAGTGGATGGGTGGGGGGGTGGAGTGATGAGAAGGTGAAGTGAAGTCGGGGAGGAAGTAAGAATCCTGACTTAGCCTACACACTCCAAGCTTGCAAACCAAGCTGTATCTTAATAACTGGTTGGTGACCCTGCAAATTTATTCCAATCTTGTTGTCCTCCTTTTTTTGAGTGCTAGAGGGTAGACGGGGGGAGAGGGAGAAAAAAAAGGGGGGGGAGGGGGTTGAAGAGGCAGTAATAATCCCATGCCTGAGATTAGGGTTAACCCTAGGGAGGATAGGGTAATATCTATCCAAACGTACTAATTTCTATTAGATCATATACTTATAAGGGATAGTTGAGGGTGTATACCATTGTGTATATTTTTTCTTGACAATATGCTGGGACTATAGTAACTTATTATTATCATTTTTTTAAGTTTAATTGCTAAAGGGGGTGCGGAGGGAGAGGGGAGGGATGGAGGAAGTGTGGGGGAAGGGGGGAGGTGAGGGGGTTGAGGTAGTAATAATCACATAACTGAGAATTAGGGAAATATTAGGATATAAGAGGATAATATTTATCGGGATGTAAGAACATCAATCTGATCATATACTTTTTAGGTATACCCAAGAGCATATATTTTTTTTGATAATATATCGGAATCCTAATGACTCTTAATAACTGGCATGTTAAAATAGTTAACATAAGTCCAATACTCAGAGCTCAAACCCTATGTGTAGTAGAAGATCTCCATGGGTCAGCGTTCAGCCACTACTATTCCGGCTGTCCATTGTAAATTGAGGCCTACAGTCCCTGGTTCTGTCTTCAGGGTGGAGGAGAACGCGCCTCGGAGACCGCTCTATTCATCTTGGACTTCGCCTTTTGCACCTTCCTCCAGGGTTCTATCTGCGTGAGTCGCGGTAAGTCAGCGGGTTGGGCTATTGGCATCCATGAGGGAATTTCTACCGGGTGTATTCCTATAGCTTCCCAGGCACTTTCCAGATCGTCTGGAGTATGGATCGCAATGCGTTTTCAGTTTTTTATAATCGCAATGCCAAAAGGATAAAGCCAAATATATGGGGTTTTTTTGCGCTCTTCATGATGCGCCGCTTTGCAAGCGTAGTAGGCGCAATGTCCTGGTACAGTGCAATGTCATCGTATGCAATCGGCCCTTTCTCCCTGGCTGAGGCCTTTATGCGAGCAGTGTCTACAAACGATAGTAGGCTGCAAACAACATCTCTGGGCCTTTCATTCGGCTTCGGAGCTGGTCTCAAGGCCCTGTGGATCCGCTCTATTACAATAGAAGCAGCCGATTCCTGGCCTAAAAGATCGGCGAAAATTTCCAGTGCTACTTTACGCAGCAATTCAGAGGCCCATGAATCAGGTAGCCCTTTGATGCGAATATTTCGCCTTCTGCTTCTATTCTCTTGGTCTTCAAGCATTAACATCGCTCTGTTTAGCTCTGTAGTATGGAAGTCGAGGTACTCCGCCATTCCTGTGGAGTGTGTCACTAGCTCCTGAGTCACAGTTTCGAGCGTCTCCACTCTATGCCCCATTTGTGCAATCTCTGATTTTATATCTGAGAGTTCAGTTAGCACTGGCTTTATTGCCTTTTCAAGCGCCTGCCCCAGTACCTTCGTGAGAAAGGATTTCGATACCGGTGAGGGGTCCCTAGATTCAGCTGCGTCCCCTTGTGAGCTGTCTGCATCAGAGTCTTCTCCTTCCTCAGCGCATGCTGCTGCCGCCGCCATCTTAGGGCCCGCGCCTGGTCAGATGAGGGCTTTCTTTTTAAGGAAACGCTGCATAGCTTGCTGGCTCTTTTGGGTTCTCGGTGTATCAGGGGTATCAGAACCCCTGTCTCTCCCGTACTTGACCATTTTGGAGTGGGTCACCGCTGTATAAATGGTTTAATTCGCTTGAGTGCGGAGGAGCCGAGGTTTCACACAGCCATCTGCAGTCACGGCTAGGCTCCGCCCCCGTACATGTTTTATTTTTATATATATCATTTCACTACTTTGTCATTTACATTTTCTGGGGAAATTAACCAATTTTTGGGTGTATAGTACCACTGCTACACCTAGTAGACAGGTTAAACAAAAAAAAAATATCTCATTAACATTTTCGGGTGAAATTCACCAATTTTTGGGTGTATAGTACCGCTGCTATACCTAGTAGACCGTAAAAATAAATAAAAAAATTGTCAGTTACTTTTTCTGGCGAAATTAACAAATTTTTGGGTTTAGAGTACCACTGCTATACCTAGTAGACAGGTTAAACAAAAAAATTAAATTGTAGTTTACATTTTCGGGTGAAGTTAACAAATTGTTGGGTGTATAGTATCACTGCTATACCTAGTAGACAGGTTAAACAAAAAAATATGTCATTTACTTTTTCGGGTGAAATTAACCAATTTTTGGGTGTATAGTACCACTGCTATAATTAGTAGGCCGGTTAAAAAAAAAATATGTCATTTACATTTTAGGGTGAAATTCACCAATTTTGGTGTGTATAGTACCACTACTATACATAGTGGACCGGTTAAAAAAAAAAAAAAAAAATTGTCAGTTACATTTTCTGGCGAAATTAACAAATTTTTGGGTGTATAGTATCACTGCTATACCTAGTAGACAGGTTAAACAAAAAAATAATTGTCATTTACTTATAACATTTAACATTTTCGGGTGAAATTAACCAATTTTTGGGTGTATAGTACCACTGCTATACCGAGTAGGCCGGTTAAAAAATAAATAAATCCTGGGTAAAGCTTATCAGGATCAGGACAGGCAGCAGCAGCAGGTAAATGGTAACATGGTAGTATAAAGCCTACACATAGCTCCACCACAATCATCAGGACAAACATAAGCAGGTCAATGGTAATGGTGTAGTATAAGGCCCTACACATAGCTTGGCCAAACTTAGTCAGAACAGACAGGAGCCGGTTCTTTGTTTGTAGTATGAATATGTTCCCGTGAATGGGTCACTGCCAGACCGGGGCAACCCGAAAAATAAACTTATACACCTCTGACAGCAGCATGCTGGCAGCATGAATGTGTTCCCATGCTTTCAAATTTCAATATATTCCTTTGACAATTTTTATTTTAAAGCATTTTTCAGATTGTAAAGCCAATAAGAAAAAATAAAGATAAAAAAAAAAATATATATATATACAGTACAGACCAAAAGTTTGGACACACCTTCTCATTCAAAGAGTTTTCTTTATTTTCATGACTATGAAAATTGTAGATTCACACTGAAGGCATCAAAACTATGAATTAACACATGTGGAATTATATACGGTACACTCACCTAAAGAATTATTAGGAACACCATACTAATACGGTGTTGGACCCCCTTTTGCCTTCAGAACTGCCTTAATTCTACGTGGCATTGATTCAACAAGGTGCTGATAGCATTCTTTAGAAATGTTGGCCCATATTGATAGGATAGCATCTTGCAGTTGATGGAGATTTGAGGGATGCACATCCAGGGCACGAAGCTCCCGTTTCACCACATCCCAAAGATGCTCTATTGGGTTGAGATCTGGTGACTGTGGGGGCCATTTTAGTACAGTGAACTCATTGTCATGTTCAAGAAACCAATTTGAAATTATTCGAGCTTTGTGACATGGTGCATTATCCTGCTGGAAGTAGCCATCAGATGATGGAGATACATGTTCTCATTCTGTTTACGCCAAATTCGGACTCTACCATTTGAATGTCTCAACAGAAATCAAGACTCATCAGACCAGGCAACATTTTTCCAGTCTTCAACAGTCCAATTTTGGTGAGCTCGTGCAAATTGTAGCCTCTTTTTCCTATTTGTAGTGGAGATGAGTGGTACCCAGTGGGGTCTTCTGCTGTTGTAGCCCATCCGCCTCAAGGTTGTGCGTGTTGTGGCTTCACAAATGCTTTGCTGCATACCTCGGTTGTACCGAGTGGTTATTTCAGTCAACGTTGCTCTTCTATCAGCTTGAATCAGTCGGCCCATTCTCCTCTGACCTCTAGCATCCACAAGGCATTTTTTCCCACAGGACTGCCGCCTACTGGATGTTTTTCCCTTTTCACACCATTCTTTGTAAACCCTAGAAATGGTTGTGCGTGGAAATCCCAGTAACTGAGCAGATTGTGAAATACTCAGACCAGCCCGTCTGGCACCAACAACCATGACACGCTAAAAATTGCTTAAATCAACTTTCTTTCCCATTCTGACATTCAGTTTAGAGTTCAGGAGATTGTCTTGACCAGGACCACACCCCTAAATGCATTGAAGCAACTGCCATGTGATTGGTTGACTAGATAATTGCATTAATGAGAAATAGAACAGGTGTTCCTAATAATTCTTTAGGTGAGTGTATGTCTTACCGTGGACTGATGAACAGCAAGACTTTTGTAGATACTTTTATAACCTTTTCCAGCTTTATGCAAGTCAACAAATCTTAATTGTAGGTCTTCTGAGAGCTCTTTTGTGCGAGGCATCATTCACATCAGGCAATGCTTCTTGTGGAAAGCAAACCCAGAACTGGTGTGTGTTTTTTATAGGGCAGGGCAGCTGTAACACCTCCAATCTCATCTCAATGATTGGACTCAAGTTGGCTGACACCTCACTCCAATTAGCTCTTGGAGATGTAATTAGTCTAGGGGTTCACATACTTTTTCCACCTGCACTGTGAATATTTACATGGTGTGTTCAATAAAAGCATGGTAACATTAAATTCTTTGTGTGTTATTAGTTTAAGCATACTGTGATTGTCTATTGTTGTGACTTAGATGAAGATCAGATCACATTTTATGACCAATTTGTGCAGAAATCCATATCATTCCAAAGGGTTCACATATTTTTTCTTGCAACTGTATATATATACACATGAAAAGTAGGGCAGCACTCCTTTGCCAACTTTAAAATGGGTGCCAGCGGTAACCCCTAGATTCTGGGTAGTAGACAAGTCGCAAAAATCCACAGCACTCCTTAAAAGTGAAAAATGTGCTACTTATTCACACGTCATACAGCAACATTTCGGTTCTCTCCCTCAGAACCTTTCTCAAGCCAAGTGGCTTGAAAAAGGTTCTGAGAGAGAACCGAAACGTTGCTGTATGACATGTGTGAATAAATAGCAAATTTTTCACTTTTAAGGAGTGCCGTGGATTTTTGCGACTTTTATATATATATATATATATATAGACAATATATGATGAACAGAGCACATGTGCAAAAAATTAAGCATGCACAACAGTTTTAGAGAATTCTAATAGTCAATAGTTGATAAAGTCCAAGGGCGAATAAGTGGTCCATGCTGGTAGTCCTCAGCAGGATCAGGACAAACAGTAGCAGCAGATCATTGTTAAGGGTATAGTATAAGGCCTACACCTAGCTAGACAAAACTCAGCATTAGCAGGTCAGACTGCAGCAGGTCAATGGTAACGCTGTAGTGTAAAGCATACAAAAAGCTTTGCCTAACTTTGCAGGAACAGACAGCAGTAGGGAAATGTTAACGCTGTAGTATAGGGCATACACATAGCTGGGCCTAAGTCAGCAACAGGACAGACAGCGGCAGCTGGTAAATGGTAACGCTGTAGTATATCGCATACACATAGCTGGGCCTAACTCAGCAATATCAGGACAGATAGCAGCAGCTGGAAAATGCTAACGTTGTAGTGTCAGGAGTACACATAGCTGGGCCTAACTCATCAGAAACAGAACAGACAGCAGCGGTGAAATGGTAATGCTGTAGGACAAGGCTGACACATAACTAATCAAGATCAGGACAGACAGCAGCATCAGATAATGGTAACAATATAGTATAAGGCCAACACATAACTCAACATGCTCAGGACAGACAGCAGCAGCAGGTACATGGTATTGGTTGAGTCTAAGGCCTACACATAGCTCGACCTAACTCAGCAGGAACAGATAGCAGCAGGTTCTTTGTTTGCAACAGAAATGTGTTCCCAGGAATGGGCCCCCACTAGACCTGGGCAACAACAAAAATAAACTTAGACATCTCTGAAAACAGCAGCAGGTTCTTGGTTTGCAGCAGGAATATGTTCCCAGGAATTGGCCCCCACCAGACATGGGCAAAAAAAAAACAACTACTTAGACATCTCTGAAAGCAGCAGCAGATTCTTTGTTTGCAGCAGGAATGTGCTCCATGCATAGAAAATACTATATTTTCATTTGACAAAATAGTTTATTGATTGTATTTTACATTTGTACAGCCCATAATAAATTAGTACAACATTAGCTACACACGCTGCATGCACCGGTCAGCTCTCAGTTTCCATATCGGGCACATCGAGTCTAGAGAAGAACACTGCGGTAACACAGCCGGCCGCGCCATGTGCTGATTCCTCCAAGCCAGAGGGCATCAGAACTGGCGTGGTTTAGCAGCGGCTCTGTCATCCTCCTTTTTTCTGTGAAAAGGCATGGTTAATGTGGATCACACGACTCATACATGATCAGCGCCACACACATGTCATGCTCCAGCCATCGGCAGCACCCAGGCATCCCCTGCTGTCAGAGCACAAAAGCCAGTAAGGAACCAGCTTGCCTCGGCTCAGGTGTGGAAGTGTCCCTGGCTCTGCTGCCGGGATCAGTTCCCCTCCCCTTGGTGATGACTCGTTCCAGGGCTGCTATCGGGGTCCTCGCGGCTGCCTCCAGTGCGCAGGCCAGATCATTGATCGCAAGTCATGCTGAAGAATAAGCCTTTCGCTACGAGGCTTGGCTACACATGGGGGGTAGTGTTTCACAAAGCCCGCAGCAGACTTCACCAGGAAGAGGCTGACAGGCACCGTGGAGCACCTACACTGTCATCCAGAAGAGTCCAGTTTGTAGTCTATTTGGAAGGCAAAATGTGTTCTCGAGTTACATAGAACAGATGGTAAACTTACCTCACAAAACGAATGCAGCTTTGCTTCATCTTTGTGGACTGACAGAGATTCATATTCCTTTAAGTTCATGATAAACATAAAGTAATCCGGTCCTATACAATGCAGATGTCTGGAGGGGGAGAAGAATGCAGGGCTTCCAGGGAGAGATGGGGTAGATAGATATATACATGTTGTCCATCATGCTACAATCTATCTATCTACCCCATCTCTCCCTGGAAGCCCTGAAATGTTCTCCCCTCCAGACATCTGCATTGTAGAGGACCGGAGTACTGTACGTTTTTCTGGAACCTATAGGATCTGATTTTCTATGTCAAGTCCACGGCAGGCTACGTTACCGCAGTGTTCTTTTCCAGACTTGATGTGCCCGATATTGAAACTGAGAGCAGACCGATGCAGGCAGCGTGTTGAGCACTGTGTGCCAATTGGTATCTGAGAGGTCTATTTTCCAATATGGTTTATGTATGGAGGGTAGTGTCTAGAGTTCACACAGAGGAATAAGGGTTACTCTATACTAGGGCTGAAACGATTAATCAATTGAATCGAGTTATTCAACACAAAAAGCAAAAGTGGTAAAGTTCCCTTGACATTTAAGATATAATGTTGCTACTAATGTTTAAGCACTACTATTCTAGCGCCTGTTATTCAAACGGGCATAATGTGTATTAGAGATATATATATATATATATATAATGATGCAAAAAATCGGACTGCACTCCAGACGGTTCTTCAGTAAAACAGTAAGTTCTTTTTATTCAACCATGTGGTGGCAATAAGCGACGTTTCGGCTCAACATGAGCCTTTCTCAAGAATTGATAAGAAGTGCTAAACATGCATATATAGGTGTGCCGATAAAACCAATTGATACATCAGCATAATTGATACTTAATAAAAAACTGTGTAAAAAGTATACAAGCATACATAAAAAAGTTCAATCTCATAATCATTAATAAAGTGACTAGTGCTGCAAATAAAACAAGTGCATGATATAGCTGAATATCATATATTATTACATGAAATACATACATATACTCAGCTGTTCCTTGTGTATACATAATTAGTAATATAACATTAATTGAGAACATGTGTACAGGGAATATACTGATGAGTTAATACCTGGGAGAGTGATGGTGCCCACACATACTGTCACGCTGTTCAGCGCGTCTCCAGGATGCTAACGCGCATGATCCGATCGCATATACATCATCAGCCGGCGTCAGAGCGGTGTCGCACATGTCCAGCAACGTCACACATGAGTGACGTAACCGGCGCACATAGCAGTCACTCGCCACGTAACAGCCATCGATGACAGAAGGAGGAAGCGCATGCGCACTGTCATCACTTCAATCGGCAACCGTCATATTAGAAATGGGAATATGACCAGACACTATAATAGCAACTGACATACTGCGCCGTTCTACATCGGGTCACGATGGGTGAATCCCACTTTCAGCTATGCATAGGGAGGTCCCCACTTTTCCAAGATGGGGAACCCTCCTTTAATTGTTACCGCGATGCTGCAAGCACGTTAGTGCCTCCGCACCGTGAATCACATTCTTGCTGCAGTACGTGACCTAGAGGGTTCTCCTCAGTTACATGTTACAGAACGGTAATTGTCATAGACTAAAAAGTCAGTGATATAAGCCTAGTCATTATCTTTTAAAAAAAACAACAAACATCCTCCATTATATGCAATCGGGACAGCGGCATCAGTACCCAGAGAAAAAAAACAACATTTGTGAAATAAAAGAAAAAAATACATTGTGGGCTCCTCATCCACCATCCAGACTCATCAGTTTTCCATCATATCTTCCCCAACAATCCAAGTGTACCTAAAATGATACAAGAGTGTTAGTGATACAAGTGACACCAAAGGAACCTAATACCATTGTTTTACTTATTTTTGTTATTTTTGTTAATACTTTTACCAATTTCCATTTTTTATAGTATATTTTTTATTATCAATGAACTTGTCCCCAACAGGAGGGAATACTTTACATACCACCAACAGCAATATAAAGGGCAAACGGGCCTTCTCACAAAACCCCTCCATACCTATAATCAATATTTAATCCATTAGGATGTAAACTGTTGAGAGTTTGAATCCAAAATGATTCTCTCTTTTTGAGTAAAGCTATACAGTCACCACCCCTGCGGGGCATTTGTATCTGGTCTATGATCCAGCATCTTAGATCTTTTTCATTGTGCTTTTTGAGTAAAAAATGCCTTGGTACTGGAAGATCTGTGCGTCCCTTTCTGATAGTGAATCTATGATTATTCTAGCCTGGTCTTGAGGTCCGTAGAAGTTTCCCCTACATATAGTAACTGACAGGGACAGGAAAGAACATACACTACAAAAGTAGAGTCACATGATAAATGAAACTTGATGGGGTATGTTAATCCCGTATTGGGATGTGTGAATATCCTGGATCAGCAAATGTAACGACAGTTGACACAATGCAGGCACGGGAAACAACCAGTGCCTGATGGTGCCAGCGTAGTTTGTCTAGTGACGACTTTGGGTCCAACATCAGCTTTCACCAGCTGGTCTCTGATGTTTTTACATCTCCGATAAGCGCAAAGGGGAGGTGTCCTAAATTCCGGCGCTACCTTTTTGCAACCATTTAATATGGGCCAGTGTCTCCTCAGAATCTTATTGATGTCGTTGCTGTATTCGGAGTAGGTAGATACAAATGTAACCCTATTTTCTGTCTTCCTTTTTTTATTGTTAACCTGTAATAAGGAGTCTCTGTCTAAAGCTAGTGCTTTTTCCTTCTGTGCCACCAGTAGTGCACTGGGGTACCCTCATTGTTTGAATTTAGTGATCATCTCATCAACAGTTCTATCTAAGGTATCACTATCTGTGACTATCCTCCTTACCCTCAAGAACTGTGAGTACGGTAGATGTTTCACCATACTGCGAGGTTGACAACTCTCATACCTAAGCGTCATGTTTCTATCAGTTGGTTTTATGTAAAGTTGCGTAATTAAAGATCCATTGGACACTATGACGTTGGTATCAAGGAATTGGACAGCGACATCAGAATAAGTGATAGTGAACTGTAGTTCTTCGTCTACATTATTCAGATGTCGGTGGAAGTCTTGTAGTTGTTGTACAGAGCCAGACCAGATGAGGAAGATGTCGTCTATGTATCTCCACCACCCCTTGATGTACTGGGCATGGCGGGAGCCATAGACGACATCTTCCTCAAACCGACGCATGTAAATATTGGCGTACGTGGGGGCCACATTGGACACCATCGCCACGCCCCGTTTTTGGACATAAAAAGTGTCCTGGAAGAGAAAATAGTTGAACTCAAGTACAATCGTAAGGAGTCTAATGATGAAAGAGCAGGCCTCAGATGTCAATGATGACATATCCAGCATGCTCTGAACCGCAGAGATCCCTTTTTGGTGGTCAATTGAGGTGTATAAAGATATAACATCAAATGAAACCAAAGTAACAGACCCAACTTCTTCCAAGCTGATCTCACTTAACTTCATCAAAAAGTCGGATGTGTCCCTGATGTAGGATTGTCACGGAGCACTTTATCTAAAAAGATTGCTACGTGACCAAACACGGAGTCAGTCCCCGAAACAATGGGGCGCCCCGAAGGGTCCACCAATGTTTTGTGGACCTTCGGTAATACATAAATCACTGGGGTAATAGGGTGAGAGACAATCAGATATTCACAAAGCCCTTGGTCTATGATACCTGCATTCAGAGCATCGGAAACACATTGTTCAATCAGTCGTATAATATGGAATTTAGGGTCATGCGATACTATACTGTACACCTTAACATCACCTAGTTGCCTTAAAATCTCTTGAATGTATTTGGCAGTGTCCATTACTACGACTGCGCCACCTTTATCGGCGGGTTTTATCAATAAATCTGTGTCCCTTTTTAACTCAGTCAAAGCGTATGCCTCCGCCGTAGTGAGATTCGGGAATCTGAAGCTCTCAGATCGCGGGAGAGACCTCAGAGACTCGACTTCGGCCTTAACGGCCGAGACATACGCATCGATAGCTGGTTCATTTAACACTGGAGTAAAAAAACTTTGATTAAATAAATTAAACATATGACATGAGAACTCACTCGATCTCTCCACCTTCTCCCCACTGGTTCCATGGAACCAAACCTTGAGTTTCAAAGAGCGAAAATCTGAATAATGTAGACGAAGAACTATAGTTCACTAGCACTTATTCTGATGTCACTGTCCAATTCCTTGATACCAACGTCATAGTGTCCAATGGATCTTTAATTACGCAACTTTACATAAAACCAACTGATAGAAACATGATGCTTAGGTATGAGAGTTGTCACCCTCGCAGTATGGTGAAACATCTACCGTACTCACAGTTCTTGAGGGTAAGGAGGATAGTCACAGATAGTGATACCTTAGATAGAACTGTTGATGAGATGATCACTAAATTCAAACAACGAGGGTACCCCAGTGCACTACTGGTGGCACAGAAGGAAAAAGCACTAGCTTTAGACAGAGACTCCTTATTACAGGTTAACAATAAAAAAAGGAAGACAGAAAATAGGGTTACATTTGTATCTACCTACTCCGAATACAGCAACGACATCAATAAGATTCTGAGGAGACACTGGCCCATATTAAGTGGTTGCAAAAAGGTAGCACCGGAATTTAGGACACCTCCCCTTTGCGCTTATCGGAGATGTAAAAACATCAGAGACCAGCTGGTGAAAGCTGATGTTGGACCCAAAGTCATCACTAGACAAACTACGCTGGCACCATCAGGCACTGGTTGTTTCCCGTGCCTGCATTGTGTCAACTGTCGTTACATTTGCAGATCCAGGATATTCACACATCCCAACACGGGATTAACATACCCCATCAAGTTTCATTTATCATGTGACTCTACTTTTGTAGTGTATGTTCTTTCCTGTCCCTGTCAGTTACTATATGTAGGGGAAACTTCTACGGACCTCAAGACCAGGCTTAATAATCATAGATTCACTATCAGAAAGGGACGCACAGATCTTCCAGTACCAAGGCATTTTTTACTCAAAAAGCACAATGAAAAAGATCTAAGATGCTGGATCATAGACCAGATACAAATGCCCCGCAGGGGTGGTGACTGTATAGCTTTACTCAAAAAGAGAGAATCATTTTGGATTCAAACTCTCAACAGTTTACATCCTAATGGATTAAATATTGATTATAGGTATGGAGGGGTTTTGTGAGAAGGCCCGTTTGCCCTTTATATTGCTGTTGGTGGTATGTAAAGTATTCCCTCCTGTTGGGGACAAGTTCATTGATAATAAAAAATATACTATAAAAAATGGAAATTGGTAAAAGTATTAACAAAAATAACAAAAATAAGTAAAACAATGGTATTAGGTTCCTTTGGTGTCACTTGTATCACTAACACTCTTGTATCATTTTAGGTACACTTGGATTGTCGGGGAAGATATGATGGAAAACTGATGAGCCTGGATGGTGGATGAGGAGCCCACAATGTATTTTTTTCTTTTATTTCACAAATGTTGTTTTTTTTTCTCTGGGTACTGATGCCGCTGTCCCGATTGCATATAATGGAGGATGTTTGTTGTTTTTTAAAAAAAGATATTGACTAGGCTTATATCACTGACTTTTGAGTCTATGACAATTACCGTTCTGTAACATGTAACTGAGGAGAACCCTCTAGGTCACGTACTGCAGCAAGAATGTGATCCACGGTGCGGAGGCACTAACGTGCTTGCAGCATCGCGGTAACAATTAGAGGAGGGTTCCCCATCTTGGAAAAGTGGGGACCTCCCTATGCATAGCTGAAAGTGGGATTCACCCATCGTGACCCGATGTAGAACGGCGCAGTATGTCAGTTGCTATTATAGTGTCTGGTCATATTCCCTTTTCTAATATGGCGGTTGCCGGTTCAAGTGATGACAGTGCGCATGCGCTTCCTCCATCTATCATCGATGGCTGTTACGTGGCGAGTGACTGCTATGTGCGCCGGTTACGTCACTCATGTGTGACGTTGCTGGACATGTGCGACACCGCTCTGACGCCGGCTGATGATGTATATGCAATCGGATCATGAGCGTTAGCATCCTGGAGACGCGCTGAACAGCGTGACAGTATGTGTGGGCACCATTACTCCCCCAGGTATTAACTCATCAGTATATTCCCTGTACACATGTTCACAATTAATGTTATATTACTAATTATGTATACACAAGGAACAGCTGAGTATATGTATGTATTTCATGTAATAATATATGATATTCAGCTATATCATGCACTTGTTTTATTTGCAGCACTAGTCACTTTATTAATGATTATGAGATTGAACTTTTTTATGTATGCTTGTATACTTTTTACACAGTTTTTTATTAAGTATCAATTATGCTGATGTATCAATTGGTTTTATCGGCACACCTATATATGCATGTTTTGCACTTCTTATCAATGCTTGAGAAAGGCTCATGTTGAGCCGAAACGTCGCTTATTGCCACCACATGGGTGAATAAAAAGAACTTACTGTTTTACTGAAGAACCGTCTGGAGTGCAGTCCGATATTTTGCATTATCTATAAGTTGGTAAGCTCCGGTTACCATACTTGGACTTTGCACCCTCCTTTTTCTGTTATGGTGGTGCAGCCAATAGCTTTTTTATCATATATATATATATATATATATATATATATATATATAAATATTTCAACAATTAGTTAAATTAATGAATAAATTAATAAGAGGTTTAAGTAATTAATGAAAAAAAGATAAATAAACTGTAAGATTTAAAAATTAAAAAGAATTGGTCGCCCAAAAAATATGTAAAGAAATTCAACAATAGAGAAATATATAAATAATGTCACCAATAAATAAATACATAAATAAATTTATCAATAAATACATATATTAAAAATGTTATCCATAAATAAGTAAATAAAAAAAATATATATTAAAATCATCAAGAAATATATACAGAAGTTAAAAAACAATGAAGCCTCCTGAACCGACGGCGGGGCCAAAAAGTCGCTGCAGACGGGTCCGCTTGTCGGTGACCACCCCACCTGCCACGCTGAATGTCCGCTCAGAAAGTACGCTGGAGGGGGGGCAAGACAGTACTTCCAGCGCATACTGAGCGAGCTCACAGCAGGTGTCCAGTCTGGCAACCCAGCACTCAATGGGGTTGTCGGTGCTCATGCTGTCGAAGCACTGACGGACCCCATGTAGTCAGCCACCATGCGGACCAGCCGCTGGTGGTGACTGCTGCTACTGGATCGTGCAGGCTGCTAGAACAGCCTCATCTCACCCATAAGATCACCTGCTCAGCCGCAGGTTTTGCATACGGGCCTCCCTCCGGCTGGCTGGGATGAACTGCTCCAGTTTCCCCTTGCAGCGAGAGTCTAAAAGGGTGGCCAACCAAAACTCATCCATCTGATGATACACCAAATGGAAAAGATACACCAAATGGAAAAGGATTTAGGAAAACTAGAGGAATGGTCAAAAATCTGGCAACTAAAATTCAATGTGGATAAGTGCAAAATAATGCACCTGGGGCGTAAAAACCCAAGAGCAGAATATAAAATCAGTGATACAGTCCTAACCTCAGTATCTGAGGAAAGGGATTTAGGGGTCATTATTTCAGAAGACTTAAAGGTAGGCAGACAATGTCATAGAGCAGCAGGAAATGCTAGCAGAATGCTTGGGTGTATAGGGAGAGGCATTACTAGTAGAAAGAGGGAGGTGCTCATGCCGCTCTACAGAGCACTAGTGAGACCTCATTTGGAGTATTGTGCTCAGTACTGGAGACCATATCTCCAGAAGGATATTGATACTTTGGAGAGAGTTCAGAGAAGAGCTACTAAACTGGCACATGGATTGCAGGATAAAACTTACCAGGAAAGATTAAAGGATCTTAACATGTATAGCTTGGAAGAAAGACGAGACAGAGGGGATATGATAGAAACTTTTAAATACATAAAGGGAATCAACAAGGTAAAAGAGGAGAGAATATTTAAAAGAAGAAAAACTGCTACAAGAGGACATAGTTTTAAATTAGAGGGGCAAAGGTTTAAAAGTAATATCAGGAAGTTTTACTTTACTGAGAGAGTAGTGGATGCATGGAATAGCCTTCCTGCAGAAGTGGTAGCTGCAAATACAGTGAAGGAGTTTAAGCATGCATGGGATAGGCATAAGGCCATCCTTCATATAAGATAGGGCCAGGGGCTATCCATAATACTCAGTATATTGGGCAGACTAGATGGGCCAAATGGTTCTTATCTGCCGACACATTCTATGTTTCTATGTTTCTATGTTTCTCTCCTTAATTTTCCTTCCTGAGGCTTTGCAGCATGTGGGCAGCCATGGGGAAGAGGACAGCCCGCTGTGACTCTTCTCGGCTGCCCAGGACCATGACATCTTGGTTTTCCTCCTGCTGCTGCTGCTCCCTGTGGGAGCTGCCCCACCCTCGGACTAACGGTGCCCCCCGCATCGGCTCTCTCTCCTGACCAGGCCCAGACTACTGGACATTGGAAAACGTCTCAACAAATTCTTCCTTCTCCTCCTCCTCGTCCTGGGCCTGGTCTTGGTGGAGCATTGTTGCCTCTTCTTGCTCCACCAAGGCACTCTCCCCAGCCTTGAGCAGGCGATCTAGTGTCCGGCCCAGCAGGAATACTATGGGGAGCACGTCATTGAGGCCGACATGCTCCCCACTGACCATCTTGCCTGCTCGAATGGGGCCAACATGTGGCAGACCTGGTGTATCTGCCCCCACTCCACATTGGTGATTTAGGGGAGTGGGTGTGATGGCCCAGAAGTGCTTTGATCCAGCAGGTATTCTTTCACCGGCCGTCGCTACACCGGAGTTCCACCGAGTCACGCTGTCCACAATCAGCCTGTGAGGTGGCAGACTGTTGTCCTGCTGCAGTTTGGACAGGGACGCGGTGGCAGTTGGGGAGTGTCAGAAGTGGCTGGCAGTCCTCCATAGCCTTGGCACGATGTCGCTCAACCTTGGGTTTGTGCGTCGGAAATTCTGTACCACAAGGTTGAGGACATGTGCCATGCAGGGCACGTGTGTGAGACTGCCAGCAGGAGGGCGGCGAGGAGGTTGCTGCCGCTGTCAAAGACAACCATACCTGCCTGGAGCCTTTAGGTGTCAGCCACTTGTGGACCTGAGCCTAGAGGGCGGCCAGAACATCAGGTCCAGTGTGTCTCCGTTCCCCTAAGCTCACAAGCTGGAGCATGGCCTGGCAGCGGACGTGCCCCACACTTGCATAGCTACGGGGACGCTTGCTGGGGGGCTTAGCAGCGGTGGAGACAGTGGCTTAAGGGAGAGCAGCAATTCTCCCCTGAACACCCTTGGGTGGCACCACAAACTGAGATGCACACATCTGATGATCCCTCCCCGGCACCTCGGAGGGACACCCAATGGGCAGTAAAGCTTATATTTCGTACCTGCCCATGTCTGCTAGTCCAGGCATCCATTGTCAGATGTAACCTGTCGCTGACAGCATGATCCAGCAACAGGGATACATTCTGCACAATGTTCTGGTGTAGGGCAGGGACGCCGGTCCTGGCAAAGAAATGGCGGCTGGGGACACGCCATCTGGGTTGGGCCTACTCCAACATCTGCTGGAATGGATTGCAGTCCACAATATTGAAGGGCAGCAGATGTTGGGCGATAACACTTGCCAGGAGCCCATTGAGTGAAAGTGCGCGTCAGTCCCCGGCGGCGTAGGGCGCGGTGCGTTCAAATGCGTCGGCAACCGACGGCTCGCGCCGGTTGGCAGTGGAGGCGATAGAGGAGGGTGCAGAGGATGCAAAAGTCTCGCTGCCGGTACCAGTACCTCAAGGAGTGGGAGTGGGGGAGTGGCAGGAGCTGCTGTCCCCGGCGCACTGCTGCTGATGCTGCTATGACCACCCTGCATCTGTTCCTACTCCCGCCAATGGTTGACTCTCAGGTGCTGAGTAAGGGCAGTGGTACCCAGCCGAGCAACAAACCTCCCTCTCCTCACCCTGGCATGGCACAGCTTAAAAATGCCAATTGTCACATCGTCTGGGGTAAAGTAAGCCCAAACAGGCGACCTACGCACCGACCTCCTGTCAGATGGGATGGTGCTGGCTTGCGCCTGTTCAGGCTCAGTGCGCACAGGCGGAGCCGGCACCTGCTGCTGCTGCCACCTTCTGCTGCCATTACCAGTGGAGCCCCTGCCACTGGGCTCCCTGGTGACCTGGCACACCGTTTGCTTTGGGTGCCTACCTTCCTCATCAGTGCTGCTCTCACCTGACAAGGGAGGTGGCACCCATTCAAAATCACCCTCCTCTTCATCGCCTATAATGTTAGACCCAAGGTCGACCAGTGGTTGACTGAGAGAAACAGCAGACGTGGAGCCCCCGACCTGGCTCTGCTGTCCCCTCGCTAACGCTTGGGTCTGACTAGGTGTGGGGGTTCTGTGGCTGAAGCCACCCACACCAGTTGGAAGGGATGTCACTGGGATACTGACAGGTGGTACCCCCTCCTCCACCTCCATCCCTTCCAAAAGGTCCTGACCATCCGGACTGAGCTCTAGCTCACTCTCCTGCATTACCTTCCCCAAGATGTCCCTCTTACTGTCGCTGTCAAACAGCATCAGGGTCGATTCTTGGGGACTGGTCCTACAGGAGGTGGAAAGCTGCTGTGGCTCAGAGCTTGGGCAGAGGACTCTGTGCCACTGGTTTGGGTCACAAATTACACCACTGGCTCGGCGTCCTGAGATGAAATGGGTCGGCTGCCACACCCCTAAAAAATCACGGATCAGGCGGACGCCCCTGCCACCTGCACCCATCCCTCCGTAGGTAGAGGAGCGCCCCGTGATGGCAGTGGTCCAGCACTGGAACCAACTCCCCTACCACGACCACGGCTGCCGGCACGACCACGTCCACTCATTATTTCACCAAATGAGTAAATGACCACAATGTTTTTAAACAACAGAAAAAAAATGTAGAAAGAAAATAATGAGGGAGTTTGGACAAACTTTATTGGGTTGGGTACAAAGGGGCAAAAAAATAAAAAATAGATACGAAACCCTAAAACAATAACACTAATACAGAGGCAAAGACTGTTTTTTTGTTTTTTGTTTTTCACAGACAAAAGACACAGACAATAATCCCTCACTAACAAATGAAACCCTAAAACTGTTACACTAAAACACAGGTAAAGACTTTTTTTGTTTTTAAATAAACATCCGATTGACTTGATCCCAAACTAAGGAACATATGGGTAAGCCCTATAAAACTCCTAGAGCTCTCCCTGACTGCTTTGCCCATGCAAAGATCTTTATGATAGATAATTGCATGCCCTCGTACCTAGACTGTGTGACACCTGAAAACCCTATAATAGTGTGGGGACACGACCACCGGCTCCCTACACTTAATACGGAGGGAGTCAGGGTCACCTAGAATCAAGTCAGCACAGAAACACAAATAAAGGAAAAGACTTATCTGAGGAACCAGCAGTTGCAGCTTCTGGCAGTGAACACAATCCAGGAAGTAGTATAAACCGCAAAGTGAGGCAGTATGGGAGGGAATATAAAGGGAGGCAATCAGTGTAAATAGATGATAGCTGGGAGAAGGAAAAGAGATGACAAAGTGAAACCAAAACAAAGAACATCATTCAAGAGGTACAGAAGAACGTCTACCAGAGCTTCTCAGAGAGCTGGCGGTGACAGTACCCCTCCCTTTACGAGTGGGCTCCGGACACTCAGAGCCCACCTTCTCAGGATGGGACCTATGGAAAGCCCTGATAAGACGAGTGGCCTTAATGTCCGCCACTGGGACCCACATCCTCTCCTCAGGACCATAACCCTCCCAATGAACGAGGTACTGGAGAGAACCGCGGATAATGCAAGAATCCACAATCCTAGAGACCTGAAATTCAAGATTACCATCAACAACAATCGGAGGAGGAGGCAAAGAGGAGGGTACAGTGGGTTGGACATACGGTTTTAATAGGGACCTGTGAAAAACATTATGGATCTTCCAAGTCTGAGGAAGATCAAGACGGAAGGCAACGGGATTGATGACGGACAAGATCTTGTAAGGCCCAATAAACTTAGGACCCAACTTTCAGGAGGGAACCTTCAGTTTGATATTCTTTGTAGACAACCACACCAGATCACCCACATTCAGGTCCGCCCCAGGCACACGTCTCTTATCCGCCACACTCTTATATCTCTCACTCATCCTCTTCAGATTACCCTGAATATTTTGCCAAGTAAATGACAAAGACGAGGAAAATCTCTCCTCGTCAGGTAAACCAGAAGACCCCTCTCCAGAGAATGTCCCAAACTGCGGATGAAACCCATATGCACCAAAAAATGGTGACTTATCCGAGGACTTCTGGCGACGGTTATTTAAAGCAAACTCAGCAAGGGACAAAAAAGAACACCAATCCTCCTGATTCTCTGCCACAAAACAGCGCAGATATGTCTCCAGATTCTGATTGACGCATTCGGTCTGGCCATTCGACTGCGGGTGAAAAGCAGAAGAGAACGACAACCGAACCCCCAAGCGAGAACAGAAGGCCTTCCAGAATCTGGAAACAAACTGCGTGTCCCTATCAGAAACTATGTCTGAAGGAATGCCATGCAATTTGACAATGTGATCAACAAACGCTTGCGCCAGCGTTTTAGCATTGGGTAACCCAGGAAAGTGAATGAAATGCAACATTTTGCTAAAACGGTCCACTACTACCAGAATCACAGTCTTCCTCGAGGAACGAGGCAGGTCCGTAATGAAGTCCATGGACAGATGCGTCCAAGGGCGGGAAGGAATGGGTAGCGGGAGGAGAGAACCCGATGGCCGTTAATGAGGGACCTTGGCACGAGCGCAGGTCTCGCAGGCTGACACAAAACCCTCAACCGTCTTACGAAGAGCCGGCCACCAGAATCTCCGAGCAATGAGATCCACTGTGGCTCTACTCCCCGGGTGCCCAGCAAGGACAGTATCGTGGTGCTCCTTAAAAACCTTGTGTCGTAAAGCGAGAGGCACAAACAACCTCCCAGGAGGACAAAGATCAGGAGCCTCTGCCTGAGCTGCCTGAACCTCTACCTCCAAATCAGGATAAAGAGCAGAGACGACCACCCCTTCAGCCAAAATGGGACCCGGGTCTTCAAAGTTCCCCCCTCCCGGAAAACAACGTGACAGAGCATCAGCCTTCACATTTTTAACCCCAGGACGGAACGTGACAACAAAATTAAACCTAGAGAAGAATAAAGACCAACTGGCCTGTCTCGGGTTCAGATGCTTGGCTGATTCCAAGTAGGCCAGATTCTTATGGTCGGTAAACACGGTAATAGGGTGTCTGGCTGCCTCTAGCCAATGGCGCCATTCCTCAAAAGCTAATTTGATGGCCACCAACTCCCTATCTCCAACATCGTAATTTCTCTCTGCGGAGGAGAGTTTCCTTGAGAAAAAGGCACATGGTCGCCATTTGGCAGGAGAGGGACCCTGAGACAAGACTGCACCCACACCCACCTCAGAAGTGTCCACCTCAACAATGAAAGGCAGAGAGACATCAGGTTGTACCAAGATGGGAGTGGAAGCAAAACTCTCTTTGATACTAGAAAAGGCCTTAAGCGCATCTACTGACCAGGAGGAAAAATCTACCCCCTTTTTAGTCATATCAGTGAGTGGCTTAACAACAGAGGAATAATTCAAAATGAACTTCCTGTAATAATTGGCAAAAGCCAAAAACCGCATCAGCGCCTTCTGATTCTCAGGAAGCCCCCAATCAAGCACAGCGCGGACCTTCTCAGGGTCCATGCGAAAACCAGAAGCGGAGAGAAGAAAACCCAGAAATTGAATTTCTGGAACCGCAAACACACATTTTTCCAGTTTAGCGTACAATTTATTCTCCCGCAGAATGAGCAAGACCTGACGTAGGTGGTCCCTATGAGTTTTAAAATCAGGAGAAAAAATCAAAATGTCATCCAGATACACCAGTACAAATTTCCCCATTAAATGATAAAAAATGCTATTCACAAAATGTTGGAAGACGGCTGGAGCATTCATCAAACCAAAGGGCATAACCAAATTCTCGAAATGGCCCTCAGGGGTATTGAAGGCCGTCTTCCATTCATCCCCTTCCCTGATCCTGACTAGATTGTATGCCCCTCTTAAATCCAACTTAGAAAAAACTTTAGCCCCAACAATCTGGTTAAACAGGTCCGGGATCAGAGGAAGCGGATAAGGGTCACGAATTGTGATACAGTTCAGCTCCCTGAAATCCAGACATGGTCTTAAAGAACCATCTTTTTTCTTAACAAAAAAAAAACAGCGGGGGGCGGAGCCTGACCGCTGAGCGTGATGGAGGTCTGAGAAAGAGCTCCTGCCGCCTAGACCCGTGTTTCAGGATATAAAGACACTTAAACTCCGATGAACATGGTTAAAATTGGGAGAGACAAGCCCAGAGACCATCAGGCTACCCCTAAACACAAGAAAGGACAGACGGAGATGGACCGTTACATCAGGAAAAAGCTGGCACTTTCACCAGTGCGGCTGAGCAAAATGGCGCCGCAACCCTCACTACTAGAATCGGAGGAGGAGGACGGAGATGAATGCAGAGGTGCTGAAGGAGGAAGGGAAGAGATCGATACCGTACATTCGGATGACAGCAATACCATTCTCACTAGATCCTTCCTCAAAGATTTACTTACCCAAGCAATGGCACCGCTGCTCCAGGAAATCAGAGAAATGAGGGAGGACGCAAAATCACTAGGCCACAGAGTCGAATCTCTTGAAGGGAACCAGAGCCTAATAACTAATAGAGCGTCTGCAGTATCCGATCTCCTGGAAAAACAAGAAAAATCGCTCAATACAGCTCTGATGCTAATTGAAAACCAGGAGAATCGGAGCAGAAGAAAAAATGTCCGGTTTAAAGGCCTTCCAGAATCCGTGAGTAATGCAGATCTGCAAGATACTGCAGAGCAACTTTTTATTGATCTTTTGGGGGCAGACAAAGCTCAGGACATTACTATAGAAAGGATTCATAGATCCCTGCGGCCAGTCCCTAAGAAAGGAGAACCACCACGCGATGTCATTTGCGGCCTACTAAGTTACAGAAGCACCGCGGCCTTATTACAAGCGGCGAGAGAAAGGAAGGAGTTGCGTTATGAAGATGAAAAAATCTCACTATATCAAGATATAGCCCCATCAACGCTTTATAAAAGAAGGCTGTTGAAACCACTAACGGACCACCTCAGAGAACAAAAGATATTATACAGATGGCTGTTTCCTTTTGGTCTCACCTTCACCAAAGATGGCCGACGCTTCACGATCCGGACCCCGGCAGACTTACCTGAGTTATGGGATCACCTGGAAATTGACCCTATACCGGTGGACTCTTGGATGCCTGTAAACAACTTTCCTAGACAACTACCTCCTCTACCAAATCTGGAACCATGGTCGACCCCATCAAGAAACAGACACTCGAGATCTAACAGAAAATGAAAAAATCTTCTCACACAGACGATATCTACTAAGAATACCAGCTAAATGAGTATTGTGTTCTCGTTTATGAACCAGCTAAATCAATTACTGTTGGTCTTCCACTACATGTATAGTTAAGGATCAGTGTACTAGCTACACTGCGTACTATACGTTTATATCTCAATTACTATCTCTCCACTCTTTGTGTCCCTCTTTTGGCTCAAACAGTCTTCTTCTTTTTCTTCTTTTTCTTCTTTTGCCCCTTTTTCTCTTTGTCACTACCTTTTCCCCTATTGGCTTCCCCCCCCCTTCCCCTTTCTCCCTCCTGTACAAGATAGCTCCAGCCTTATAGATATCATATGAGTGAAAATGGCCTCTTGAACTCCTACCATCTATACCCACCCCTTTTTTTTTTCTCATATGTTGAACTCCTCCGTCTTCCCCAATATTCTTTCAACCCCTATCTTGTCTTTACCCAGTCTTGTCTCTCACTATATCTTTTTATCACTGCATTTATATATGTTCTATCTAATGTCCTACCAAAGATCTAACATGATTCAAAAACCTACTGATCAGAAACAGGTATGTGGTCGGAGTGATGGTCACGTAACAGGACCACCTACTGTACCACATACAATCACAGTTAGTAATAGTTTAATTGGTGTCTTTACCTTACTTCACTACCTTAGGATAAAGGTTAAATATGGTTATATCCTGTTTCTGGGTTAAAATTAACCCTTTACAGAACAATACCCTAACGTCCATTCAGGTTGGTCTCATTTTATGCCTACCTCACTAAATTGCTTCCCACTCTCCTCCTCTAATCCTCTCCCTCCTATGCCATTTTGGTATACCTCTCCCCCCCCCTCCCCCTCTTCCCGCACCCTCCCAATTAGGCTTTAATGCCTGCTATTGATCAGTTTTTTCTAGATTCCACCACCCTTAACATCCATTAATATTACGGTATTGATTGCATACCTTTACCTACACTATACACGGGTCTGCGGTGCCAGATCAGGTTCCCATTGGATCCTCTGTCCCCGTATATCCTTTATCATGAGCAACAATGGCCAAAATACTAGGCCCATTCTATCATGTAGAAGAACTTGGTCCTTCTCTAAACCTAATCTAAAAATAACAACAAATGGACCTACTGTTAATAATAAGTTAAGTGTTATTAATTTTGTTTATAAGTCAGTTTTTAATGACTTTGTTATTATTTCTTTTATTTATGATTTACTACAGGCTGCTTTTGAAAATCTTCTTCTTGAGGACTGTGTCCCCTTGCAGATCCCAACTCCATGGCTTCTGTAACCACAACCACCTTTAACGTCAGAGGCTTCAATTCACCTCAAAAATGGTCTCAGGTACTAGCTCTCTTGAAGAGAGGTAATGCAGACATTTGCTTTCTTCAGGAGACCCATCTAAAATCTGATAGAATTCCCAAACTACCACATTTAAGTTATGACAAATGGTATCATTCCACTTACAAAAAAGCAGCCAGGGGGGTCAGCATAGCTATAGCTAAACACATTCCCTTTGAGCACATATTAACGCTCTCAGACTTGGAGGGTCGTTATATTTTTGTCAAGGGTAAAATAGGTCAAACCTTAATATCCCTAGCAAGCATTTATGCACCGAATAAAAATCAATTTAGATGGCTCAAAGCCACACTTGAAAAATTCCAGACGTTTGCTGAAGGCCTATTGTTAGTAGGAGGAGACTTAAACGTATCCCTTAATCCCAGTTTAGATACTTCAAGAGGTGTCACAGCCCTAGCACAAAAGACTCTTGGTGGCATCCAAAAACTATTAATCAAATCCCACTTAATAGATACATGGAGAACCCTCAATACATCAACTAAGGACTATTCCTACTTCTCACAAACACATCATTCTTTTCAAAGAATTGACTACATATTCATTTCAGACGCACATTTGAGCACCCTTAAAAAAGCAGAAATCGGATCTATCACAATTTCTGATCATGCACCGGTCTCGGCGTGTATGTCCCTTTCCCCTCTTCCAGCGAGGGAGTGGACATGGAGGCTTAATGAGACCTTGCTTGACTCGGATCGCTCTGTATTAGACCTATCTAAAAAGTTGGCCCTTTATTTTCAAGAAAACAAACCCTCTGACACCTCTCAGACTATAGTTTGGGAAGCACATAAAGCTTTCATTAGAGGAGAATTGATAGCCCTAGGTTCTAGGGTCAAAAAAGATAGACAAAAAAACTATAAATTCCCTTTTGTCACAAATTGCAGCTCTAGAATCCATTCAGAAACATTCAAAAGCAAAGATCATGAATGAGGACCTGATTTCCCTTCGAAACAAATTAAAAGAACTGCTCAATATTAGATGCGCTAAAGCATACCAGTATGCGCAATTCAAACATTATGCACACGGAGACAGGGGAAGCAAACTAACATCCCTCCTAATCAAAAAAAGGAAAGATGCACCATTTATTAAATGCATTAAAACACACACGGGCAATATGGTCAACGATACCAGTGAGATAGCCACCGAATTCAGCCATTTTTACAGTCAATTATATAATTTATCCTCGAACTCACAGACAGAAATAAAATTACAAAAGATTGATGCTTTTCTTTCTAAGCTTAACCTTCCTAGCATTTCCAAAGAAGATAACCTTTCTCTATTAGCCCCTATAACCACGGAAGAACTCACGGATATAGTTAAAGCTCTCCCTAATGGAAAAGCCCCAGGCCCTCATGGACTACCTGCGGGTTATTATAAAAAACTACTCCCTACTCTCCTTCCACACATGACAACATGGTGTCAGGCACTAATGTCAGGAATTCGGCCTCCAAAACAAACTCTAGAAGCTACCATCACAGTAATAGCGAAAGAGGGCAAAAAGGAAACAGAATGCAGCAGTTATAGACCAAAATCTCTACTTAATTTAGATGTTAAGGTCTGGGCGAGAATCCTAGCCAATCGACTTAATAAAATTGTCCCAAGTATAATCCATCGAGATCAAGCTGGATTTGTGAGGGGTAGAGAAGGAAATCATCACTCGTGTAGAGTACTGCATGCGATTCAACTAGCGAAGTCGAAAAAATATCCTCTCATCCTTCTCGGCACGGATGCCGAGAAGGCATTTGACCGTGTGGATTGGTCTTATATGCAAAAAGCTCTCCTTAGATTCGGTCTACCCCCCCTCTTCGTTGACGCAGTTATGTCTCTCTATCATCAACCCAGTGCAAGAGTGAGGATCAACGGTACATTATCAAAACCATTCAACATAAGCAATGGCACTCGCCAAGGTTGTCCGTTGTCCCCCACTCTTTTCATCATCACTATGGAGACTTTGCTGCAAGCAATAAGGGACAATCCACAAATCAAAGGTATAAAAACTTCAACGGAAGAGCATAAATGCGCTGCTTTTGCGGATGATCTCCTCCTCCTAATCACAAATCCTATCCAACCATTCCCACCACTTATGACTCTATTTGAACAATTTGGCACACTATCAAATTTTAAAATTAATTATTCTAAGTCTGAAGCACTTAATATTTCCATCCCATCATCCCAAGTCCAATTTTTACGCTCTTCTTATCCTTTTGTATGGCAACAAGAAAAGATCAAGTATCTTGGTATTTTCTTGACAAATGATGCAAAATCCCTATACTCCAAAAACTATACCCCGTTACTGAAAAATATCAAAGACCAACTGAGCTCGCTGTCTCTTCCCTTTGTGTCTTGGCTAGGCAGAAAATACCTTCTCCAAACATATATTATGCCTAAGTTGCTATACCTCCTTCAAATGATTCCCATCCACCTGCCACAAACCTTTTTTGCTTCTATACGCTCACTATTCTCTTCCTTCCTTTGGAAAGGGAAAAAATCACGCCTAGCGTACGACAAATTAATTAGAGATATATCACAAGGGGGTATGGGTCTTCCAGATGCGCAGACCTATTATAGGGCAATCCAACTAAAAAGGTGGTTGCAACTTTGCATACCTAAATTTAGAATTTTAGGTTCTGATATAGAACTCCTTTCCCTGGCCAAATGTCAATTAGCAAACTTATGGGGCATAAAAAAATCTGCATACCCGTTGGGTGAACTGTCCAGAGGAATCCTCACAACCTTCAACATTATCTCAAAAAACACACAATTGCTATCTGACCCTCCCAATTTTCTCCCCTCCTCACTGAGCCCTTTCCTAATCTACCCTAACACTACAAATCCACCAGACTTTTGGAACTCATTTAAAGACATAACCACAAAAGAACTAATGGTTAACACTACCACAACTTCAGCAAGAGATGCAATAAGTTCCTCTCACATAAAGCAGAACAACTTCTTGGATATAGAAATGTTTAGAGACACGTGCTCTAAATTACATAACAAATATGCCTTGAACAAGGAATTAACTTGGTTTGAAAAAATTATACAAGAACAAAAAACTCTTAGACATACTATCTCCAACATCTACAGGAACCTGCTTCACTTACGTAAACAGAACAAACCAGATTATATTACTCAATGGGAGAAAGACCTGGGAGTATCATTTAGTGCAAAAGAAATAGACCAAATTCATCTAAGATCACATGGTTTCTCTAGATGTGTTAAAATCCAAGAACACTCATACAAAACAATGGTTAGGTGGTATAACGACCCGAGTAAACTTTCAAAAATGGGTCTGACTAAGTCAGACACTTGCTGGCGGTGCTTCCAAGGTGTAGGTACTTTAGGACACATAATGTGGTCATGCTCTAAAATAACTGGTTTTTGGTCAACTATTGAAACTGAAATAAATAAAATCTGCAATACCTCAATTAAGCTTACTCCCACTTCAGTGCTTTTATGGCTACCAGTAAAAAGTTGGTCCCCTAAGGCCTACGATCTAGTCACCTGGCTGGTTCAAGCAGCTAGATCACTGATTCCTCTACGTTGGCTAGATCCAGACCCTCCCACAATATACCAGTGGAAAACCAAGGTAAATCAACTCTACCTCATGGAGGAACTCAGCAGCTGGGCCAACCGTTCACACTCCAAATTCCTTAATATATGGAAACCCTGGATTGACCACAGAAAAGATTTGACAAGTTAGCCTCTTTCTCATTTAACTTGAGCTCTGAATATACTTAACATACAGTAACTTATCCTAAACAAGTCCAATCATTCCTACAATTGCCTCTTGGTATAAACAAAGTGAAAAAAAGTCGGAAGATACCTACGAGTCTTGCCTCATTTGGGGTCTGCAGGGAACACAGTCACAACAGTAGCTCAAATCTAATTTTCTCAAACTCTACAACATTTCCCAGGTCCACTATTTCTCAGTAACCTGAAGCAACCTGCGTTGTTTTTATGTTGTTTTTATGTTTCTTTTGTTTTATTTGTTTCTGAGGAACTCTATTTTTCCTCCAGATGCTATTTAATCTAACACTTAATCTGACAATTAGTACTGCTCTTCAATGTGATGTTAGTCTATCTGTGAAAAGTGAACAGTAGTAGCTCACATGACTGTAAGATGCTTACTGGCTTACGTCAAGCACACTACAAGTATACACGTGCATTTACTCTCTGTATTAGACACGTTTCCTTTATGTGTAATATTGGCACATCTTTATAAGTTTATTTTATGGTATTTTGCTGTAAAATATGCCTATTTTTATTTCCTTGACTTGCTCTGCAACAATTGTCTTGTATCCATTTTATTCTTGAAAATAAATAAAAAGATATTTGTTAAAAAAAAAAATAAAATAAAACAGCGGCAACAGGTGACTTCGAGGGTCGGATGTGTCCCTTTCTCAGGCTCTCAGAGATATAAGTACGCATAGCGACTCTTTCAGGTTGGGAGAGATTATATTAACGTGATTTTGACAGCTTGGCACCTGGTATGAGATTAATAGGTAAATCGTACTCCCGGTGAGGGGGCAGCTCCTGGACACCACTCTCTGAAAACACATCCGAAAATTCAGAGAGAAAAGATAGTACAGTCTTGGTAGAAACCTCTGAAAGAGACGCCGTGAGGCAATTCTCTCTGCAAAAGTCACTCCAACCATTTATTTGCCTTGCTTGCCAATCAATGGTGGGGTTATGTTTAGTGAGCCAGGGTAGCCCCAACACTAGAGGAGTAGGTAATCCGCTTAGAACGAAACATGACATATCCTCAACATTAGCATCACCCACAGTCAAACGGATATTGTGAACTATGCCCTTTAACGATTTTTGAGAAAGTGGAGCGGAATCGATAGAAAAAACAGGTATATCCTTTCCCAAAGTGCATACCTGGAAACCATGTGTTATAGCAAATTGATTATCAATGAGATTGACAGCTGCTCCACTATCTACAAAAATCTCACTATGTTCTTGCTATCTAGCGCCACCCTGGCAGGTAGGACAAAACGGGAACTACAAGCAAACGGCAAACCTTCAATTTATGCATCAACCTTGCCAATAGTAACAGATAGAAAGTTTTTAGAGGTTTTTTTTCTTTTTGTTTCTTTATTACCCTCAGAAAACTCCCTGAATCTCCTAGAGGGGCAAACATTTGCCAAATGATTTATACCTCCACAACAGAAACAAACCCTCCTCTGAGAGCTGACTCCTCTACTATCAGAGGCAAGCAAACCCAGCTGCATGGCCTCCTCCTCAGAGGGGATTGAGAGAGACTGAGGCCCCTGTGCACTGAATGAGACCGCCCCACTGTCCTTGGACTGAATATGACAGGAAGGAGTGATCTCTCCTCTCTCTCTAAGATGCCTGTCAATACGAACAGCTCGAGACATGGCAGACTCCAACGAGGTAGGTCTCTCATGAAAGGCAAATGCATCTTTCAATCCCTCCGAAAAACCATGGCAAAATTGACTTCGGAGTGCAGCATCATTCCAACCAGTATCAGCTGCCCATCTCCGAAATTCTAAACAATACAGGGAGAGCAGAATTATTAGGCAAGTTGTATTTTTGAGGATTAATTTTATTATTGAACAACAAGCATGTTCTCAATGAACCCAAAAAACTCACCTATAACTGTCACACAGCGCAAAAAAAAAACAGGTCTCACATCTCTATTCAACCAAATCTGCACAGTTTTAGCTGGTCAAGTTATTTGAAGTGACCGTAAAAGCAGACTTTTTGTTCTGGGTTAAAAAAGCATTCCCAAATTTGCCATTCTGAAAATAACTAGTTTGTGGTATTTCAGGCCTACTTGAAATCTATCCCAAAAAGAAAATCTTACATTGAAGTTATTGATAGTGTCATTCAGAAAAACCTAAGACACACGCTAGCGTGCTGATAGAAGTGTCATTCTGTGATTAAACCTATAACTGTCACACAGCGCAAAAAAAACCAGGTCTCACATCTCTATTCAACCAAATCTGCACAGTTTTAGCTGGTCAAGTTATTTGTAGTGACCGTCAAAGCAGACTTTTTGTTCTGGGTTGAAAAAGCATTCCCAAATTTGCCATTCTGAAAATAACTAGTTTGTGGTATTTCAGGCCTACTTGAAATCTATCCCAAAAAGAAAATCTTACATTGAAGTTATTGATAGTGTCATTCAGAAAAACCTAAGACACACGCTAGCGTGCTGATAGAAGTGTCATTCTGTGATTAAACCTATAACTGTCACACAGCGCAAAAAAAAACAGGTCTCACATCTCTATTCAACCAAATCTGCACAGTTTTAGCTGGTCAAGTTATTTGTAGTGACCGTCAAAGCAGACTTTTTGTTCTGGGTTGAAAAAGCATTCCCAAATTTGCCATTCTGAAAATAACTAGTTTGTGGTATTTGAGGCCTACTTGAAATCTATCCCAAAAAGAAAATCTTACATTGAAGTTATTGATAGTGTCATTCAGAAAAACCTAAGACACACGCTAGCGTGCTGATAGAAGTGTCATTCTGTGATTAAACCTATAACTGTCACACAGCGCAAAAAAAACCAGGTCTCACATCTCTATTCAACCAAATCTGCACAGTTTTAGCTGGTCAAGTTATTTGTAGTGACCGTCAAAGCAGACTTTTTGTTCTGGGTTGAAAAAGCATTCCCAAATTTGCCATTCTGAAAATAACTAGTTTGTGGTATTTCAGGCCTACTTGAAATCTATCCCAAAAAGAAAATCTTACATTGAAGTTATTGATAGTGTCATTCAGAAAAACCTAAGACACACGCTAGCGTGCTGATAGAAGTGTCATTCTGTGATTAAACCTATAACTGTCACACAGCGCAAAAAAAACAGGTCTCACATCTCTATTCAACCAAATCTGCACAGTTTTAGCTGGTCAAGTTATTTGTAGTGACCGTCAAAGCAGACTTTTTGTTCTGGGTTGAAAAAGCATTCCCAAATTTGCCATTCTGAAAATAACTAGTTTGTGGTATTTGAGGCCTACTTGAAATCTATCCCAAAAAGAAAATCTTACATTGAAGTTATTGATAGTGTCATTCAGAAAAACCTAAGACACACGCTAGCGTGCTGATAGAAGTGTCATTCTGTGATTAAACCTATAACTGTCACACAGCGCAAAAAAAAACAGGTCTCACATCTCTATTCAACCAAATCTGCACAGTTTTAGCTGGTCAAGTTATTTGTAGTGACCGTCAAAGCAGACTTTTTGTTCTGGGTTGAAAAAGCATTCCCAAATTTGCCATTCTGAAAATAACTAGTTTGTGGTATTTCAGGCCTACTTGAAATCTATCCCAAAAAGAAAATCTTACATTGAAGTTATTGATAGTGTCATTCAGAAAAACCTAAGACACACGCTAGCGTGCTGATAGAAGTGTCATTCTGTGATTAAACCTATAACTGTCACACAGCGCAAAAAAAAACAGGTCTCACATCTCTATTCAACCAAATCTGCACAGTTTTAGCTGGTCAAGTTATTTGTAGTGACCGTCAAAGCAGACTTTTTGTTCTGGGTTGAAAAACTATTCCCAAATTTGCCATTCTCAAAATAACTAGTTTCTGGTATTTCAGGCCTACTTGAAATCTATCCCAAAAAGGATATCTTACATTGAAGGTACTGATAGTGTCATTCAGAAAAACCTAAGACACACGCTACCGTGCAGATAGAAGTCTGATTCTGTGATTAAACCTTAACCTGTCACACAGTGCAAAAAAAAACCAGGTCTCACATTTCTATTCAATGGTCTGCCGGGTGTTCACTCCAAGGTCATGGAAGTCACGCCTGCGGCCACCCCGTTCTCCGAGGGATATGTCCTGAAATCCAGCTGAAAGCTGCAGAACATCAGTCGGAGGTCTCTCCACTACTGGCGGGCCTCTCTGGCGCCCTCTTCCCACAAGCAAAGGCTCGGCTGGTGGCTGCTGGGGTCTTTCAATGCGTCTAGGTTCTTGAGCATCTTGCTCCTGTCCAGGCTGTCCTTGGCTGGGCTGCCCCCTGGCACGTGCTCTTCCGCGGGCTCTGGCTCGTCCACTCATCTTCTATTCCTGAGAGGATATAAACCGCTAATAAGGTCAATCTGCCGCCTAGCAGCTCCGCCGTGGCACAATCACCTCAGAACTCGCACACTGGTGACTTTAGGTATCTTCACTGGTCACTTTGAGCAGAATGATGACATCAGAGTCACGGCACCAAATGTAACCCTCTTTTCCTTGCACCATCTGCGACACCTCCAGCTTTCACACTCACTCGGTCACCAGCTCCTCCAGGCATAAACTCTAAGTGGACTCTAAGGGACGACACTCAGGTCTTCTGTGGTTTAAAGCTTTATTGAGGTGTAGTGCACTTGGCTGGAGCCTGTAATACAACAGGGAAACACTGCCACTATGTGGTATACAGCCAGGTCACCAGCCCACCTATATCATAACAGGCAGTCATTGTATTACATTCCCACATACATGTTACAGGATATAACAAAGCATACAGAAAAATGAACAAGAGAAAATCATTTACAAAGATATTGCAGCAGGGTGACCTGGAATACAGCATGTCTTGCAGCCATTTTAGGAAGAACACATGTCTCTTTAACTGTACATCATCTACTCAGCCTAGCATGTGCTGCAGGGTTTAAAGGCTGCTAAAAAACATACAGTCACCTCTTTACATTCTACAGAACTATTATGGGTATATATTATAACTTTTTACAATAGATAAATGAACTTTAGCTTTAGAGAACTTAGACAGAGATCCTACCTCCTTCACAGTAAATGTCTGCACTGAGGAGACCAAACCAAGTAGCAGAATACACAGGGGGCTTTGTGGAAGAGTCCAGTGTAAAGACTCTGTCTGTTAAAACTTTCCTCAGTTATCTAATAGCACATTTGAAGAGGTTTATTTAGCATGTCCTGACTCTCTGCTAACAGCTTATGAATATATGGAACTATATTTAACAAGTGATCATTGCTGCAGCTCCTGTATATTGGTATGACCCTATTGCAAACCTGCAGACTGGATATTTGGTGAAACTTCATGTGGTTCATATCGACTGTACTACACCACTGACTTGGTGCCTGGGCCTAAATGTGTGACAGTGGCCTGTTCCAGTGGTGGGTGACGTGAAGCCTGATTCTCTGCTATGACATGAAGACAGATTCTGCGCTGACATAAGGCCAGATTCTCTGTTACGGGACCTCTCTCCTCTGCCAGGGTGCCTGGGCCTAAATGTGTGACAGTGGCCTGTTCCAGTGGTGGGTGACGTGAAGCCTGATTCTCTGCTATGACATGAATACAGATTCTGCGCTGACATAAGGCCAGATTCTCTGTTACGGGACCTCTCTCCTCTGCCTGGGCCTAAATGTGTGACAGTGGCCTGTTCCAGTGGTGGGTGACGTGAAGCCTGATTCTCTGCTATGACATGAAGACAGATTCTGCGCTGACATAAGGCCAGATTCTCTGTTACGGGACCTCTCTCCTCTGCCTGGGTGCCTGGGCCTAAATGTGTGACAGTGGCCTGTTCCAGTGGTGGGTGACGTGAAGCCTGATTCTCTGCTATGACATGAAGACAGATTCTGCGCTGACATAAGGCCAGATTCTCTGTTATGGGACCTCTCTCCTCTGCCTGGGTGCCTGGGCCTAAATGTGTGACAATGGCCTGTTCCAGTGGTGGGTGACGTGAAGCCTGATTCTCTGCTATGACATGAATACAGATTCTGCGCTGACATAAGGCCAGATTCTCTGTTATGGGACCGCTCTCCTCTGTCTGGGTGCCGGGGCCTAAATGTGTGACAGTAGCCTGTTCCAGTGGTGGGTGACGTGAAGCCTGATTCTCTGCTATGACATGAAGACAGATTCTGCGCTGACATAAGGCCAGATTCTCTGTTACGGGACCTCTCTCCTCTGCCTGGGCCTAAATGTGTGACAGTGGCCTATTCCAGTGGTGGGTGACGTGATGCCTGATTCTCTGCTATGACATGAAGACAGATTCTGCGCTGACATAAGGCCAGATTCTCTGTTACGGGACCTCTCTCCTCTGCCTAGGTGCCTGAGTCTAAATGTGTGACAGTGGCCTGTTCCAGTGGTGGGTGACGTGAAGCCTGATTCTCTGCTATGACATGAAGACAGATTCTGCGCTGACATAAGGCCAGATTCTCTGTTACGGGACCTCTCTCCTCTGCCTGGGTGCCTGGGCCTAAATGTGTGACAGTGGCCTGTTCCAGTGGTTGGTGACGTGAAACCTGATTCTCTGCTATGACATGAATACAGATTCTGCGCTGACATAAGGCCAGATTCTCTGTTACGGGACCTCTCTCCTCTGCCTGGGTGCCTGGGCCTAAATGTGTGACAGTGGCCTGTTCCAGTGGTGGGTGACGTAAAGCCTGATTCTCTGCTATGACATGAAGACAGATTCTGCGCTGACATAAGGCCAGATTCTCTGTTACGGACACCGCTCTCCTCTGTCTGGGTGCCGGGGCCTAAATGTGTGACAGTGGCCTGTTCCAGTGGTGGGTGACGTGAAGCCTGATTCTCTGCTATGACATGAAGACAGATTCTGCGCTGACATAAGGCCAGATTCTCTGTTACGGGACCTCTCTCCTCTGCCTGGGTGCCTGGGCCTAAATGTGTGACAGTGGCCTGTTCCAGTGGTGGGTGACGTGAAGCCTGATTCTCTGCTATGACATGAAGACAGATTCTGCGCTGACATAAGGCCAGATTCTCTGTTATGGGACCTCTCTCCTCTGCCTGGGTGCCTGGGCCTAAATGTGTGACAGTGGCCTGTTCCAGTGGTGGGTGACGTGAAGCCTGATTCTCTGCTATTACATGAAGACAGATTCTGCGCTGACATAAGGCCAGATTCTCTGTTACGGGACCTCTCCTCTGCCTGGGTGCCTGGGCCTAAATGTGTGACAGTGACCTGTTCCAGTGGTGGGTGACGTGAAGCCTGATTCTCTGCTATGACATGA